>NC_067400.1:44564429-44900679 GCF_016432865.1 Antechinus flavipes
CAGTGGAAAAGGCTAGGCTCACAAGACAGAATAGTCAATTATAGCAATCTAGTGTTTGACAAACCCAAAGCCCCTAACTTCTGGGAAAAGAATTCATTATTTGATAAAAACTGCTGGGATAATTGGAAATTAGTATGGCAGAAATTAGGCATGGACCCACACTTAACACCATATACCAAGATAAGATCAAAATGGGTCTATGACCTAGGCATAAAGAACGAGATTATAAATAAATTAGAGGAACATAGAATAGTTTATCTCTCAGACTTGTGGAGGAGAAAGAAATTTGTGACCAAAGATGAACTAGAGACCATTACTGATCACAGAATAGAAAATTTCGATTACATCAAATTAAAAAGCCTTTGTACAAATAAAACTAATGCAAACAAGATTAGAAGGGAAGCAACAAACTGGGAAAACATTTTCACAGTTAAAGGTTCTGATAAAGGCCTCATTTCCAAAATATATAGAGAACTGACTCAAATTTATAAGAAATCAAGCCATTCTCCAATTGATAAATGGTCAAAGGATATGAACAGACAATTTTCAGAGGATGAGATTGAAACTATTACCACTCATATGAAAGAGTGTTCCAAATCATTATTGATCAGAGAAATGCAAATTAAGACAACTCTGAGATACCACTACACACCTGTCAGATTGGCTAAGATGACAGGAAAAAATAATGATGAATGTTGGAGGGGATGCGGGAAAACTGGGACACTAATGCATTGTTGGTGGAGTTGTGAACGAATCCAACCATTCTGGAGAGCAATCTGGAATTATGCCCAAAAAATTATCAAATTGTGCATACCCTTTGATCCAGCAGTGTTTCTATTGGGCTTATATCCCAAAGAAATACTAAAGAAGGGAAAGGGACCTGTATGTGCCAAAATGTTTGTAGCAGCCCTGTTTGTAGTGGCTAGAAACTGGAAAATGAATGGATGCCCATCAATTGGAGAATGGCTGGGTAAATTGTGGTATATGAATGTTATGGAATATTATTGTTCTGTAAGAAATGACCAGCAGGATGAATACAGAGAGGACTGGCGAGACTTACATGAACTGATGCTAAGTGAAATGAGCAGAACCAGGAGATCATTATACACTTCGACAACGATATTGTATGAGGACATATTTTGATGGAAGTGGATTTCTTTGACAAAGAGACCTGAGTTTCAATTGATAAATGACGGACAAAAGCAGCTACACCCAAAGAAAGAACACTGGGAACGAATGTAAACTATCTGCATTTTTGTTTTTCTTCCCGGGTTATTTATACCTTCTGAATCCAATTCTCCCTAAGCAACAAGAGAACTGTTCGGTTCTGCAAACATATATTGTATCTAGGATATACTGCAACATATCCAACATATAAAGGACTGCTTGCCATCTAGGGGAGGGGGTGGAGGGAGGGAGGGGGGAAAAAATCGGAACAGAAACGAGTGTCAATATAAAGTAATTATTAAATAAAAAATTAAAAAAAAATTTCATTTCTCCAATCAATTTTGAGTTAGAGAATCTTTTCCCATATGGTTATGAGTAGCTTGGACCACTTTATATGAAAACTGTTCATATCACTTGATTTATCAATTGAAAAAATTGCTATTATTATCATAAATTTGACTCAGTTTGAGAAATGAGGTATTTATCTGAAAACTTGCTCCAATTTTTTTTGCAATAACTATTGTTACTGTATTTTGTCCTCTGCTAATTCTATTTTCTCTCTTCTTTTCACCCTGTCTCAAAATGTCTTGCTTTTCCCTCCCCAAATCTGCCTTCCCTTCTATCATCCTTCCCTCTTCTCCATACCCCTCCCCTCCTACTTTCTTGGAAAACAATAGATTTCTATACCTAAGGAAGTGTACATATTATTACCTCTTTGAGCCAATCTGATGAGAATAATCTTCATTCACTTTTCCTTATCTTCTCCTCCTTTCCCTTCACTGTAAAGGTTTTTTCTTGTCTCTTACATATGAGGTAATTTACCCCATTTTTCTTTTCATCTTTCTTTCCATTTTCACCATACATTTCTCTGTCATCCCTTAATTTTATTTTATTTTTTTACAATATCTTCACATTCAACTTACACCTGTGCCCTCTGTCTGTTCTAACTACCCTAATAATGAGAAAGTACTTATGAGTTACAAGCATCATATTTCCATGGAAAATGTAAGCAGTTTAATCTAAGTTTCCTATGATTTTCATTTCCTATTTACCTTTTTATGCTAATCTTGAGTCTTGTATTTGAGAGCCAAATTTTCTATTTATTTCTGTTCTTTTCATCAGTAATACTTGAAAACCCTCAATTTTATTGAATTTTCATTTTTCCCTCAGGAGGATTATCCTCAGTTTTGCTGACTAGGTGATACTTGCTTGTAATTCTAACTCCTTTGCCCTCTAGATTATCATATTCTAGACCCATTGATCCTTTTATGTAGAAGCTACTAAATCTTATGTTATCCTGACAGTGGCTCCACAATACTTGAATTGATTCTTTCTGGTTGCTTGCAATACTTTCTCCTTGATGTGAGAGCTCCGGAATTTGACATAATATTGCTGAGAATTTTCAATTTTGCATCTTTCAGGAAATGATGGGTGGATTCTTTCAATTTCTATTTTGTCCTCTAATTCTACAATATCAAGGCATTTTTCCTTGAAAATTTCTTAAGATGCCAAGGCTATTTTTTAAGTCATGGTTTTACAATGATTTTTAAATTATCTCTCTTGGAGCAATTTTGAACTGTTCCCAAAGAGCTATTAAACTGTGCATACCCTAGATCCAGAGTGTTTCTGGGTCTGTATCCCAAAGAAATCATAAAAAGGGAAAATGTACAAAATGTTTGTATCAGCCCTTTTTGTGGTGGCAAGGAACTGGAATGCCATTATTTGAGGAATGCCACTGGGGGGATGCCATTAGTTGGAGAATGCCACTGGGGGGATGCCATTATTTGGAGAATGGTTGAATAAGTTACGTATGGTATGGAATATTGTTGTTTTGTAAGAAATGATCAGCAGGATGATTTCAGAAAGGCCTGGAGAGACTTTACATGAACTGATGCTAAATGAAATAAGTAGAAACGAGAAAATATTGTACACAATGGCAACAAAATTATGTGATGACCAACCCTGATAGAAGTGGCTCTTTTCAACAATGAGATGATTCAGGCCAATTCTATGGATGTATGATGGAGAAGGCCATCTCCAGGCAGAAAGAGGACTCTGAATGTGGATCCCAACATAATAATTGCACCTTTTTTGTTATTATTTGCTTGCTTTTTCCCATTTCTTTTTCATTTTTTATCTGATTTTTCTCATGCAGTATGTATTAAAAATTACACATATTTAATGTATATTGGATTGTTTGCTGTCTAAGGGAGGGAATTGGAAGGAAAATAGGGAGAAAAACTTGGAACACAGGGTTTTGCAAGGATGAATGTTGAAAACTATCTTTGCATGTATTTTAAAAATTAAAAGCTATTATTAAAAATAAAAAATAAAATTGGAATACTAAAAAAAGAGAAAAAAAATGCAAAAAAAAATTAACTCTCCTGGATGTATTGTTCGAATCAGTTGTTTTTCCAGAAAGACATTTTACATTGTCTTCTATTTTTCCATTCTTTTAATATTTTTATTCTATCTTGATTTATCAATAAAATAATTTACTTTTAATTCTAATTCTCAGTTCTATTTTTAATCAATTTTTGTACCTCCTTTTCATTTGACTAATTTTAATTTTTGAGGAGTTTTTTCTTCACTGAATTTATGTGTCTCTTAGTTTGATCAATCTTTTTCTTAAGATATTCTTCTCCTCTTTGGCCTTTTATACTTTCTTTATCATTTGAAAAGGTCTGTTTTGTAAGGTGTTTTTTGTGTCTCTTTTATCAAGTTGTTGACTTGTTTTTTCATGATTTTCTTGCATCACTCTCTTGTCTTTTCCTGTTTTTCCTCTACTTCTCTTATTAAATTTTTCAAAATCCTTTTTGAGCTCTTCCATGGCTTAAGACCAATTTATATTTTTTCTTGGTGACTTTGAGTATAGGAGGTTCGACTTTTTTATCTCCTTTTGAGTATATGTTTTAGTCTTCCTTGTCACTATAATTAACTTTCTATGATCAGAATATTTTCTGTTGTTTGCTCATTTTCCTATGACTTTTAACTCATTAAAGTAAGGCTGTGCTTTTAGGGTAGAAGGTATATTGTCCCAAGCTTCAAGATTTTTATGTAGATGTCTTCAGAAATCTTTCCAAGGATCTGTAAGTTTTTAGTTCTTCCAAGATGGTGTGATATAAGAAGTGTTCATTGCTTTCCTCATCTGTGCTCTGGGCTGGGGGTGATCACAAGTATTCTTTTCTGCCCTGAAACGTTGACAAGGGTCTGCACTCCACTGTGGCTACAAGCTTTGTTGTGCTAGAATTCTTCCTCATTCTGGGACTGTGAGCCAGTTCTGCATTTCTCATCTGAATATGAGCAATGTAAAAGAGTCCTTTCCCCAAGTGCCAACAAAGAAACCCTGTAATCTCCTTCTGACCAGTTGTTCAAGCCTCTTACTGTCTGTGGACAGTGTGCTCCAGGAACAGTTACTGCCACTGAGTCAGTCTCCGTGAACCTTGCTCCTAATTTGCTGGGGCCTGATATGCTTTGACTCAGAAAGAAATGGACTTCATTCCTATTTCCCCCTGATGCAACAGTTTTTTTTTTTCCTGTCGACCCTCTAAGTTCTTTTAGGATAGAAAATTGTTCATTTTTGGTGGGTTTTTTTGCTCCTCTTGAATTTATTTGCAATCATTATTTAGAGCGATTTGAAGAGAACTTAGATGAGTCCTTGCCTTTACTCCACCATCTTTATTCCTTTGAAAACAATAAAGAAAGGAAACATTATTTTTTAAGTAAAAAAGTTGATACAATGGAAATTCCAATTTAGAAGATAAACCCGTTGTAAAACTTCATGGAGCAAGGTAGTGGAAGAGTACAAACAGCATCATTTTATAGCATAATGAGAAATAGTCAACTTTGTTTTTAAAGAAAGTAACAGATGACTAGATATGGCACCCAGGTCATTACAGAAACTTTTAAAGACGGAACTAGAATAAAGTTAATAAAATGATAATAAATTATATATCAACATTTCTATAAAATACTTTAAATCTAAATAATTTATATATTATTTCATAGTTTCACATATTTTAAATTTACATATGTTTTTAATATAAAATAAATACATTTACAGATGATAAAATTGAGTCTAATAGAGGATCACAGTATTCTAGAGCTAGAAGAGATCTTGGAGAATATCCATTCTGTTACTGTCATTTTATAAATGAGGAAGCCAAGGTCTTTACTTAGTTAAAGGCTATTTAGCTAGTAAGGGCTAGAATTGGGAATGAAATCCATGTTTTCTCACTCTGAAGTCCAATGTTCATTTAAAAAAGTAGATTATGTTAAGGATAACTTTAAGAGAGAAGAATTAAATAGAATAATCTGAATTAATAAAATTTTGCTGCATTTTCAGTCATAGAGAAAATCATGAGGTAATAACATGATCATGAAATGATAGCATTACATATTATCAGCTGAACAGGCAGGAATTGGTTATGGGCAGTAATTCAGTCAGATCTTTTATTCTTATATAACCGGTGTCAGTAAATTAAGAAAAGGCACATAAATATATACCCCACCCCCAATTTTAGTAAAAGATATTTTTATTTCCTCATTTGGATTAGAAAAAAAATACTGATTTAACAAATTATAAGAAAAGTTCAACTAATATCAATTGTGAGACAATTAATGTAAAAGTAAAATGTTCCATGGGTTTGAAATTGGTCCCACTTCAGTAATCTGTGAAATGATAATTATAACTGGCATTTGTTATATCAATTTAAGATTTGTAAGGGGATTTTCATATATTCCTTATCTGATTTTCAAATAACCCTGGGAGGAAGGGTTCTTAATATCTCCATTGCATATGTAAGAAAACTGTGGCTGAGAAGTTAAGTGACTTGTCCAGGGTGACACAGGTAGCAAATGTCTCATCATTTGAACTCATGTCTTCTTGATTCTGATTCCAACATTTTATTCACTGAATCCCCTAGTTACTTCTGATTAAAAATGAGTCACTACTTAATCACCAAAAGACTTCTTAGTTATGTCTGCTTTGAAGCAACCAGAAAGATTTTCCCACCTCTTTGACAGTGTGGATGTAGGAAAGATGTCATATAATGGCAAAATGTCAAGAGGCAAAGGCAGTTCCTTTCTTCTGCATACTTACAAAAGACAACTCACTGAACCTTCTTCTGAATTTCTGCTCTGTGGGGATTAAGTACCCTACTCTTGACCTATATCATCCTGGCTAACTTGTAAATTCCTCTCTATTTCCTGCTCTGTCCTTTAGGACTCCCTCAGAGACAGCCCCTAGTATTTTAGGGATTAGAGCTGTGTTTCCATATTCCACGTTGATGGGGAGCCAAATCTGTACAGAAGCAAAAATAATCTAGTTGCCATTTTAGCATTCTTTATATGATTCAATTCACATAAGTTTGTAGGTCTAGAAATGGAAGGGGACATTTAGTCCACTTTGTTCATTTAATAGGTAAAGGAACAAAAATCCCACAAGGGTTAGAGCTCGTCCCAAATCATCAAGGTAATGTTAGAGGGGAGGATATGAACAAGCTTCTCTAACTCCAGTCATGCTCTTCCTATGGTATCATAGTGAGCTCTGTGGTTTGATGGAGTGAGTACAAAACTTAAGTCAGGAAGTCCTGGTTTTCTTCAGCTGCTTACCACCCTGTGAACCTCAGTCTGAGTTTCCTTATCTTTAAAATGGGGAATAGTAATAATATGAACTTCATAGGATCAAATGCGATTGTATATATAATTTACATTATATATGTATATTAGTAATGTAATACATTACTAATATACTATATTAATATAATATAATATAAATTAATATATAATATATAGTAATATTATTAACATGTTGTTAGGTACCAGCATCCAGTACTGATTTATTGAGCGTATTGAATCATATTCATTATACTTGAGGGTCAACCTTTCAATTAGCTGATCAGCAATGACTTTCAAAGAACTTTGTTCATGAGAGGTAAAGCTCTTCCCTTATTAACTTCCTGGGGTGACTTAGTCTTCTTGCTTTGGGGTCACAGAGCTCTGTGTTCAGGTCCCACCTTTGCTACTTTCTATTTTACTTTGGGCAAATCATTTGCCCCTTTTCAATGTTCTCCCATGTAGAATAAGAATGATAACATCTGTCATGGTTACTTCATAGCCTCCTTGGGAGATTTCAGTGAGAGAATAGCTATAGACTGCTTTACAAATTTTAAAGAGCTATATGAATGTCACCCATTATTTTAGAATAAAAAGAGTATTTTGTAGGGCTGTTGGTACATCCTTGGTTGGAGGATGGGGCAAAAAGTGACTCCCAGCTTTGTTTAGTGGATCTCTTCAGCTCCGGGATTCTGAGATGCCGGGATTCTGGTGTCTGCAATAAGATGAGAGTGAGACATGAGCTAAGGAGTGAACTGGTCCAGGTAGGAAACAGAGTTGGTTGATTATAGTGGGTCTAGGTATATGAATAGCCCCTGTACTTTTGGCCCAGCTGAATCAGGAAGATCCAATAAAAATAAAAATAAAATAAAATCATTGGACTAAAGTGTAGAAGACCTAGGTTCCTCTCTCTTTGATGAAGTTAATTAACCTTTCTGAGCCTCAGTGTTTCCATCTGTATCATGAGGGGATTGTACTAGTAGCTTATCTCTCAGGTCCTGCAATGGGACAAGCTCTGTTTCGTATTTCCCTTGTCTTTTGATGTTATCTTCCATCAGGGGTTTTTAAGTGGGGATGGTTAAACCATGGCATTGTAATAGAGTTCCAAACATGGACCAGGTAGTTTTGAGATCCAAGATAATAGTAACTGCAACATTCAAGGAGTCTACAGAACTGGATAGGAACCAAAACTATGATAGTCAAATGCATATATATGGACACATACATATATATGTAGGTATGAATTTATATAGATGCACATATAGGAATATAACATGTAATTATGCAATATAGACACATGCAAATGCAAGTACATAACATGCATATACATGCTCGCACTATATATATATATATATATATATTATATATATATATATATATATATATAATAAATGCACATACATCACGAACACATGCAAATATAGCATGAACACACATGTGAATATAGCACATATATACACACATGCACATATATATTTATATGTGAATATATGTATATATGCAATATATGTATATGTGACTACAGCAATATATGTAAATTATATAAGTTGTATTCACAGATGTATATATATGCATATATATATATACATCTGTGAATACAACTTATATAATGCACATATATTTGTGAATAAATACACATAGACACACACACACACACACACACACACGGACTCACATATATATGAACCCAGCTCTTATTGGCTGTAGGGACAGCCACTCCACCATGGATGCCTTAGAGTAGGGCACATTTATTATTAGATCAGAATTTCCATTTTGCCCATCTTTATGTAGTTGCACTCTCTCTCCCTTGGATCATATCATCATGGATTTTTATCTCTTACTTTTGCCTTGGTATTATCAATTTTTTTTCCTCTAGGCCCTAAAATAACTTCCTCAATCGCTTCTAAGACATTTTTCTCAACTCCTTTCACAAGACCCATTTCCATTCAATTTTCCTGATTCCTACTTAGCTTCCCAAAGCTCGATTCAGTTTATGGAATGCTATAAATAACTGAACCAGCTTTTCCTTAGACTTCTATCTTAATCTCTTCATATCTCTGTTTTCTTCCCTCTAACCTCTATGGAAGTCCCTTATTTTCTTTTCCTCCTTAAACTGTCATAGTTGCTAATTATCAAAGAATGTCTAGATGAGGGAAATATGCAGACTGAGATTTTTTAAAAATAGCGTCCTATATACTGTATGTTGATAGACATTGATAAATATTAAATAATCGTATTTATTTAACCAGTCTGAGTGCAGGCTTTTAAAATGGTTAATAAAAAAACAATATTCAATGAACTTTGTTCCTCCTTACTTATTTGGACTGTAAATTCAAGCTTGGTCATGAGAATTGTTTATTTTCCCATCTATGAATATACAACGATGTGAAAAGTTCACAGGGTTGTTCATTGGAGGCAGGCTGAAAGGACAATGAAAGCAGTTGGGAGGTCATACGCTGTAGCTGGTAAAAGTTTGGTCTTAATGTAAGGGCGATTCCATTCAAGTCCTGTTTCTGATGCTGGTATCATGGACATGTTGCTTGATCTTAGTGACAAGACAGAAGGCAGTGGAATCTAGAGTTAGGATACCTGGAGACTCAGTTTCCTCATCTGTACAATTAGAGAATTGAGTTAGATGAGTCCTAAAGTTCTTTAAACACAAAACTGTGGTCCTATGAATTCTCCATGATGATAAACTGCAGATGATTTGCAATTTACGTTGGTGGAGGGGGTTTCTAATTGACAGTCTCTCCCCTCTCCACTTTTGAGTCAAAAAAAGGAAAATTAGCAACTTTAGAAAATCCTTGGGAAAGCAGATCGAAGATTTTTTTTTTAAACATGGAGGTAATATGTACCGAGATTCACGGTTCATTAATGAATAGTCTGGGGAGCATAGCCACAAGCCCACAGTGGCGAGAGCTGCATTTCTTGGCAGTTTGCTGAAGTGCTACCCTGAACCTTCCACTGGTCTCAATTTCCATTAGCCCAGACAAAAGCGAGCCAAGTATCTATCTAGGACGTAGCATTGGTTTCAAACACCTACAGCCTTGATTAGCAATTACAGCAAGTGAAGTGAAGAAAAACTACATCATATAATGGTCTTCCTGATTAGAGGAATAATCATGTAAGTGCCCAATTAGGGATATATGATGTTCTGGGGGAGGGAGATGAGAGTTAAAAATAGACAAAAGAATGAACTGGCACAGAGTGGTAATATACAGGACTGCTCCATTTGCATCTGTTCAACTTGTGATTTCCAAATGATTGTGATAGCCACCATTTTGATGTTTTTCTAATGTTTTAAAGTTTGCAAAACACTTTATATTCTCACAACAACCCTGTGAGGTTGGTGTCATGGATATGATGATTCCCTTTTTATAGCTGATGAAACAGATTGAAAAAACTTAAATGACTCACCTCATATCCCAAAGGTAATAAGTGTCAGAGGTGAGATTTGATATTCATGTGTTTGAGATTATGCATCAGTGTACTATTCACTGTGCCATATGGTCCTCAAATTGAGGTGATCAGAGACTTTTGAAAAACTGGGTGTGCAAAAAAAAAAATAAAAACCTCTTGCACATTTAATTTTTTATTCTTAGACACTAAAATTTTTTCAAGTGATTATGGAGTATGGATATATATATATATATATACAGCATGCCAGGATAAAAACTTTATATTCTAGGCACTCCTATGTACCATAAATATATGGCCTTTCTTAGTATTTCCTTTGCTTAGTTCAGTGTCTGCACATAGTAAGTGCTTGATAAAAATGTATCAACTGGAAATGACCGAAAGATCCAGGACTTTGTCTCAATAAGTGCTTGCCACTTTTTTTTTTTTTAAAGAAAATTTCGATCAAGTTCAGAGCCTAGTCAGAATATTCTCAGAAAAAGTTTTGAATATAATATGCCTGAAGACTAAAGTACTAAAATTTTTGGCTGAGATACTCATTGTCCTTGTGAAAGTTGGAACAAGTTGTGTTAAATTATTTTTAGTTGCTTTTTTCATGGAATTCACATGTTCAGTATGCTGATGACTCAGTCATCCCTGAGCCCTGTTTTTAATTGGATGCTACTTAAGATGAAGCAATCAATATATTTCAGCAAAGTTGCTGGATGGCTGCTAAGGAGACTTTGTAGATAAATGGATAGAGAATTTATTAAATGCTTACTCTAAGCCAAGCACTGGGCTAAGTGCTGGGTGCAAATATAAGAAAACAAGATGGTCTCTGCTATCACACAGCTTATATTTTAACAAAGGAAGCCAAAACAGAGATATGGAGCAGTCTGGAGAGTGAATTGAGCTGGAAGTGAAGTGAAAATCCTCTACAACCACAGGAATTTTTTTGTAGCCCACTCAAGAATTGAACGATCTACTGAAGACTCCCATGATTTCCCAGAATGGAGAAATTATATATGTATATATATATATGGAAGATAGATTATTTATTTTCATTGCCAATACAAATTTATTTGCTGCTGAATTGCTAAAATTTTCTTGGTTACATCTAAAAGGTTATTGGAAAAAATATTGTTTCACTGTACTCCCTCTCTTGCCCTCTAGCTTGTGGCCAGACTAATTTCCTTTATTCTATTCCTGCATCTCTGATTCATCATGTTTTTTGTCCAGACTGTCCCATATATTTGGAATGCTCCCTCTTCCTCCCTTTCTCTTGGGATCCCTAGTTCTCTCCAAAGTTTAGCTCAGATACCATCTCCCATAGGAGGACTTTTCCAAGTCCTACTTTTCTCTTCTCTCTCTTCTCCCAAGTTTTTAGAGCTTCCCCTACTCTCAGAATTATTTTGTTTATTGCTTATGGATTAGCTATGTATTTTTCTCTCTTTCTTTGACACTCTCTTTCTCTCTGTCCATTCGTCCATCTGTCTATTACCTGTCTATCTATCCCTCCATCCATTCATCTGTCTATCTTTCTATCATCTATCTATCCGTCCTTTCATCTATTAATGTATCTATCTGGAGGTTACTGGATGTCACTGTGGATAGAATGCTGTATCTGGTGTTAGGAAAACTAGTTCAAATTTTACTTCAGATATTTATTAATTGTGTTTCCTATTTGCCTCCATTACTTAACCATATAATAGATGTAGATGTAGATCCTCACCAGCTTATGGAGAGGTTCCAACGAGCACTTAGCACAGTTCCTAGAATTTATCAGGTGCCATATACATGCTTATTCCTTTCATTCCCTTTCCATATGTGCAGAAGAGATGATGTAGTGTTGAGTAGAAAGCTGGCTAGCCTCCAAGTCAGAAAGACTTAGGATCACATTGAAAATACTGATTCTGAGATCTGGGCAAATCTTATCAGCTTTCAGAACCATCAGGCAACTATCTAAGACTAGAAGGTATTTCTAGTTCTGAGAAAGAGAAATTCCTATTGAAGAAACTCCCCCTACCAATACACTTTCTTTGCAATTGCAGACTAGGAGAATTGCCTAGGGGCTACTTAGCCAGCAGCAACATTTTAATTCAGATATTATTGACTCTGGTGACAATTCTACATCTAATTCACCAAGGATGGCTGGGAGCTGAATAGTCTGAGAACAGTTATTGATCTGCATTGGTGAAAGGAGTTTCATCCACATTAAAATTATGTCTGAACAAAAATAAAGTCTTTGGGGGTCTTCTTCCACTTCCTTAGTGAAGTAGCACAGTGTTTAAAAAAAAGAGAGAGTCTGCTAAAAGTCTTCAAGGTTGAAGAATATCCATAAACCTTAATTGGCTTTCCATTGGGATGAACTTTTAGAGGAAATGAAAAAGTCATTTGGGAAGGGCAAGTGTGAATGTATTGAATTTTTGCTTTATTGGAGAGAACTGTTGGATCACTGAGACCACAGGTTCATTTTAGTATTTCAGAATACAAAGGGAATCCCTCCAGTAGAATTTCAGTGACTTAGGAGTGGGGATTATATTTCCTTTTTTTTTTTTTGTATTCAGATCTATAGCACCTAGAATGGTATCTTACACATCACCAGGTGATTCATATATTCTCAAATTGAATTAGAGTAGATCCACTGAATGTCAAGCTGAGCTTTTCTTATTTCTAGCTCTAATTCTTGGGAAAATGTTTTCCCCCTAACCTCAAGCCTTAACTTTGCCTCTTTTAAACTTTGATGCTCTCTATCCAACTCTCTCCCACGATAATCCTCCTGATGATATTCAAAGATATTGTCTCCACTTCTGTAGGCTAAACTTTCCAGGTTCATTCAGCCACTTCTCATAATATACTACTCATGTCCATTCATCATTTTTCTCTGTATGTTTTCTAGTTTATCAATGTCCTTTTAAAACTGGTGCATCCAGAAATGAACATATACTAGCTTTGGACATCAGACAACTTCTCAGTGAAACAGGTATTTTATACAGATGAATTACTGGGAAGGGGGATCTTTCCTATTCAAAGTTCCCTATGAATGAAATCATATCTCTAGGTATTTGTATACAAATATACATATGTATGTACATTTGCACACAAGACATTTGAATACATATGTATTTATGCATATGTATATTGTTTATATAAACATACACACATATATGCATAATTGAATAATGCTTATATATACACTTATATATTTACATATACATGTATGTATTTATGTGTACCCATATACATATGTATATCTATATTTGAAATACAAAGAAAGGACAAAATTAATTTCATATTCAGCCTCTGGCTGAAATGTCTCTGCTAGGCAGGCCAATCAGATGATGTTTGAACCGCTGTGCATCTCAATTCTTGACCACCAGACCAAATTCTCTCTTGAATCATTGTGGGTTCTCTTTGGTGCTTCCAGAGTTTATTCTCTTTATAGTCGACTACATTCACTTTCTACTCCTGGATTTGCTCCTTACTAGTTTCAATGTCTCATAGTAGGGAAGTTGTTTGTCCTTCATTTTTGTCAACTTTTTAAAGCCTTTTTTTGTCAACCTTTATTACATTCCCCCCACCATGGCCCTCATCTCTGTCTCTCTGTCTCTTTATCTTCCTATAAGGTTATTCTCTAGACTATGAGGGTCAACCTTCTGAAAGGTCTCCTTCCTCTATTTTCATTAATCTGGTGAGCCAGCTTTTCAAAGGCTTCTATTCAGCTAATCAATTACAAATTGCTTTCCAATTCCATCAGTGATCTTCCCTGTCAATTAAGGAGTAATAGAACATGGTCATTCCTTTGAATTTTATTTAACATATTGATAGATACTTATTTCTATTACATACTTTTTATATGATTTCATTTTAATTAATTTCAATTACTCCTCAATGTCCCTGATCAGTTCTTATCCCTCCACTATGAAATCATGGGCCTAATCCAAAACACTTCCCTCAAACGCCAAAACCTTTCCCTCTAATAAAGATTTGCACTCTTGTGAAAAACAAATCATATGAATATTCTGACAGAAACATTTAGGCTCCAAATTAGGATCATAAGGGAAGACCTTGAACTTGAACCTGTTCTTCCAGTAAGTAAAGTTCTTACTAGAAAGTACGACTTTTCTAGAACCACAAAAAGTCCTAGAATTGCTTTAAAAGAGACCAGTTGGAGACATCAATTTCCTTTAGTAAAGTTATATCAACTTCTATAAGTCTGGGGCATTTAGTACTTTGACTTAGTAGTGAAAACAGAAATAGAAGTGTGGGTAGAGTCTCACATGTGTCAAAGAAAAAAAGTCTCAAGGGAATGATAAAGGCTTTCCCCCTAATTTCACTCAAGGGAGTATTTACCAGTATTTAGGAGGCCAAGGAAAATGAGAAAGGAACAGTCCCTGATTCCAAAAGTTTGGGAAATTTTATTACCTCTAGTGTCATGGTGAGATGAGATATGTCATGTCGGAGGAGGATGAAAAACATGTCTTGAATCCTATCTCATTTCTGAATTAAGAAAATCAAGTTTTGAGTAATAATAGAAGATATTAAGTAATATATACTTAATTCATTCAGTAAGCATTGACTAAGAGCTTATTATGTGCCAGGCACTGTGCTAGGAATTGGAGATAAAAATCCCCAAATCAAACAGTCCTACCCTCAAAGAGTTTTATCAGGGGAAACAACCTGTGAGCAAAAAATACTTATGAAAGAAATACTGGGTACTTTTTTTTTGAAGAAAAGGGAGAGGGCATTGATATCTGAAACGATCAGGAAAGATTGACAAAAATGGTAAAACATTCTTCCATTTGCTGAACTGAATGTTTCACATTTTTCCCCTTTGAGAACAGTTTCCTCCCACCCAAATATTTTTAATAGACTTAAGATTTGGAGTTATGAGAATTTTTTCTCCTTTCTATTTTCCCTTGAGGACTCTGTTATTGGTAGTGGGAGTGGAGATTAGATTCTCCTCCTCAATGTACCAGCAAATGGGGCAATTGCCTACCCTTAACTCAATCTCTACTGTGGAACAAATATTCCATCTGTCATCTTGTGAAAATATTTCTCATTTATGTCCCCAGCTACCTTTCCTCTCTCAATGTGAACCAAGGAACATAAGTGATCAGATTTCAGAAAACTCAATTCAATACACAGGGACCAGTAGGAAACTATAAAGTTTGGAACATTTGAAAACTGGTGACTAGGTTTCATGCTTATTATGCTAAAAATGAAGAAAAAAAAGTGTGAGCACTACACATAAAATTTTCAAAAGGAACTCAATGTTTTGAGTTTACAAGAGTTGATGTTTATAAGAGTTAAGAGAGTGATTTTATAATGATTAAATTTTAGGACTTATAAGTAATAAGAATCAAATTCTATAGAAAATAAGTCATAAAATATTTTTATGTATAAGGAGAACTCAGAAAAGTACTTAATAATAGCAATAAACATTAAGTATTCCACCCTGAAATTTTTACTGCTTACTTAAGTCTGATTGGTTGTTACGATTGGATTAGAGAGATAAGATTGGGAAAAAAAAGATACTCAGAAGTTAGCAGTCAGAAGAAGAATTTTTTAAAAGCCCAAATTCTATCTCTTTTAATATCTTTCTAATACATGGGCTCCATCAGAATGATAACTAGAGTGGGATGCTTTCTCCTGGTAGTGGTCCTCCAACCAAAAAGTCTCGATTGGTCCTATGATACATAGCATCACCTTCAAGCTTCCTGCCCCTTTTTGGGGTCTGATCTTCCTATACTTCTTACTCTTGTTCTTTATCTTCTCAGGGATTTGAGAGTCATTATTTGTTTCAAGAAATCTTGGTACAGAATCTCTAGGACAAAACTATATTCTCTCCCTAATTGGGACATATCCTGTGCTCCATATCCCTCTGTTGCCCCAGTTCTTTTTGCCTGGATACCAGAATTCCTAGGGAGGTCTTTGGTGTCCATATTAACTCAGGGATCTAGTTCAGAACCCAAAGAGATTAGATCAAGAATTATAGCAAAATCTCTCAGGAAGAATCACTCTGGAGAGAAGGGAGATATCTCCTTAATTTCTGCCCGGATAATTGGGTTAGAGAAGACCTTGCAAGACATCTCATTTGTTTCTAGGTCTGCTTTGAGAACCTAGAAAACAGTGGTTGAAATGTGGGAAGGAAAATTTATAGCTTCACTTAAGCAGAAAAGGTACAGTATTCCTAAGGGGAACTTTATAAATGCCCAATGAAGGGAAGAAAAATACAAAATCAGAACCTATGGGTCATCTCTCTGCCATATATGCTTTTAAAGTTTGAACCTTCTTTTCCCTGGATTCAGCATATTTTAATGGCAAAGTAAGTCATAGATTTTTGGGGGAAATGCTGTATAGCAATTGGTTTTTCTATGCAACTTTAAAAAATCCTTTTCTAAAGTTAAAGTTTGTCTGATATGATTATGGCAATCAGCACACTAATAGGATATTGTGAATTACATAGTTTTGAAAATAAAACCCTCAACCACTAAGGGCTACCTCTAGATCCCAGAGGGAATATAGCAGCTGCCTTCTGGAAATGCAATCTGGCAGTGCAACTGAAATGTTGAGAAAGAGTCATGAGTTCATATCTGCTAGAGAGAAGGCAGATCCCCATTTCAGCAATGAAGATTATTGCTGCTGAGGGCACATTTTGTTCTTAAAAATGCCAACATAGCTTTTCTCATGTTGATACTGAAATCTAAGGTGGCCAGATTTTTAGTGAGATGGATGTTCATATACTTGCTCCAATACAATTTCTAAAAAATATCCAAAGAGAAGATTATTTATTGAGTGAATAAATGAAAACCTCATGTGTTGACCATCCTGTTATTTCTGTATTTTCCCAAAAGTTAGGGTTCAAAAAAAATTAACAATGAATATTTCTGAAATAAAACTCAGAAATGAGTAGAAGTCCTAATGTAAGGCACAGGAGAGAATTATAACCAAATAGAATCAATGAGATTAAGTAGAGCCCTTTAGCTATTTCTCAATTATAGTTACTGCTTGATTGCCTTTCCTGAACCAATGGACTCTTATTCAATACTCTCCTCTCCCTTCTCCCTCTCAACTAATTAAATAGGAATTATTAGGGCCTTAGACTTACAGTTAGAAGCAATCTTGGAGATTATCTAGTCTAACACCCTCATTTTACAGATTAGGAACTTGAGGTCCAGAGAATTTATGTAACATGCTCAGCGGCACACAGATAGTAAATAATAAACCAAAATTACAAAGCCAGTTTGTCTGACTCCAAATCTAGCCATCTTTTTATTATATTTTTCCTGAATACATAACATTTCTCTCAAATTGATTATGTAAAGATTGAAATGAAAGATTAAATGTTGGAAAAGGCAAGTGAGATAAAAGAACCAGATAAACCTTATTAATTCAAAACCCACAAAGGTACAAGGCTCAAGTTTGGCTGAAATACTAAGACAAAAAGGTTTACTAATAAATCAACAGTATAAACATGATTATATATGCACTTACAAAGAGAGAACATATTATTATCAAGCATTCTGATATTTGCCCAGGTACACAGAAGCAACTGGTGAGCTAATTACACATCTCTTTTATTGATTCATTTTTATGTTTCCCCCAATGTCCTCTAAGAGGCAGCATTTTGTCAGCAAGCACTCATGAACATACTTAAGATTGGCAAACATGCATTTCTGTAATTAGTACTTTTTACTGATTCTGATAAACATTTCCCTCAGGTAATTCCAATCGCAATAGCAACTCCCCCAATAACTTACAAGCCATGGACTATAATACTAGAAAAAGCCTTGAAGATTGTCTAACAATTGTTTTAAAGATAAGGAAGCAGATCTCTAGAGAGAAGTGATTTCTTTCCCATGAAGAGTGTATTCCTGGAGAAAATTAAAATGATGTTCACTGATACCACCTTAGCACAGGTTCAAGATCATTTGGGTTTTCAGACTGATTCACACAGATTCATTATATAATACCATAAGATTCACTCCTTTTCTCTACTCCCCCCCCCATTCATGCAGAAGATTTATTCAACCATACCAGTCCTGTGAAATTATCACTAAACATTTGCTATTCTTCCTGTTTCCAAATAGTGTACTTAATGATCCCATATTAATGCATTTGTTAATTTTCTCAAGAACTGTCTCATTGGCTACATGTTAAGAGAATTTGAAAAACAAACAAAAACAAAATAAAAAAAAACAAAATAAATCCTTGTTTCATAGGTCCTAGACTGGCTGCATAATGAAATTTGTGTTTATGATATACTTAATTCAATTCTTCAAAGATTCTAAATTTCATTGGTTTGGGTTTGTGATATACAGGATAGGACTGGAATTGGAAAGTCCAGGATTAAAATCCTGGCTGCACTTAGTAATTGTGTGATCATGGGCAAGATACTTAACCTCTTTCAGTATCAGTTTTCTCATCTGTAAAATAGGGATAATAATGTCAGGATAGTAATACCACAATGGATTGTTGTGCTGCTTCACTGAGTTAATGGACTTAAAATACTATGCAACTTAAAGCATTGTACATGTCAATCATCATTTTTAGCCCAAATAACTCAAATATCTCCTAAGCCCTTCATGAATAAGAACTTTTAGTTACAATCCTTTAAGACTCCACTACAGTGGAACCCTGCCATGAAATAAAGAAGACCTTGGTTTTCAAAGGAGCACAAGTTCTTTATGACTTTCCAAGTTGGAAAGTGTTTGAATACAATATATTGGAGAGAATATTTTTAGAAGAAGTGGATTCAAATCCTGAGTCTATGTGAGAAATACTGGGCAATTCACTTTATTCCTTTGGATCTCAGTTTTTTTTTTCCAGCTCAAATATGAGATGATTGGACCAGATGACCTTGTCTCCGTTGAAAAAATAAGGAAATTGTTGATTGGAGAAAAAAAGACTTAGGGGAATATGGCCACTTTCTTCCAGGATTTGAAGTATCTTACTGAGGATAGATAAGACTCCAGTCTAAGGTAGTAGAATTAGGATTAATGGATGGATACTTTACAAAAGGATAGATTTAGGCTTGATGTAAAGAAAAACATCCTAACAGAATTATCCACAAGTGGTATAGAATTGTTTGGAAGGCAGTGGATTTTTCTTCAAACAAGGGATGGATAATATTTATTGTTGGGTAATGTTGGATAACATTTGCATGGTAGAAGTTTTCCTTATATACATAATATTTATATGGCGGAGATTCTCCTTATTAAAACGTGATTGACTTATATGTCTACTGAGGTCCATTTTAACTTTGTTATTCTGCACCTTTGTTATTATTGCATTCTGTTAATACCTCAAGTTCTAACATTTTGTGGAGTATTAGTCCAGCTATGGGCCATATGATCTGTGTCACATTTTCAACTGCTCATTGGCTGCCTCAAACTGGATGACTAGTAGACATAAAAAATCTCCATTCCCTACTTGAAACTCATTATTTTTTCTCTTAAAACTCTCTTCTAAACTTATCTATTTTGTAGAGGATACCACCATTCTCCCAGTCACTGATGCATGCAATTTATCTCATCCTTGACTCCTTGTATTCTCTCAATTGCCAAGTCTAATGTACTCTACATTGAGAGCATCTCTTACATCATTCCCTTTCTCTTCTTTAACATTTTTATCCCCTTGTGGCAACCCTTCATTACCTCATGTTGGGAGCACTACAATAACCTTTTGGTTGATCACCTTATTTAGGTTTTTCTCCAGGTTGGTCCACCTGCTAATCACTTTCCAAAGCCATCTTCCTAAATTGCTGGCTTAATCACGTCATCCACTTCTCTATATTTTCTGAACCACTTGTTAAATTTCAGTGGCTCCATATTACCTTTAAGATCAAATATAAAATCTTCAATTGGATTTTTAAAAAAGCATTTCTTTCCTTTTGCAGTATTTTCTCCACTTTATTTCATACCAGATATTCTGAAATTCAATGACATTGACTTTCTTGTTCATTTTAGCACAAGACTCTCCATCTTTTGACATTGTACATTTTCATTGGCTGTTACCAATAGCCATTTTGCTTCCCTTCCCTTTTTCTGTATTTTTGTCTTCTTTCAAGGCTCAGCTAAAATAAAATCGTTTGCTTGTGAAAAAAAAGTTTTCCTACAAAAAAGAATTAATACATAGAAATATATAGAGAGAAAATGATTTTACACATATTTGTGTCTATTGATAGCAATTCTATAGTGGAAGAGGGAGGAGAAAATAAAAACATCAGAGCATCAAATCTTTCAAAATATCAGTCACATCATACCATCCCAGAGTTGGGAGGGACCTCAGAAACCACTTTAATCTCTCCCTCAGCAACAATTATCTCTGCAATATGGCTGAAAGTGCTCATATGTATTTGACTTAAACACCCCTAATGAAGATGTTCTTCATTGAAATGGAATCATATATTTCCAAAGAAGACTTATTAATATCTTTAAGAAGAAATTTAGAAATTGAAAAAAAATCATGAAAATATAACCTACTTTCAAGATAAAAATAAAAGGAAGATAGCCTTTCTGAGATTTATTTTCTAGGACTGCTTCCAGAATTAATATATTCTTCATTGAGTTATATATCACAAACCCAGATAGGGTGCAAAATATTTTACAGTGAAAAAGTATCCTATTAAAGTAAATAATTGTCTTGCCAGAATTTTTTTTGTCTCCCCTTATTTCTACATGGAAAAGAAAGAGGTTAGATAATGTGCATCCTATTGATGAGAACAATTCCACTTTCTTCCCATCCCATGACATCACTCTAGTTCCCCAAAATAAAGAATTATGGAGAAAATGATTCTCCTAAGGCCCAAGAAAGGTCATAATAGTCAGTGCTTGCCTCATTTTTATATGAAAACTTAACTTTCCATCCTCAGCCACACACAAAAAGATATTAAACACACATCATAGTGCAATTTCAAAGATTTATGCTTCATATTTCAAAATTATGATATCTCTTTTTAGGTTATTTTAGGTCACTTTGCCTTATTCTTTTCAGATACAATTATGTTTCATTTATGAGAAAGTTAAATTAGGATCATTTGTCCAACCCTAGGTAAGCAAAGGACTATTCTAGATCATCTGCATTACTGGGAAATTAGTCTGCTAGTAAATCATATTGATTCCTGAAAGTATCATTTCCTGAATTTAGGAGCTTATGTTACATTGTCAAGAATATCAGGAAATTTGTCATCTTTAATAGAAATAAGGGAATGTGGTCTATTGGGTAGAATGATGGATTTGGAGCATTGAAATCTCAGTTTGAATTTTGTCACACTAGCCATGTGATTCTGGACAAAGAATTGACTATCTATGTGACTGCTCAAATAATTTATTCTCACTCTCAATTGTCAATATAAAATAAACTGATAATAGGGAGGAATATTTCAGATATACAAAGCACTTTATGTGATCTCATTTAAATAACATTATACCAATATATCTCATATAACATTATAGATTATATAGATTATGCACAGCTTTTTGCAATCCTTAAAATCAAAGATATAGAACTGGAACTGATATTAATGGACATCCTAGAGTAGCTAGCTCAGTAGAACGAATTCTGGGCTTGGAGTCAGGAAGAACTTGTCCTCAAATCCAGCTTCTGACACTTTTTTTGCTGAGTGACTCTGGGCAAATCACTTAAATTCTCTCTCTCTGATTAATCTCAGTTTTAAAATTGGGATGATAATAATAGCACCTGCCTCCTGAGATAATTGTGAAGATAAAATGAGATAATATTTATAACATGCTTAGCACAGTACCTGGCACATAGTAGGAGCTTAATAAATGTTTATTCTCTCCCTCTTCATATCCAATTCACATTTTATGGATAAAGAAATTGAATTTCAGAGAGATTAAATGACAAAAACAACCCAAAGGATAAGTGTCTCAGGCAAGATTTGAACCCTTTTCTCTACCCAAGTCTAGAGCTCAACTACTACATCAAGCTACCTGTTAGCTATCTTTATTATTATATATAGCCTTTTGAAAACAGCTCGAATGTATCATATAAAAGAGAGTAATGAATTAGACTGAATATTGAGCCATTGCTGCCAATGTGAACAAAAACATCAACAACTGTCCAAGCTTTTTTTCTCTAGATGGTACTCAATTGAGATGAATTATAGCACAGCCTGGACTCTATCATGTTTTTCAGAACCTTGGCAAAGATTTTTTTTCCTATGTATGTGATATAGATCTAAATAGGATGTGTGAAGAGTGATTGCTTTCCCCTGGTGCACAAGATTTCTCCTGTGGACACGATAGAAGATCCTTCTTTCTTTTGTACAGGAAATAAAAAGAGATGGTTTCTCACAGAGACTGTCTGCTTCATAATATAAAGCTATGAGTTCATTTTTCAAAAAAATGACCCAAAGCAAGTCCCAAGTTTTATGAAAGTCAGATGAACACTTTACTGAAATACTCACCTATCTGGGACTCAGACTTTTGGCAACTTTACCTGTCTGAAAAAAAAGCCAAATCTTGGGAAGGAAGCAAAATGTGTTGTGAATTAGAATAGATGTCACAGAGCTCATGTACTTTACTCATAGTGAGACCTTCAGACCACAATTTATGTTTAAGTGTTCTTAAAACAATTTAAAACTTGTTCTTAAAAACAATTTAAAAATTGAGTTCTAAATTCTCTATCTCTTCTAGCTCCTCTCCATCTATTGAGAAGGTAAACAATATAATGTCAATTTCTCATGTAAAGTCTTTCAAAACATATTTTCATATTAGCCACATAGGAAAAAAAAACAAAAATGATAAAATTTATTTATTTTCATATGATGTTGGTTATTTAGAATAACCAAGTGGATAAGGATAAAGAAGCTATTATGTTAATAGTAGTGACAATACAAAAATGAGACCTAAAAACCAGGAGAAACATGAAGTTAAAAATGAAGACCTTAATAGTCTGGAAAGATTTAAAATATGAGAAAATAATTCTACATTTCTTAATAAATCTTATTGCTATTATTATACCAAAACACATAGAATCATCAATATTTAAAATGATGATGAGCAACCAAAAGGAAGTCAAACTATGTCTTGTATACTTTATTTATAAGGGAAGGAGATGATACACATATAAAATAAACTTTAATAAAGATTTCCATCAAAAATGATTTTAAAAAATATTGCTGTTTTCAGGGGAAAAACAGAATTCTAGTGAATAAAATATTAGGGTAAGTTTGACTGAAATTTACCCAATGAAGTCGCCCCTACCCTCAAGATTAATGATAGCATATCCTCAATATATTTTGTATTCTTGACAATAGACTAAATGTGAAAGTCTTTGCAAGTCACTTTATGAAGTGAAATAGTGGTAGGCAGGAAGTCAATTGGTTGGGGATTTAATTATACCCCTAAGTCCTACATAAAAGCATCAAATTACCTTGAATTGAAGAATTGCATAAATTGAAGCAAATGTGATTTTCTAATCCTCAAGAAGGAATAACCTGAGTGCAAGAAAACAAACAAACAAAACTTAGTTTCAGTCTTGGGTCCCCTTTCTTTGGAAAAAAAAAAGAATTTTGCAAACCTTAAAAGGTTTAGGCGAGTTTAGATTTTATATATTCTCATCAACATTCTCACAATGTTGCCCTGGGACAGTTGTAGCTGATTATAATATGCTTTAGGAACTGCCATTCACTTTGCTTTAAGAGTAACTTCTTAAGAATTCTACAAATGGAGAAAAAGGACTTGCATTTTAACCAATAACTGTGAATGAGCCCACTCTTCCCAAATCTTGGTATTTACTCATGGGAGAGTATCTTACAGACTTTGGGAAAATATTTTGCACCAATTGGAGTTACTGTTGGACCTTTGTATATATACACCTTTTTTTTTTTTAAAGGTACATCAGGTTTGCTGTCAACATGGTACTTAAATAATAATATTGAAGGAGAGACACATCAACAAGACAGCATAAGGAATTACACTTGCTCCTTAGGTTTATCTCTAGAATATCTTGACTATAATTCCTGATTCTAGGGATCTAGTAGATCAATGTGAGTTGTTATAAGGTTAAGGATAGACTAGAAAAGGTTTTACTTTATGTATGGGCCAGCATTAATTCCGGGGAGGAAAATCTACATGGACAAAGAACATAAGAAACTTGATAACAGTTTTTTTAATAAAAGAAAATAAAATCTTTATAAAAATAAAAAAAGATGTATTACTTGTATTTTTTGTTGAATACATGCACATGTCTTTGTGCTAAATGCAGTGAAGGGATTATATTCAGATATGAACCATAGTCCTTGCCTCCATCAAGCTGACATTCTAACTAAGAAGACAATACATACCCACCTGAAAAAATAAATTGCATTATGAGATAAATAATGATGAACATTAAAAAATTGCATTTTATTAATAATTGAAGGATTGATTTATGTGGTAGTTCTAGAGAATCACTATAGCTTGAAGTGTTGTGAAGAAGTTTTATGGAGGCAAGCAGACAAACTGAGTCTTGAAGTTGGCAAATTAAAGCAACTTCCCTTAAAATACTCTGACTTTTATTATTTGTTTATTTGTAAAAATGATGGACTACAGGTAAAACCAAGCTAGCTTCCAAGATTTGGTAAATGATGAAAAACCCTACTTATTTTAACTTTGAAAAATGAATATAAAATACATCATCATTTCCTAAATACCACAATAATGCATGCTCATTGCAAAAATACTCATGTCATTTTTCATTCCTGGTATGGTTTTGAAGCTTCTTTCTGCCACATATACATGTTTTATATAACGTGAAAAGAATTGACAATGGGAAAATATTATTGACATATTTTTATAACACAGTTGTATTATAACACAGTTGTATTCTGGAACTTCTGTTTTCTTGGTAACAAATAACAGATGCATTTCAGAATATGTCCCTTGATAATTACAAGACTCCAGAGTTTTTTTTATTGTGATTTTTTTTGTGTGTGTGTGTGGAAAAGACCATAAGGTCATAATGTTATTCACTTCAACTTTGAACTTGAACTAGTTAGTTTTTCAGGGCCTTTCAACATTTTTTTCTCATAAAGAAAAAGGAAAAAATAAATCAAAATTTCTGACATTTGAAATTTCTGTCATTGCTGTTCCCCAAAGGAAATGCCACCCCTAGCCAAAACATGATATTTCCTTTAACTATCATTAGAATGCTTAATGCAAGGATTCTTAGTCTTCATTGAATTTAATTCATGTTTAATTTTGTCAACCCTAACATCTTGGATCTAAAAGTGATCACACTGCTCCTCCTCACTCCTTTATTTTACAGTTAAGTAAATTGGGACTTGAGGGGCTCAAAGGACTTGCCAAAAATCTGGTAATTAATACCAGAGTTAGGACTAGAATACACATTTGCTAACTTCCAGTAGAGTACTCTTTTCTCTACTGGAAAAAGGCATATCAGGATATCATCCTATCCAAGGGACTTTGAAAGATGATAACTTCTGGGAGTTGTAAAGCAAAAAGAAGGAAAGAAAGGGAGAGAGAGACAGGAAAGAAGAAGAAAGAATAATAAATAGAATATCTTTTTAGTTATTAATTAAACAAATTCTGATATAATGATAAATTATTAACCTGTATGCAATGTAAAATATTTTAAATGCATTGTCTTATTTAATCCTCCCAATAATCCTATGAGGTAGGTGTTACAGATATCTCCATTTGACAGATGAAGAAATTGAGGTTCAAAGAAGTTGCTTGAATCAATAGATTCTGACAAAGAAACTCGATGTGTAGAAACATCCTTATTCCTTAAGAAATCTGGATCAATTTTGCCATTTCTGGGTGAACAGAAATTTTTGGGCCATTTTACTCTATTTGTTTATTAAGTGGGTCATGACATCTCATCCACAGAGAGACCAATAGGATTGTGTTTATAGTAATTTGGTGAAACATCCTCCTTCTCTTCAATGATGAAAAAGGTTTTCTGAATCTTCTTCTGTCTTTATTCTGTGGTCTCAAAGTTTATTTAGTATCAAACAATTATGATATACTCATTATAAAATGTTTTATTTGAGCTTTTAAAAATATACTATTTCAGTTTTCAGTATCCCTAATAGAATTATTCCTTATAACAGAAATTTGGCTTTTATCAACTCAATGATAAATAAACCTTAAGCCCAGAGGATTCCAAATAAAGCTTCCTACCCAATTCCCACTAGAAAGGTGATAGACATAAAATGAAGAATACAATCTATCCAAAAAGGTTAAGTTGAGAATTTTATTTTACAGATTATATATATATGTATAAAATATTTATAACAGTTATTTTTGTGGTGACTAAGAATTCGAAATTGAAGAGATGCCCATTAATTGGGGAATATCTGAATAAACTGGAGTATTTTATTGTGCTATAAAAATGACAAGGATGATGATTTCAGAAAAAAAAAACCTGGAAAGACTTACATGAATTGATGCAAAGTAAAATGAGCAAACTAGGAGAATATTACACAGTAATGGCAATATTGTATGATGAAGAACTGTGAATGACAGCTATTCTCGGAAATACAATGATCCAAAAGACTAATAATGAAGTATACAATCTGCCTCCAGAAAAAGAATTAATATTGTTTGAATACAGACTTAAACATGCTATTTTTGCTTTCTTTCTCGCATTTTTTCTTTTATTCCAATCTTCTTATACATAAAGATTAGTAAGGAAATGTTTTATGTGATTGCAAAAGTATAATCTATTGCATACTATCTCAGGGAGTACGAAAAGGAGGAAAAGATAGAATTTGGAACTCAAAACTTAAAAGTTTAAGATTATTTTACTATGTAAATGGGAAAAATAAAGCATATTAAAACAATTATATATGTGTATATATATTTATATTATCAGTGAAATTTTTTAATTGTTCAAAATGGGAGAAATTAGGAAGTGATACCTGCTTATTAAGAAACAAAGATTTTTCAGTTAAAATCTACTTTAAAAACTACATTGAAAATATCTCAGAGCATATACTTCATTATGTACCAGTGGTCTACCATCTTTTTACTAAAGAGGAGTGATCATATTTCATCAACAGCCCATTTAAGTTGATTCATCATTGATTATGATCTGAGTTTTTATGACTTTTCCTATTTTCATTTAAAGTATTATTGTCATTGACTTTTGCTTACTTTGCATGATTCTGTTCTTGCAAATCTTCCTAAGCTTCCTTGAATTTTGTGTATTATTCCATATGACCCAACAATATTCAATTATATTCATATACCAAAGGTTTATAGACCCTTCAGTCCAGAGACATCAAAGGCAACTTGGAAGATCAACAGAAAAGATTTGGGGATACAGGGACACAAATTAAGCAGGTCTGGGACTTCATGGAGCCAGCTAAATTGTGATGAAGTGGCCAGAATGATGCACCTGGAATCAGGAGAACCTGAGCTCAAATCTTACTCAGATACTTAAAACTGAGCCAGAACTGGACCAGATCTTGTGGTTCTGGACACTTGTGCCCTGACTCTGGGTCTTACTTGTTTGTGACTCACTTAACTTTTCTCAGCTTTAATTTCCTCATTTGTAAAATACGGCTAATAATAGTACCTATCCCAAAGGGTTGCTATGAGGACCAAATGAGACTGTGTTTTAAAGTGTTTTATAAACTTTAAATCATTACATAAATGCTATTTAGTATTATGGAGCTTACATTTTTATTTGAAGAAATATATGTATATAAAAGCACTTCTCAGAGCATGGAATTTGGTCAGAGTTTGTAACCAGGTGATGCTGTTTAGATATGATGGAGGTAGGAGGTAATGTCTGGTTCTACAGCAAGGTTTATATAAGGATCAAAAACAAGACTGTGTGGGGTAATTGAGAGTGTATGATCCCTGGTCAAGGGAGAACATCTGATATTGGAACAAAATCAAGGATCTAAATGAATACTACAATAATAACATTATAAAGAAACATTGATAGAATTTAGCATTCTCATCAATGAAATGATATATGATTCCAAAGTATCAAAGATGAAGAGATATATCTATCTATATATAAAGTTTACACAACATTGTCATTGGTAGTTTTCTTTTTCTTATTTTTAGTTTTTATTATTAAGATGAATTTAACCTGCAGCACTATAAACTTTGGAGCAAAACTAAAGAAAATGGCAAATAATTTCAACTAGCCTAACCTGGTTTTACTATGCAATTTTCAAACACTCTGGTTTACCCAAACCATTAGTTGTAGCTAATTTAAAGTAATAGAAGCTGCCACTTTATTCTCTTACATCTAGCACTTTTCTATAAACTACTGTACCATCAACAGTTAATCATGTATTTTCATTGTACATTGAAAAGTGACTATCATGATAAGACATTTCTAGGCTATTTGAGAAATTGACTTGGATTTTGGTTGTACCCCAGAATTTTCTGCACATTAAGAGACACAAATACAAAACTACTGTAATGATCCAATTTTATTGCAATATTGGGAGTATTTTTCATGGTGTGTGTGTGTGTGTGTGTGTGTGTGTGTGTGTGTGTTTGTAGAAGGACTATGTAACCAGTCAGCTGTTTTATACTATGATTGCAACATTCAAAAATCTTATACATAATTGTACATTAATAATGTGTTATTAGTATTTAAAGAGACTGCCTAGT
Source organism: Antechinus flavipes (assembly GCF_016432865.1). Lineage (NCBI taxonomy): Eukaryota > Metazoa > Chordata > Mammalia > Dasyuromorphia > Dasyuridae > Antechinus > Antechinus flavipes. The sequence continues at coordinate 44,593,220 of NC_067400.1, forward strand.
CCACTGTGATTTTCATTATAAAGTAATTTGATAGAATAGAGGTGATTTTCAGTATTATGACTGAAAAAAGGTTTCTTTCCTAAGAATGAAATTTTGTACCAATTCTTTCATATTGCAAAAACTGTACCCACAATGTGCTAGAGCTGAAAATTGCAGAAACTGCTAGCTTTTAATTAGAAAAAACTGGATTTAAATCCTGCTCACCATATTAACTTTCTATGTGACTATGGGCACATTTACAGGACCCCCTTCATTAGGTTATTGTAAGGATTCAATAAAATGTCTTACTTCAGTGCAAATCTAAAATTGCTGTATCAATCTAGTAGAATGTAAGTTGCTGAAATGCAAAGACTTTTAAAATTTTTTGTCATATTATCAGTGAATAGCACAGTGTCTGCTCTATAAACAGCAGGAACACTTCTTTCTCCAGCCCATTTTATAGGTGAGGAAACTAAGGCAAACAGGCTAAAGTAACTTACCTTGCTGGAAATTGTATAAAGCTAGATTTGAACTCAGGAAGATGAAGCCTTCCTGACTCCAACTCAGTTCTCTATCCACTGCCAAATTCTCTTGAATAAAATCAATATAAAAGTATACCATGACACATTCATTTTACATGGTATAACTTACCTGTATATATAATCACTAATTCTAGCAACTGCTTTTTCTTTCCTTTACTTATTCATATGAAATTCAATAAGCAGAAAGAAAACTAGAATAAGTTTTATACCCTAATTCCAGAATCTTTGATTATGGAGTATCCAGGAGTTGTATTGAATGGCTATGGTGGGATAATTCAAATTAGGGATGGTAGTAAAACCAAAAAACCATTTAGATGGGTACTTTCCCCCTTCATCCTTGGTTGAATATTTTTACTTTTGACTATATTTCTTATTAACTGGTGAGGAAAAGGTTTGGGAATAGATAAGTTGCTAAGGAAAGATAAGGGTGGATCAGTGCTTCAGAGAATGTGAGTGGTGATGAACTTAACCATACAATTCAATATATTTATAAGATTGATCTAGACATCACTATTAGCTTTTAAATCTGCATTCCATTCAACCATCTAAGTCCACTCTCTTCCCCCATCTCCTTTCCACCTTCCCAGAAGAAAACTCCTTTCCTGGTCCTCTCCTTCCTATTTATACATCATTTCCCCCTACTGGAATATAAGCTACTTGAGGGTAAAAAATTATTTAAAAATCTTAATTTTTTTCACAGTACATAGTAATCACTTAATCAATGAATCTTCATTCATTCCTCCAAGCTTAGTCAATATAACTCTTAAGTGAATTTAACAGAAGCTTTGTGAACTAGTCAAATACTGCCCAGTGATTCTATTTCCATTGGAAATATCTTCAATAGAATGTGTATGTTAAATGTTCTGTCAGAAACAAACAAATGAGAAAGCAGACCAGAAACTTAGTATTTGGTGTCCAGTTTTCTAGTTCGTAAGATTATATTCATTAAATAAGAAAGCTGAAAAGAATTATTGAGTGATTTAGCTAAAAGTGTAATCAGCTCCAGTGTGTGCCTGGAAATTACATCAGCATGTTCTGTAACTTTTAATGAGTCAAAAAGGGGCCATAATCCTCCCACGAAGGGCAAACAATGGAGAAGATTATATTTGCTGCAAACTCTACACTTTGACAATTCTGCAAATTATTGTTTCCCAGGGTTAGTTAGTGTTCCTGAATCTTATGGGCTGTTTATACATGAAATAGGATTACAATGTACTCTGTCCATTTATCCTACAAAAAGCTCATTTTCAATTAAAAATAACTAATTGAAAAAAAAATATTGGTTTGGTTCAGGAATGCATAGGAGCAGTAGAAACTTTTACCATTATCACATTTCTGCATATAAAGATGACATGTTCAATTACAGAAGGAAGAGTTTAATAATTTCTGTCTCTTTTTGAATGGTGCTATCCTTTGTGGAGAATTTTATCTGGGTTTGGGTAACTAGTGGAGACAGGTGTTTGCACTTAATGGAGACAAATAGGTATTGCTATGTGTGATATTTCAAAGAGTGCTTTCGAGACATGAGTTATTGTGCTAACTGTGGAGTGGGATGTTTTACCACAGAATAAGATAGTTATCTTCCCCACAGGATACCAGTTAGGGACAATCAAAACTTTACATGACTTTGAATTACACAATAAAAAATGTTTTCTCTTTTGATAATGGGTAGATGTATCAAAAATGAATAAGATATAAATCAATTATAAATAAGACTATAAATAAAATTTTTCCTCCCAGTTTTAACAATGCAGGAGCAGAATTACAGATACTGCTAAAATCAGTGTAGGTGGTTGTCAGAGGTAGAAACTCATTGACTGTGAGAATGCTTTTTGTTTGTTAAGAACTCTCTAAATAATTCATTTTTATCAACTCATTAAAATAATTGGAGTGTAAGGAAGCCTTAAGGGCCTTACAGATTTAAAAGAATGAAATGTGGATAGTCAATGAACTTCAGAGCAAATTCTTAGGAGGTTGTTGAGCCTAAATATTTTAGGACGATTTGCTGTCCAAAGGCTTCCGAGTTCAAACACTGAATTCCTCTCAATGTTTCACAATTGATGTGGAATAATAAGTTATATAGTCAAAGTCACAATGCATTCACAATAACTAATAAACAACCCAAAAATTAATATATTGAAACGAGAATAAGAATCAATCTAGCATCTAATCTGTTTTGTGAATAAGATTTTGAGTGATGTATTAAATTGTGAACCTAAGCTGAAATACCAAATGAGCACTATATTAGAAAGGAGCAGAAATTTCTAAATTCTTTTAATTATTTATTACATGGGATAAAGACATGGTATGTCTGAATATATTCATGTTGTAACATATCCATTAATTTCATTTAAGCAACATCTTTTGACTTGGATAGAATCATATAATCTGTTCTTGATTAGGTATTCCTTTATAATTTCACTAAAATCCATTCTAATGCTTGATCAGCATGTGGAGAACTAAACATGGAGCATAAAATTTGACAGTGCTCACCAAATTGAGATTCTATTAGTAAAGAGTCAGAGTGAAGATGGAGCCTTCATCCATATTTGATTTAAAAGAATTATATATATATATATATTTATTTGTAATAGTATATATATGCACATATATATATATATATTCATGTTGATTTTGATACCGGTGTACTATTGACAGTCTATCTTGTCATTGTAAAACATACAGTGCAACATATAGGAGAATGGGAAAATTATCCATTCAGATTTCTAAGTTGCTAAAAGTGGCTCAGCCATGGTCTTTGAGTTCTTCCTTCTGTCTTAGTATCATATGTGGTCCTAACTGCTTAATCTCTAGGAGGGGAAGGCAGACAAAACCTTGTGTGGTTTTCTGAATTCCTTCATATATATATATATATATATATATATATATATATATATATATATATATATATAATATATATATATATATCTACCTATATTTAAAAGTCAGGGCAAGCTAGGGGAGGCAGAAGATAGAGCACTGGAATTGGAATTAAGAAGACTCCTCTTCATAAATTCAAATCTTATTAGTGGTATAACCCTTGACAAGTCACTTCATTGTGTTTCCTTTAGTTTCCCCATCTGTAAAATGAGCTGGAGAAAGAAATGACAAACCACTCCTGCATCTCTGCTAAGAAAACCCCAAATGGGGAAACAGAGAATGCCACCAAAATGAAAAAAAGGACAACAAAAAATTCAAAGTCAGACCCTGTTATCTCTTACCAGATTGTGGAGTGTATCAAGGAGGAGGTTTGAGCAGTGATCAACTTTCCAAATTTTGTCAATTTTTCAAGTACCTGATTCATTTCAATTCAACAAGCTTTTATTAAGTGGCTTTCATGTTCCAGGCACTGGAAATACAAAAAGACAAAATTCGGCAGTCTATGTTCTCAAGAGATTTATATCCAACATGGAAGACATAACTTACGTATAGATAAGTAAATACAAAGTAATTTAGAGGAAGAGGAGACAAATAGTGACTATTAGAAGGACAGGATCAGGAAGGGACTCATAGAAGACATTCTTTTTGACCTGAATCTTGAAGGCTACTATATTCCTAATCTAGTGAAGTTAGTCATTATGTTGATATCTTTGAGCATGGATCCATATATATCTGAGAGTCTAGTTGTTAATCACCTTTTACTGATTAGTTTTTTAGCCACAGAACTCAAAGATTATCTAGTAGGGGACTGGCCATTTATTGACTATGTGGTGAGTCATGCTGCTTTCACTTACACATCAAGCATTCTAAGCCACTTGTCCCCTCTTAGTGACTCATTTTTTCCTTCTTTCTTTCTTTCCTTCCTTCCTTCCTTCCTCTCTCTCTTTTTCTCTCTTTCTTTCTTTTTCTCTCTCTTTTTCTTTCTTCCTCTCTCTTTTTCTTTCTTTCTTTTGCTCTCTTTCTTTCACTTTCTTTTTGCTTTCTTTCTTTCTTTTTCTTTTGGCTTTCTTTTGCTTTTGCTGGTTGACATTTATTTTTATCTATTTTTAAAATTTTAATAGTACTTTATTTTTTTCTAAATATATGCAAAGATAGCCCTCAACATTAGCTTTTTCAAAACCTTGTGTTTCCAATTTTTCTCCCTCTTCTCCTTCCTTTCCCTCCCAAGAGAGCAAGCAATCAAATATAAGTCAAATATATAATTCTTTTAAACATATTTTCGTATTAGTCATGCTGTGAAAAAACAAACAAAAAATGATCACAGAACAAAAAGGGAAAATATACAACAACAGCAACAACAACAACATCAAAATACTCTGCTTTGATCTTCATAGTTCTCTCTCTGGATGCAAAAGGCACTTTCCATCACAAGTCTATTGTAATTGCCTTGAATCATCTCATTTTATCAAAGAGCCAAGTCCATCACAGTTGATTATCACATAATCTTCTTGTTACTATTTACAATGTTTTCTTGGTTCAGCTTGCTTCAATTAGCTTCAGTTCATGTCAGTCTTTCCGGACCTTTCTGAAAGCAGTCTGCTCGTCATTTCTTACAGAACAATAATATTCTGTTACTTTTATGTACCATAACTTATTCAGACATTTCCCAACTCTGAGGCATCCACTCAGTATCCAGTTTTTTGCCATTACAAAATAAGCTGCTACAAACATTTTTGTAAATGTGGATCCTATTCCGTCTTTGATGATCTCTTTGAAATATTGACCCAGTAGATACACTGCTGGATTAAAGGGTATGCACAATAAATCCACCTGACTTTGAAGATTTTTTTATTAGGGAGTTAATTAATGGCTTGTTCAATTTCTTTGTCTAGAGTGGAATTTTTAAAATAATTTTTTTCCTCATTTGTTAATCTGGGCCATTTATATATTTGTATGTATTGATCCATTTCACTTAGATTATCAGATTTATTGGCATATAATTGGAGAAAATAGCTCCTAATTATTGCTTTAATTTCCTTCTCATTGACGATAAGTTCACCCTTTTCATTTTTGATACTGGTAATTTGTTTTTCTTCTTTTCTTTTGCTTATCAAATTAGCCAAAGTTTTATCTGTTTTGTTATTTGTCTCATATGCTTATTAGCTATGTAACTCTGGGTAAGTCACTTAAAATCTCTTCCCTTAATTTCCTCAAATATAAAGTAAGGGAACTGGACTAGAAATTCTTTAAAGCAGGGTCTTTAAAACTTTTTCCATTCACAATCCCTTTTCATCCAAGAAAATTTTGCACAACCCTGAGTATACAGGGATATAAAATAGATATAAAAATCAAACATTTATTGATAATAAATCATAATTTTGGGACAACCACATTCAGGTACGTGACCCTATGTGGGGTCACAACCCACAATTTAAGAAGTTTTCTTTTAAGGTATGTTCTAGATCATGTCTATAATCTTTATCTATGACTAAGGAAGTGAAAGTTGTTTTCAATCTATGTTAATACTTTTGTTAGAACTGGCAAAAAGAGGCATTCATCAAACCTATATGTCTGCCGAAGTAGTGGGCTTCAGTCAAGAGACCTTTACGTTTCCATGATGAATGAGTGAATGCAAAAACCTTTACTAAGCGTTTACTGTTCATAAAGCATTGGGGAAACAATTAATATCAGGTACAAGTTTTGCAGTTGTCTTCTATCCTGATCTCTAGTATTCTTTGGGAAGAGGAGTGATATTTTCCATTCAGTGACAAATGATAAGCCCCTCTACAACCCTATTCTGAACCCCACTGGGTCATCATCCAAATGCTATTCCCTAATAAATGATTCCTTAATTAATTCCTTTAAACCTTCCCACCCCAAATTCCAATTCAATATCACTCATTCCTTTTACTGCACTGTATGAAATGCCTGTTCTGTAAACAACAAACTTCTTTTCATTCTAAATCATATTCTTTTTGTTTTACTTTTTATATCTTCAGGCTATTATTGTCTTCCCAATGATGGCACGCCTTCTTCAGCCATTCCTTCTAGTACTCATTGCCTTCAGTTCAGTGGTTGAGGTGAGAGAGTTGGAACACTTCTTGCTCTCATTGCCACATTCAGGTTCTCTTCCTATTTCCATCATAGAGTAATCTCACATTTTGAGAATTATGCTATTTATCTCTATCATCCAATCATCATTGGTAACTGACATCTATAGTCCTCCAGGTCACTTCCTTCCCTTCCTTCATTTGTTTGGAACATTTTTTTCCTGGTCTACATTTTTTCCTCCCCAAATTTTCATATTGACTCTCCCTCAAATATTATATTCACTCCATTTCTCATCATACTAACTTCCCATGATTTATTCCTCCACCTCTGCTCAAACACACACAAAGAAGTCTAGAACATGGAGATTATATATTTGCAAATGATGTTAAGATAACATCACTTGCAAATATATAATCTCCATGTTCTAGACTTCTCACATACCTTTATCTGATCGTATTATGTTGGCTTTCCAGTTTTCCCTCTTCCTATTCTTCATCCACAGTATGCCCTCCAATCACTTCCTCCTATCCATCCTCTTTGCACTAACCACTCTTTTCTCCTTTTTTACATTTTTATTCTTTAGTAAACCAATTCAACTTTATACTATTCTATTTTCTTGAGTACCTAATTATTTCACCAATTATAGTCTCCTAAACCTCAACCTTGGATCATTCACATCATTGATTGTTTTTGCTCCTATCCACATGTTGCTGAATGTAGGGTAAAATATGCAGCTCTTCTGATTGGATCCACAAGAAATTTGTTAGACAACCTTACTGTTGCTAAGAAATTTTACTATACTTTTCTCATCAACTTATTATCCTATTTTCACAGCAATTACTACGAATCTTTTTATTCCTCCTGAAATTTCCCAAGGATTTCATGTAGCCAATACTTTCTCAATTGGGAACCTTGCCTGACATTTTATTGAAAATAATGAGACCACTTATTGTGAGCACTATCTTCTCACTTTTTCCTCTTCTCATATTACTCTTATGCCTTCTGCCACTATTTCCTCTTTTACCTTAAAGAATATGGTTGATCAAATGGAAAAGAAAGTATAAAAACTATTTGAGGAAACTAGTACTTTAAAAGAATTATATGAGAAATCAAAAAATCAAGCAAGCAAATTCAAAAGAATGAAAAATGAAAAATAATGTAAAATATGTCTTGAGGAAAAACAAACTGACCTGAAAAATAAATCCATGAGAGACACTCTCAGAATTACTGGACTACTAAAAGGAGGAGTGAGAGAGCATCTCCCAAGATATTATCCTTTTTCTTAAAGCTTTTTATTTTACAAAACATGTCCATAGATAACTCTGCAACATTAGCCCTTGCAAAATCTTGTGTCCCAGTTTCCACCCCCCCCTTTCTCTACTCCTCTCCCTTAGATGGCAAGTAGTCCAATATATTTTAAATATGGTAGAGATGTAGTTAAATCCAACATATGCATACATATTTATACACTTATCTTGCTGTATGAGAAAAAACAAATCAAATCAGAAAACAAAATGATGAAGAAAACAAAATGCAAGCAAATGACAACAGAAAGAGTGAGAATGCTGTGTTGTGAACCACATGCAGGTGCAGATGACTCTCTTCATGATAAGTTCATTGGCCTGAATCACCCCAAAGAGCCTCGTCCATCAGAATTGATCATCATATAGTATTATTGTTGAAGTGTATAATGGTATCCTGGTTCTGTTCATTTCACTCAGCATCCGTTCATGTAAGTCTCTCCAGGCCTTTCTGAAATCATCCTGCTGGTCATTTCTTACAGAACAATAATATTCTATTACATTCATATACCATAATTTACTCAACCATTCTCCAATTGTTGGGCATCCTTTCATTTTCCAGTTTCTAGCCACTACAAACAGGGCTGCCACAAACATTTTGACACGTACAAGTCCCTTTCCCTTCTTTAATATCTCTTTGGGATATAAGCCCAGTAGAGATACTGATGGGTTAAAGGGTATGCACAGTTTGTTAACTTTTTGGCTTCTAAGACATTATCAAGAAAAAAACTATTGTGATATCCTAGAATCCAAGGGAAAAATAGGCATTAAAAGAATTCACTGATCATCTCAGGAAAGAGGCCCCAGAATAAACACTCCGAGGAATGTTACAGCCAAATTTTAAGACTATCAGGTCAAGGGGAAAATATTACAAGTGACCAGTCACAGACAAGATTACACAGGACATTAAATGATGTCATGGAACAGAAGTTAGGGCATCAATAAAGAATTACTTACATGGAAACAACCAGCAGAATGATTTCAGAGAAGTCTGGAGAGACTTACATGAACTGATGCTGAGTGAAACGAGCAGGACCAGGAGACCATTATATACTTCAACAACAATTCTATATGATCATCAATTCTGATGGATGTGGCCATCTTCAACAATGAGAGGATCCAAATCACTTCAAATTGTTCAGTAATGAAGAGAGCCAGCTACACCCGGAGAGAGAACTATGGAAATGAGTGTGGACCACAACATAGCATTTCCACTCTTTCTGTTATTATTTGCTTACATTTTTGTTTTCCTTCTCAGTTTTTTTTTCCTTTCTTTCTAGATCCAATTTTTCTTGTGCAGCAAGAAAACTATATAAATACATATACATATATTGTATTTAATATATACTTTAACATATTTAACATGTATTGGTTTACCTGTCCTCTGGGGAGGGGATGGGGGGAAGGAGGGAAAAAGTTGGAACAGAAGTGTTTGCAAAGGTCAGTGCTGAAAAATTACCCATGCATATGTTTTGTAAATAAAAAGCTATAATAATAATAAAAAGAAAAAATAAATAAAAAAGCATTCTGAAAATCATAATGTCCTACATGGAGTATAAAAGGGAAAAATAATAACTCGAATCTACTTTTTCAGAACTATTATGCATTACTTTTGAGAGATAGTGGCTAGTTGGCTTAGCAGACAGAACACTGAGCCTAGAGTATATGAAGACTTGAATTCAAATCAATCTAAAATACATACTAGCTATGTGACTCTAGGCAAGTCTCTTAACCTATTTGACTCAGTCTCTTCATCTGTAAAAGGTAATTCCTGAGGTGGTTGTTGTCAATCAAATGAAATAATATTTGTAAAGGATACTTGGCACAAAACAAGTACTTAATAAATGTTTATTCCTGACTATTCCACCCCCCCCCAAAAAAAAAGAATCACTTATATGGCAAAATTAAGCATTTTTCCCTAAGGGGAAAATGACTATTAAATGAAATTGAAGCATTTCAAGCTTTTATGAGAAGACCAGAACTAAACCAAAAAGTTGACCTCTAAAATCAAGATTCAACTGAAGCACAAACAGGTAAAAAGGGAAAAAAATATAAGGGATTTAACAGATATAAGCTGTTTACTTTCTTACACAGAAAATTAGTGCTTATAATGCTTAAAAAATATCACTAATATTACAACTAGAAGGAATATACATACACTAGAGAATGTAGGTATTAGGTGAATTTGAGGTAATGAAATTAAAATTAAAAATTAAGAGATAAAAAGAAAACATCAGGAGTAGAAATAAAGAGGTACAAAGGTATAAAATATTTTGAAAGAGGTTTGAAAGATCTATTACTTGAATCTTACTTTCATTAATAGTCTCAAAGAGAAACTAGTATGCCCAATAAGTTGAAAATAATTCTAACAAGCTTGACACAGAAGTAGGAAGAGATGAGATTAAATAAAGGAGGGAAGGGAGTGGACAGGCAGAAGGGAGTTTATAGACAGAAATAAAACACTAGTGAGAAGGGAAAAAGTAAAAGTAGGGAGAGAATAAAGAGGAGGAGAAATAGGATGGAGGGAAATACACAAGTAGTAATCATAACGTGAATGTTAATGGAATTAATTCTTCCATGAAATAATAGTGGATAGCAGAGTACATGGAAAACCAGAATCTTACAATATTCTGTTTGCAGGAATATTTGAAGCAGAGACACACAAAGTAAAAATAAGGGGCTGGAGCAGAATTTATTTTACTTCAGCTGAAGTTTTTTTAAAAAGCTAGAGTAGCATTCCTGATCTTACACAAAGTACAAACAAAAATAGACCTAATTAAAAAAAAAGATAAGGATAGAAATTACATTTTACTAAAAATTATCATAGACAATAAAGTAATATCAATTCTAAACATTCAAATGCTTTAAAAACTCAGTGAGTTATAGGAAGAAATAGATGGTAAAATTAGACTTGTGAGGGACCTCAACTCTTCCCTTTCCAAATTTCACAAATTTAACCAAAAAAGGAACAAGCAGTACTATGGAGGCAACTATTAGAAAAGTTAGATATGACAGACCTTTGGAGAATATTGAATGGGAACAGAAAAGAGTATATCTTTTTCTTAGCAGCACTTGGCATCTACTCAAAAATAAGCCATATAATAGACATAAAAAACCTCAAAGTCAAATGCAAAAATGCAGAAATATTAAGTGTATTCTTTTTGGATCATGATAAAATAAAAATTACATTCCACAAAGGGCAGTAGAAAGATGGATTAAAGATTAATTGGGGGACTTCCGGTTAAGATGGCGGAGAGGAGGCTCACAGTTGCATAAGCTCCACGCTTTCTCTCACTATCCACTTCATTACAAGCCTCTGAATCAATGCTTGACTGAAAAAAACCCACAAATAGTTACCAAGAGAAGCCATCCTTGAGATCCGCCAAGAAAGGTCTGTCTTTACTGGAGGGCTGGGGCGGTTTTAGATCGGGCGCAGGCTGAGGGCAGCGGCAGTGAGAGCACAGGAGCAGAGCTGAGAGGGGGTGGGGAGTGATCGTAGCCGTCTCTGCGGGGAGAGCTTCGCTACAGGTTTGGAACCTGCAGCAAGTCAACAGCCCAGCAGAGAAGCTAAAAACACCGGGGCTGAAGAATACAACCCCAAACAGCTGGAGTCTCTCAGGACCTGGCCGCCCCCCCCTTCCCCCCCCTCAGTGACTCAGCACGCTTTGGGATCTCAGAGCGCAGGCGCAGCACAGTCCTGCTAGTGCCTCACTGCTGCCACCTGCAGTCTGTAGAGGAAGCTCGATAACACACCCAGCCCCCCCCCAAAGAAAGACTCCAGTTTTTTCTGTTTTTCTTTGGTAGTTTGTCTCTGATTAATAGACAGAATGAGCAAGAAGCTGAAGAGGACTTTAACCCTTGACAGCTTCTACACAGATAGAGAGCAGACTCTAAATCCTGAGGAGACTAAAAACAGGCAGTCCCCAGGTGATTCCCCAAAGGAGGAGATCGTCTGTTCCTCAGCACAGATGAACCTCATAGAAGTGATTAAAAAGGCTCTCACAAGGGAGCTAGAAGAAAAATGGGAAAAGGAGAGGGAGGCTTGGCAAAAGGAGAGGGAAGCTTGGGAAAAGGAGAGGGAGGCTTGGCAAAAGGAGAGGGAGGCTTGGCAAAAGGAGAGGGAAGCTTGGGAAAAGGAGAGGGAGGCTTGGCAAAAGAGCCTGGAGAAGTCAGTTAAAGAGAGAGTGGATAAAGAAGTAAAATCCTTGAAAAATAGGATTAGTGAACTGGAAAACAAAATTGGCGAAATGGAAAAAAATTCCACGCAACAAAAGAACTCAATTGGACAATTAGAGAAAGATTTTTAAAAAGTGAGTGAAGAGAATACTTCACTGAAAATCAGAATTGAACAAGTGGAATTGAATGACTCGAGGAGACAAGAAGAATCAGTCAAGCAAATCCAAAAAAATCAAACAATGGAGAAAAATGTGAAATACCTTCTGGGGAAGACAACAGACCTGGAAAACAGATCCAGGAGAGACAATCTGAGAATCATTGGACTCCCAGAAAAACATGATGAAAAAAAGAGCCTGGACACTGTCTTCCAGGAAATTATCAAAGAGAACTGCCCAGAAGTCATAGGAACAGAGGAAAAAATAAACATTGAAAGGATTCATCGATCACCCACTGAAAGGGATCCTAAAATCAAAACACCAAGGAATATAGTGGCCAAATGCCAGAACCCTCAGATGAAAGAAAAAATATTGCAAGCGGCTAGAAAAACCCAATTCAAGTATCAAGGAGCCACAATAAGGATCACCCAGGATCTGGCAGCATCCACATTAAAAGATCGAAGGGCCTGGAATATGATATTCCGAAAGGCTAAGGAACTTGGTATGCAACCAAAAATAACTTACCCAGCGAGAATGAGCATCTTTTTCCAGGGAAGAAGATGGACATTCAACGAAGTAAGCGAATTTCATCTATTTCTGATGAAAAAACCAGAACTTAACAAAAAGTTTGATCTACAAATATAGAACTCAAGAGAAATCTAAAAAGGTAAAGATTAATCTTGGGAACTATATTTTGACTATATAGATGCATAAAGAATACATGTATACCTTGTTCTAGAAATTGATGTGGAAAGGACATTGTACCAGAAAAAGGGTAAAATGGGGGTAGTACATCTCATGAAGAGGCATAGGAAACCTATTATATCTGAGAGAAAGAATGGAGGGGGATGAATATAGTGGGTATCTTACTGCCTTCAGAATTGGCTTTAAGTGAAAAATCTTAAGACATATTCAATCTATGGTGAAACTTCTCCCATCTCATTGAAAAGTGAGAAGGGAAAAGTGGAAAGGGAAGGAATAAGCTAAGCGGAAGGGAATACGGGAACTGGGAGGGAAAGGGGTAAGATAGGGGGAGGAACTCTAAGGCGGGGGGAGGGACACTAAAAAGGGAGGGCTGTGAGAAACAAGGGTTGCTCACAAGCTTAATACTTGGAAGGGGGGAAAGGGGAAAGAAGGGAGAAAAGCATAAACCGGGGTTAACAAGATGGCAAGTAATACAGAATTGGTCATTCTAACCATAAATGTGAACGGGGTAAACTCCCCCATAAAGAGGAAGCGGTTAGCAGAATGGATTAAAAGCCAGAATCCTACAATATGTTGTTTACAGGAAACACACCTGAAGCGGGGAGATACATGCAGGTTAAAGGTAAAAGGTTGGAGCAAAATCTACTATGCTTCAGGTGAAGTCAAAAAAGCAGGGGTAGCCATCCTGATCTCAGATCAAGCTAAAGCAAAAATTGACCTAATTAAAAGAGATAAGGAAGGACACTATATCTTGCTAAAGGGTAGCATGGATAATGAAGCACTATCTATATTAAACATATATGCACCAAGTGGGGTAGCATCTAAATTCTTAAAAGAGAAACTAAGAGAGCTGCAAGAAGAAATAGACAGTAAAACTATAATAGTGGGAGATCTTAACCTTGCACTCTCAGAATTAGATAAATCAAACCAGAAAATAAATAAGAAAGAAGTTAAAGAGGTAAACAGAATACTAGAAAAGCTAGATATGATAGATCTCTGGAGAAAATGTAATGGAGACAGAAAGGAATACACTTTCTTTTCAGCAGTTCATGGAACCTATACAAAAATTGACCATATATTAGGACATAAAAACCTCAAACTCAAATGTAGTAAGGCAGAAATAGTAAATGCATCCTTTTCAGACCACGATGCAATGAAAATTACATTCAACAAAAAAGCAGGGGAAGTAGACCAAAAAATAATTGGAAACTAAATAATCTCATACTAAAGAATGATTGGGTAAAACAGCAAATCATAGACATAATTAATAACTTCACCCAAGAAAACGATAATAATGAGACATCATACCAAAATGTATGGGATGCAGCCAAAGCGGTAATAAGGGGAAATTTCATATCTCTAGAGGCCTATTTGTATAAAATAGAGAAAGAGAAGGTCAATGAATTGGGTTTGCAATTAAAAATGCTAGAAAAGGAACAAATTAAAAACCCCCAGTCAAACACTAAACTTGAAATTCTAAAAGTAAAAGGTGAGATCAATAAAATTGAAAGTAAAAAAACTATTGAATTGATTAATAAAACTAAGAGTTGGTTCTATGAAAAAACCAACAAAATAGACAAACCCTTAGTAAATCTGATTAAAAAAAGGAAAGAGGAAAATCAAATTGTTAGTCTTAAAAATGAAAAGGGAGAACTCACCACTAACGAAGAGGAAATTAGAGCAATAATTAGGAGTTACTTTGCCCAACTTTATGCCAATAAATTCGACAACTTAAATGAAATATAAAAATACCTCCAAAAATACAGCTTGCCCAAACTAACAGAGGAAGAAGTAAATATCCTAAACAGTCCCATCTCAGAAAAAGAAATAGAACAAACTATCAATCAACTCCCTAAGAAAAAATCCCCAGGACCAGATGGATTTACATGTGAATTCTACCAAACATTTAAAGAACAATTAACTCCAATGTTATATAAACTATTTGAAAAAATAGGGATTGAAGGAGTCCTACCAAACTCCTTTTATGACACAGATATGGTACTGATACCTAAACCAGGTAGGCTGAAAACAGAGAAAGAAAATTATAGACCAATCTCCCTAATGAATATTGATGCTAAAATCTTAAATAAAATATTAGCAAAAAGATTACAGAAAATTGTCACCAGGATAATACACTATGACCAAGTAGGATTTATACCAGGAATGCAGGGCTGGTTCAATATTAGGAAAACTATTAGCATAATTGACTATATCAATAACCAAACAAACAAAAACCACATGATCATCTCAATAGATGCAGAAAAAGCATTTGATAAAATCCAACATCCATTCCTAATAAAAACACTTGAGAGCATAGGAATAAATGGACTTTTCCTTAAAATAGTCAGGAGCATATATTTAAAACCATCAGTAAGCATCATATGCAATGGGGAAAAACTGGAACCTTTCCCAGTAAGATCTGGAGTGAAGCAAGGTTGCCCACTATCACCATTATTATTTAATATCGTATTAGAAACACTAGCCTCGGCAATAAGAGTCGAGAAAGATATAAAAGGAATTAGAATAGGCAATGAGGAAACCAAACTATCACTCTTTGCAGATGATATGATGGTATACCTAGAGAACCCCAGAGATTCTACCAAAAAGCTATTGGAAATAATTCATAATTTTAGCAAAGTAGCTGGCTACAAAATAAATCCCCATAAATCCTCAGCATTTTTATACATCACCAACAAAACCCAACAGCAAGAGATACAAAGAGAAATTCCATTCAGAATAACTGTTGATACCATAAAATATTTGGGAATCTATCTACCAAAGGAAAGTCAGGAATTATATGAGCAAAATTATAAAAAAGTCTCCACACAAATAAAGTCAGACTTAAATAATTGGAAAAATATTAAGTGCTCTTGGATTGGCCGAGCGAACATAATAAAGATGACAATACTCCCTAAACTAATCTATTTATTTAGTGCTATACCAATCAGACTTCCAAGAAAATATTTTATTGATCTAGAAAAAATAACAACAAAATTCATATGGAACAATAAAAAGTCGAGAATCTCAAGGGAACTAATGAAAAAAAAATCAAATGAAGGTGGCCTAGCTGTACCTGATCTAAAATTATATTATAAAGCAGCAGTCACCAAAACCATTTGGTATTGGCTAAGAAATAGATTAGTGGATCAGTGGAAAAGGCTAGGCTCACAAGACAGAATAGTCAATTATAGCAATCTAGTGTTTGACAAACCCAAAGCCCCTAACTTCTGGGAAAAGAATTCAATATTTGATAAAAACTGCTGGGATAATTGGAAATTAGTATGGCAGAAATTAGGCATGGACCCACACTTAACACCATATACCAAGATAAGATCAAAATGGGTCTATGACCTAGGCATAAAGAACGAGACTATAAATAAATTAGAGGAACATAGAATAGTTTATCTTTCAGACTTGTGGAGGAGAAAGAAATTTGTGACCAAAGATGAACTAGAGACCATTACTGATCACAGAATAGAAAATTTCGATTACATCAAATTAAAAAGCCTTTGTACAAATAAAACTAATGCAAACAAGATTAGAAGGGAAGCAACAAACTGGGAAAACATTTTCACAGTTAAAGGTTCTGATAAAGGCCTCATTTCCAAAATATATAGAGAACTGACTCAAATTTATAAGAAATCAAGCCATTCTCCAATTGATAAATGGTCAAAGGATATGAACAGACAATTTTCAGAGGATGAGATTGAAACTATTACCACTCATATGAAAGAGTGTTCCAAATCATTATTGATCAGAGAAATGCAAATTAAGACAACTCTGAGATACCACTACACACCTGTCAGATTGGCTAAGATGACAGGAAAAAATAATGATGAATGTTGGAGGGGATGCGGGAAAACTGGGACACTAATGCATTGTTGGTGGAGTTGTGAACGAATCCAACCATTCTGGAGAGCAATCTGGAATTATGCCCAAAAAATTATCAAAATGTGCATATCCTTTGATCCAGCAGTGTTTCTATTGGGCTTATATCCCAAAGAAATACTAAAGAAGGGAAAGGGACCTGTATGTGCCAAAATGTTTGTAGCAGCCCTGTTTGTAGTGGCTAGAAACTGGAAAATGAATGGATGCCCATCAATTGGAGAATGGCTGGGTAAATTGTGGTATATGAATGTTATGGAATATTATTGTTCTGTAAGAAATGACCAGCAGGATGAATACAGAGAGGCTTGGAGAGACCTTCATGAACTGATGCTAAGTGAAATGAGCAGAACCAGGAGATCATTATACACTTCGACAACGATATTGTATGAGGACATATTTTGATGGAAGTGGATTTCTTTGACAAAGAGACCTGAGTTTCAATTGATAAATGACGGACAAAAGCAGCTACACCCAAAGAAAGAACACTGGGAAACGAATGTGAACTATCTGCATTTTTGTTTTTCTTCCCGGATTATTTATACCTTCTGAATCCAATTCTCCCTACGCAACAAGAGAACTGTTCGGTTCTGCAAACATATATTGTATCTAGGATATACTGCAACATATCCAACATATAAAGGACTGCTTGCCATCTAGGGGAGGGGGTGGAGGGAGGGAGGGGAAAAAAATCGGAACAGAAATGAGTGTCAATATAATGTAATTATTAAATAAAAAAACTTAATAATAAAAAAAAAAAGATTAATTGGAAACTAAATAATCCAATACTAAAGTGAGTCAAATAACAAATTGTAGAAACAATCAATAATTTCATTAAAGAGAATGTCAACAATGAAGCAATACCCCGAAATTTATGGAATGTATCCAAGGCAGTACTTCGAGGAAAATGTATTCTTCTAAATTCTCACATAAATAAAATGGAAAGAGAACATTCAATGAATTTGGTATACAACTTTAAAAATCTTGAAAAAGAATAAATTTAAAATCTCCAACTGAATAGCAATAAAAATATTAATTAATTATTAAGATTAATAATAGTGAAAGTTAAAAAAGCTATCTATGAGCTGGTTTTATGGAAAAAACCCCAACAACCAAAAGTAAGATAGTTCAGCCATTAGTTAATTTGATTTTAAAAAAGGATGAAACCAAATCCCCAGTATCAAAAATGAAAAGAAGGAAATTATCCACAATGAAGAGGAAATTAACACAAACATTGGGGAATATTTTGTCCAATAATATGCCAATAAATCTGACAATTTGAGTAAAATTGATGAACATTTACAAAAATACAAATTGCTTAGATTGACAGATAAGGTAACAGAAATCCTAAATAACACATTTTAGTGAAAAAATTGAGCAAACTATTAATGGATTCCCTTGAAAAATCCCAGGGCCAGTTGAGTCCACGAGTGACTTCTAACAAAATTTTAAAGAAAAAATACTTTCTTTTTTTTTTAAGTTCAGAACTTTTTAAATTATAGCTTTTTATTTACAAGATATATGCATGAGTAATTTTTCAGCATTGACAATTGCCAAACCTTTTATTCCAATTTTTCCCCTCGTTCCTTCCACCCTCTTCCCCAGCTGGCAGGTAGACCAATACATATTAAATATTTTAAAGTGTATGTTAAATACAATATATGTATACATGTCCATACAGTTGTTTTGCTACACAAGAAGAATCAGACTTTGAAATAATATACAATTAGCCTGTGAAGGAAATCAAAAATGCAGGCAGACAAAAATAGAGGGATTGGGAATTCTATGTAGTACTTTATAGTCATCTCTCAGAGTTCTTTCCCTGGGTATAGCTGGTTCAGTTCATTACTGTTCTATTGGAACTGATTTGGTCCATCTTCATTATTGAAGAGAGTTACACCCATCAGAATTGATCATCATGTAGTACTGTTGTTGAAGTATATAATGATCTCTTGGTTCTGCTCATTTCACTCAGCATCAGTTCATATAAGTCTCTCCAGGCCTTTCTGAAATCATCCTGGTAGGTCATTTCTTACAGAACAATAATATTCCATAACATTCATATACCACAATTTATTCAGCCATACTCCAATTGATGGGCATCCACTCAGTTTCCAGTTTTTGGCCACTACAAAGAGGGCTGCCACAAACATTCTTGCACATAAAGGTCCCTTTCCCTTCTTTAAGATCTCTTTGGGATATAAGCCCAGTAGTAATACTGCTGGATCAAAGGATATGCACAGTTTGATAACTTTTTGAGCGTAGTTCCAAATCACTCTCCAGAATGGCTGGATGTATTCACAATTCCACCAACAATGTATCAGTGTCCCAGTTTTCCCACATCCCCTCCAACATTTCGCATTATCTTTCCCTGTCATTCTAGCCAATCTGACAGGTGTGTAATGGTATCTCAGAGTTGTCCTAATTTGCATTTCTCTGATTAATAATAACTTGGAGCATCTTTTTATATGGCTAGAAATAGTTTCAATTTCTTCAACTGAGAATTGTCTGTTCATATCCTTTGACCATTTTCAATTAGAGAATGGCTTCATTTCTTATAAATTAGAGTCCATTCTCTATATTTAATTTTGGAAATGAGGCCTTTATCAAAACCTTTGACTATAAAAATGTTTTCCCAGTTTATTGCTTCCCTTCTAATCTTGTCTGCATTAAATTTTGTTTGTACAAAAACTTTTCAATTTGATATAATCAAATTTTTCTATTTTGTGATCAATAATTATCTTTGGTCTTAAAATCTTCTTTGGTCATAAATTTCTTCCTCCTTCTCAGGTCTGAGACGTAAACTATCCTATGTTCTTCCAATTTGTTTATAATCTCATTCTTTATGCCTAGGTAATGAACCAATTTTGACTTGTCTTGGTGTATGGTGTTAAATGTGGATCAATGCCTAGTTTCTGCCATATTAATTTCCAATTTTCCCATCAGTTTTTGTCAAACAGTAAATTCTTATCCCAAAATCTGGGGTCTTTGGGTTTGTCAAACACTACATTATTAAAGTTATTGACTATTTTGTCCTTTGAACTTAACCTATTCCATTGATTAACTAGTCTATTTTTTAGCCAATACCAAATGGTTTTGTTACCACTACTTTATAATATAATTTTAGATTTGGTACAGCTAGGCCACCTTCATTTGATTTTTTTTTAATTAGTTCCCTTGAAATTCTTGACCTTTTATTTTTCCATATGAACTTTGTTGTTATTTTTTCTAGATCATTAAAATAGTTTTTTGGAAGTCTGGTATAGTGCTAAATAAATAGATTAGTTTTAGGTGGTATTGTCATCTTTATTATATTTGCTCACCCTATCTAAGAGCATTTAATATTTTCACAGTTGGTTAGATCAGACTTAATTTGTGTGGAAAGTGTTTTGTAGTTTTGATCACAAACTTTCTGATTTTCTCTTGGCAGATAGATTCCTAAATATTTTATACTATCAGTAGTTACTTTACATGGAATTTCTCTTTGGAACCCTAACTGTTGGATTTTGTTAGTGATATATAAGAATGCTGATGACTTATGTGGGTTTATTTTGTATCCTGCAACTTTGCTAAAGGTGTGTATTATTTCTAATAGCTTTTTAGTAGAATCTCTGGGGTTCTCTGAGTATACCATCATATCATCTGCAAAGAGTGATAATTTGGTTTCCTCATTATCTACTCTAATTCCTTTAATCTCTTTCTCAACTTTTATTGCCGAAGCTAGCATTTCTAACCCAATATTGAATAGTAATGGTGATAGTGGTCAACCTTGTTTCCCTCCTGATCTTATTGGGAATGATTCCAGTTTATCCCCATTACATATGATGCTTACTGATGGTTTTAAATAGATGTTACAGATTATTTTAAGGAACTTATTCCTTACTCTCAAGTGTTTTTAATTGGGATGGATGTTGGATTTTATCAAATGCCTTTTCTACATCTATTGAGATGATCATGTGGTTTTTGTTACTTTGGTTATTGATATGGTCAATTATACTAATAATTTTCCTAATATTGAACCAGCCCTGCATTCCTGGTATAAATATTACTTGGTTATCATGTATTATACTGGGAATGATTTTCTGTAGTCTTTTTGCTAATATTTTATTTATGATTTTAGCATCAATATTCATTATGGAGATTGGTCTATAATTTTCTTTCTCTGTGTCATAAAAGGAATTTGGTAGGACTCCCTCATTCCCTATTTTTTCAAATAGTTTAGATAGCATTTGGGTTAATTGTTCTTTAAATGTTTAGTAGACTTCATATGTAAATCCATCTAGTCCTGGGGAATTGAAGAAAATTCTTTCAATATAACAAAAAGTATTTGTAAAAATAGGTGAAAAAGGAGTTCTACTAAACCCTTTTGATGACACAACCATGGTACTGATACCTAAACCAGGAAGAGCTAAAACAGGGAAAGACAATTATAAACTAATTTCCCTAATGAATATTGGTGCAAAAATTTTGAACAAAATAATAGCAAGGTGATTTCTGTAATATATCACAAGGAGTATATACCATGACCATTTGAAATTTACAACAGGAATGAAAGGTTGGCTCAATTAAAAAAAATCAACAGAATTGACCATATCAATAACAAAACTGAGAGATACTATATGATTATCTTAATAGAGACTGAAAAAATTTCTGATAGCATGCAATCATATTAAAATACAATAAAGCATAGGAATAAAAGAAGCATATCTTTAAATGACAAGACATATCCATCTAAAACCATCAGCAAGCATTATATATACTAGGGATAAGTTAAGAGCTTTTGCAATAAGATCAGGAATAAAACAAGGAAACTTTTTATCATCACTATTATTCAATATAATACTAGGAATGTTAACTATAGCAATAAGAGAAGAAAAAGTCAAAGAAATTAGAATAGACAATAAAAAAGCAAAATTCATTTTTTGCAGATGATATGATGTTATACTTAGGGAATTGTAGAGCATAGAAATCAGAAAATTTAATTGAAAAAATTAACAACTTTAGCAAAAGTATAGGATCTAAGATAAATCACATAAATCAAAAGCATTGCTTTATATGACCAACAAAGTCCAGCAGCAAGCTATAAAAAGAGAATTTTCATTTGAAGTAAGTATAAACAATATAAAATACTTAGGAATATACCTGCCAAAGCAAATCTAAGAATTATATGAACATGATTACAAAACACTTTTCACACAAATAAAATCAGATCTTAACAACTAGAAAATTATTAATTGCTCATGGGTAGGCCAAGTCAATATAATTAAAATGACAATTCTGCCTAAACTAATTTATTTATTCAGTGTCATACCAATTAAACTACCAAAAATTATCTGATAGAGCTAGAAAAAATAGCAACACAATTCATCTGGGAGAACAAAAGGTCAAGAATATAAAAAATTAATTAAAAAAAAAACAAAGGAAGGTGGCCTAGCAATATCAGATATCAAACTTTATTATAAATCAGTAATTCAAAACTGTCTGCTGACTAATAAAAAGAGTGGTGGAAGAATGAAATAGATCTCATACATAAAACCCCATCATCAAAGACCATAGTAAACTAGTGTTTGATAAATGCAAAGATGCCAACTTTTGAGATAAGCACTCATAACTTAAGAAAAACAACAGGACATAAACGATCTCTCACTATGTACTAAAATGAAGTCAAAATGGGCATATTATTTAAATCAATTTTAAAGAGTAAAGAACAGTCTGCTGTCTATGGAGAGAGGAATAATTCATGACTAAACAAGACACAGAAGGCATTATAAAATACAAAAAGTAATTTTGATTACATAAAATTAAAAAGCTTTTGTACAAACAAAACCAATGAAATCTCAATTAGAAGGAAAACTGAAATCTGGGGAACAATCTTTCAGCAAATGTCCCTAATAAAGGCCTCATTTTTCAAACACAAAGAGAACTGAGACAAATTTATTAGAATACAAGTTATTCCTCCATTGATAAATGGTCAAAGGATATAACAGGTAGTTTTCAGAAAACAATTGAAGCTATCTGTAGATATATAAAAATGCTCTAAATCACTTTTGGTTAGAGAGATGCAAATTAAAACAACCTTTACTATATCTTTGAGATTGTTAATATTGTAAAATTGTTAATATTACAAAAAGATAGTGATAAATGTTGGCGAGTATGTGGGAAAACTGGGACATTAATATATTCTTAATGGAATTGTGAACTGATTTAACCATTCTGGAAAGCAATTGAGAATTATGCCCAAAGGGCAGTCAAACTGTATATACCTTTTGACCCAGCAATACCACTATTACATCTGTATCCCAAAGAAATCATAAGAAAAGGGGAGAGGACCTTCATTTGTAACAATATTTAAAGCAGCCTTTTTCATGATGACAAAATATTGGAAAGTGAGGGGATTCCAATTAATTGAGAAATGACTGAACAAGTTGTGATGTATGGATGTTATGAAATATATATTTTTAAATTTTTATTTAATAATTACTTTATATTGACAGAATCCATGCCAGGGTAATTTTTTTTTTACAACATCATCCTTTGCACTCATTTCTGTTCCAAATTTTTTCCCCTCCCTCCCTCCACCCCCTCCCCTAGATGGCAAGCAGTCCTTTATATGTTGGATATGTTGCAGTATATCCTAGATACAATATATGTTTGCAGAACCGAACAGTTCTCTTGTTGCATAGGGAGAATTGGATTCAGAAGGTATAAATAACCCGGGAAGAAAAACAAAAATGCAGATAGTTCACATTCGTTTCCCAGTGTTTGTTCTTTGGGTGTAGCTGCTTTTGTCCGTCATTTATCAATTGAAACTCAGTTAGGTCTCTTTGTCAAAGAAATCCACTTCCCTCAAAATATGTCCTCATACAATATCGTTGTCGAAGTGTATAATGATCTCCTGGTTCTGTTCATTTCACTTAGCATCAGTTCATGTAAGTCTCGCCAGTCCTCTCTGTATTCATCCTGCTGGTCATTTCTTACAGAACAATAATATTCCATAACATTCATATACCACAATTTACCCAGCTATTCTCCAATTGATGGGCATCCATTCATTTTCCAGTTTCTAGCCACTACAAATAGGGCTGCCACAAACATTTTGGCACATACAGGTCCCTTTCCCTTCTTTAGTATTTCTTTGGGATATAAGCCCAATAGAAACACTGCTGGATCAAAGGGTATGCACAATTTGATAATTTTTTGGGCATAATTCCAGATTGCTCTCCAGAATGGTTGGATTTGTTCACAACTCCACCAACAATGCATTAGTGTCCCAGTTTTCCCGCATCCCCTCCAACATTCATCATTATTTTTTCCTGTCATCTTAGCCAATCTGACAGATGTGTAGTGGTATCTCAGAGTTGTCTTAATTTGCATTTCTCTGATCAATAATGATTTGGAACACTCTTTCATATGAGTGGTAATAGTTTCAATTTCATCCTCTGAAAATTTTCTGTTCATATCCTTTGACCATTTGTCAATTGGAGAGTGGCTTGATTTCTTATAAATTTGAGTCAGTTCTCTATATATTTTGGAAATGAGGCCTTTATCAGAACCTTTAACTGTGAAGATGTTTTCCCAGTTTGTTGCTTCCCTTCTAATCTTGTTTGCATTAGTTTTGTTTGTACAAAGGCTTTTTAATTTGATGTAATCAAAATTTTCTATTCTGTGATCAGTAATGGTCTCTAGTTCATCTTTGGTCACAAATTTCTTTCTCTTCCACAAGTCTGAGAGATAAACTATTCTATATTCCTCTAATTTATTTATAATCTCGTTCTTTATGCCTAGGTCATGGACCCATTTTGATCTTTCTTGGTATATGGTGTTAAGTGTGGGTCCATGCCTAATTTCTGCCATACTAATTTCCAATTATCCCAGCAGTTGTTATCAAATAATGAGTTCTTTTCCCAGAAGTTAGGGGCTTTGGGTTTGTCAAACACTAGATTGCTATAGTTGACTATTCTGTCTTGTGAACCTAACCTTTTCCACTGATCCACTAATCTATTTCTTAGCCAATACCAAATGGTTTTGGTGACTGCTGCTTTATAATATAATTTTAGATCACCTACAGCTAGGCCACCTTCATTTGATTTTTTTTTTTTCATTAATTCCCTTGAGATTCTCGACTTTTTATTGTTCCACATGAATTTTGTTGTTATTTTTTCTAGATCATTAAAATATTTTCTTGGAAGTCTGATTGGTATAGCACTAAATAAATAGATTAGTTTAGGGAGTATTGTCATCTTTATTATGTTCGCTCGGCCGATCCAAGAGCACTTAATATTTTTCCAATTATTTAAGTCTGACTTTATTTGTGTGGAGACTTTTTTATAATTTTGCTCATATAATTCCTGACTTTCCTTTGGTAGATAGATTCCCAAATATTTTATGGTATCAACAGTTATTCTGAATGGAATTTCTCTTTGTATCTCTTGCTGTTGGGTTATGTTGGTGATGTATAAAAATGCTGAGGATTTATGGGGATTTATTTTGTAGCCAGCTACTTTGCTAAAATTATGAATTATTTCTAATAGCTTTTTAGTAGAATCTCTGGGGTTCTCTAGGTATACCATCATATCATCTGCAAAGAGTGATAGTTTGGTTTCCTCATTGCCTACTCTAATTCCTTTAATATCTTTCTCAACTCTTATTGCCGAGGCTAGTGTTTCTAATACGATATTAAATAATAATGGTGATAGTGGGCAACCTTGCTTCACTCCAGATCTTACTGGGAAAGGTTCCAGTTTTTCCCCATTGCATATGATGCTTACTGATGGTTTTAAATATATGCTCCTGACTATTTTAAGGAAAAGTCCATTTATTCCTATGCTCTCAAGTGTTTTTATTAGGATGGATGTTGGATTTTATCAAATGCTTTTTCTGCATCTATTGAGATGATCATATGGTTTTTGTTTGTTTGGTTATTGATATAGTCAATTATGCCAATAGTTTTCCTAATATTGAACAAGCCCTGCATTCCTGGTATAAATCCTACTTGGTCATAGTGTATTATCCTGGTGACGATTTTCTGTAATCTTTTTGCTAATATTTTATTTAAGATTTTAGCATCAATATTCATTAGGGAGATTGGTCTATAATTTTCTTTCTCTGTTTTCAGCTACCTGGTTTAGGTATCAGTACCATGTCTGTGTCATAAAAGGAGTTTGGTAGGACTCCTTCAATCCCTATTTTTTCAAATAGTTTATTTAGCATTGGAGTTAATTGTTCTTTAAATGTTTGGTAGAATTCACATGTAAATCCATCTGGTCCTGGGGATTTTTTCTTAGGGAGTTGATTGATAGTTTGTTCTATTTCTTTTTCTGAGATGGGACTGTTTAGGATATTTACTTCTTCCTCTGTTAGTTTGGGCAAGCTATATTTTTGGAAGTATTTTTCTATTTCATTTAAGTTGTTGAATTTATTGGCATAAAGTTGGGCAAAGTAACTCCTAATTATTGCTCTAATTTCCTCTTCATTAGTGGCGAGTTCTCCCTTTTCATTTTTAAGACTAACAATTTGATTTTCCTCTTTCCTTTTTTAAATCAGATTTACTAAGGGTTTGTCTATTTTGTTGGTTTTTTCATAGAACCAACTCTTAGTTTTATTAATTAATTCAATACTTTTTTTACTTTCAATTTTATTGATCTCTCCTTTTATTTTTAGAATTTCAAGTTTAGTGTTTGACTGGGGGTTTTTAATTTGTTCCTTTTCTAGCATTTTTAGTTGCAAACCCAATTCATTGACCTTCTCTTTCTCTATTTTATACAAATAGGCCTCTAGAGATATGAAATTTCCCCTTATTACCGCTTTGGCTGCATCCCATACATTTTGGTATGATGTCTCATTATTATCGTTTTCTTGGGTGAAGTTATTAATTATTTCTATGATTTGCTGTTTCACCCAATCATTCTTTAGTATGAGATTATTTAGTTTCCAATTATTTTTTGGTCTACTTCCCCCTGGTTTTTTGTTGAATGTAATTTTCATTGCAACGTGGTCTGAAAAGGATGCATTTACTATTTCTGCCTTACTGCATTTGAGTTTGAGGTTTTTATGTCCTAATATATGGTCAATTTTTGTATAGGTTCCATGAACTGCTGAAAAGAAAGTGTATTCCTTTCTGTCTCCATTACATTTTCTCCAGAGATCTATCATATCTAACTTTTCTAGTATTCCATTTACCTCTTTGACTTCTTTCTTATTTATTTTGTGGTTTGATTTATCCAATTCTGAGAGTGCAAGGTTAAGATCTCCCACTATTATAGTTTTACTGTCTATTTCTTCTTGCAGCTCTCTTAATTTCTCTTTTAAGAATTTAGATGCTATCCCACTTGGTACATATATGTTTAATATAGATAGTGCTTCATTATCCATTCTATCCTTTAGCAAGATATAGTGCTCTTCCTTATCTCTTTTAATTAGATCGATTTTTGCTTTAGCTTGATCTGAGATCAGGATGGCTACCCCTGCTTTTTTGACTTCACCTGAAGCATAGTAGATTTTGCTCCAACCTTTTACCTTTAACCTGCATGTATCTCCCCGCTTCAGGTGTGTTTCCTGTAAACAACATATTGTAGGATTCTGGCTTTTAATCCATTCTGCTAACCGCTTCCTCTTTATGGGGGAGTTTACCCCATTCACATTTATCGTTAGAATGACCAATTCTGTATTACTTGCCATCTTGTTAACCCCAATTTATGCTTTTCTCTCTTCTTTTCCCTTTCCCCCCTTCCCAGTATTAAGCTTGTGAGCACCCCTTGCTTCTCACAGCTCTCCCTTTTTAGTATCCCTCCCCCCGCCTTAGAGTTCCTCCCCCTATCTTGCCCCTTTCCCTCCCAGTTTCCGTATTCCCTTCTGCTTAGCTTATTCCTTCCCTTTTCACTTTTCCCTTCTCACTTTTCAATGAGGTGGGAGAAGTTTCACCATAGATTGAATATGTCTTAAGATTTTTCACTTAAAGCCAATTCTGAAGGCAGTAAGATACCCACTATATTCATCCCCCTCCATTCTTTCTCTCAGATATAATAGGTTTCCTATGCCTCTTCATGCGATGTACTACCCCCACTTTACCCTTTTTCTGGTACAATGTCCTTTCCACATCAATTTCTAGAACAAGGTATACATGTATTCTTTATACATCTATATAGTCGAAATATAGTTTCCAAGATTAATCTTTACCTTTTTAGATTTCTCTTGAGTTCTATATTTGTAGATCAAACTTTTTGTTAAGTTCTGGCTTTTTCATCAGAAATAGATGAAATTTGCTTACTTTGTTGAATGTCCATCTTCTTCCCTGGAAAAAGATGCTCATTCTCGCTGGGTAAGTTATTTTTGGTTGCATACCAAGTTCCTTAGCCTTTCGGAATATCATATTCCAGGCCCTTCGATCTTTTAATGTGGATGCTGCCAGATCCTGGGTGATCCTTATTTTGGCTCCTTGATACTTGAATTGGGTTTTTCTAGCTGCTTGCAATATTTTTTCCTTCGTCTGAGGGTTCTGGCATTTGGCCACTATATTCCTTGGTGTTT
This sequence comes from Antechinus flavipes, assembly GCF_016432865.1. Lineage (NCBI taxonomy): Eukaryota > Metazoa > Chordata > Mammalia > Dasyuromorphia > Dasyuridae > Antechinus > Antechinus flavipes. Next base: position 44,621,420 of record NC_067400.1, read on the forward strand.
TGATTTTAGGATCCCTTTCAGTGGGTGATCGATGAATCCTTTCAATGTTTATTTTTTCCTCTGTTCCTATGACTTCTGGGCAGTTCTCTTTGATAATTTCCTGCAAAATAGTGTCCAGGCTCTTTTTTTCATCATGTTTTTCTGGAAGTCCAATGATTCTCAGATTGTCTCTCCTGGATCTGTTTTCCAGGTCTGTTGTCTTCCCCAGAAGGTATTTCACATTATTTTCCATTGTTTGATTTTTTTGGATTTGCTTGACTGATTCTTCTTGTCTCCTCGAGTCATTCAATTCCAATTGTTCAATTCTGATTTTCAGTGAAGTATTTTCTTCACTCACTTTTTAAAAATCTTTTTCTAATTGTCCCATTGAGTTCTTTTTTTCTGTGGAATTTTTTTTTCATTTCGCCAATTTTGTTTTCCAGTTCACCAATCCTATTTTTCAAGGATTTTACTTCTTTATCCACTCTCTCTTTAACTGACTTCTCCAGGCTCTTTTGCCAAGCCTCCCTCTCCTTTTCCCAAGCCTCCCTCTCCTTTTGCCAAGCCTCACTCTGCTTTCCCCATTTTTCTTCTAGCTCCCTTGTGAGAGCCTTTTTAATCACTTCTATGAGGTTCATCTGTGCTGAGGAACAGATGATCTCCTCTTTTGGGGATTCACCTGGGGACTGTCTGTTTTTAGTCTCCTCAGGATTTAGAGTCTGCTCTCTATCTGTGTAGAAGCTGTCAAGGGTTAAAGTCCTCTTCAGTTTCTTGCTCATTCTGTCTAATAATCAAAGACAAACTAGCAAAGAAAAACAGAAAAAACTGGAGTCTTTCTTTGGGGGAGGGGCTGGGTGGTGTTACCGAGCTTCCTCTCCAGACTGCAGGGGGGCAGCAGTGAGGCACTAGCAGGACTGTGCTGCGCCTGCGCTCTGAGATCCCAGAGCGTGCTGAGTCACTGTGTGTGTGTGTGGGGGGGGGGGTGTTGGAATCCTTACTAACTGCTAACTAATTAGAGTTGATCTAATCTTACAAGAAGATGTTTTGGGCAGAACCTGAAACAAGGTACTAAGTAGAACTACCCATAATCCCTCTCTCTGAAAGGAGCATAAATAGGCCAATGGGCCAGTCGGAGAGTTTGGGAGAGAGGAAGACGCTACAAGTCGAGATTTCAGCAGAATTACGCCAGAAGCCCTCTCTTCAAGGCAAGACAGATTCAACTTGGTACTGGCTCTGGAGGCTGAAGAAAGCAGAGGCAGAAGCAAAGGACAAAGCGGCAAGAGCTCTTGGAACCAAGCAGAGAGATAGGCCTCTAAGCTAACCGGGCTATATTGGAAACAATAAAAGATCTGAACTTTTATCACCTGGCTGCGTTTTGAGAAGAAAAAGATCACAACATTTTGGTGCCCGAACAGGGACCGATTCAGATCCATCTGAACTAGATCACAACATTTTGGCGCCCTGAACGTGGGACAAACAGACCCCTCAGTGGATTTCAGTGGAAAAGCTACGATCCTGATTCAAGTGGAAAAGCCTCTGATCCTGATCCAGTGGAAAAGACACTTCAACCCAGAAATTAGGGTGAGTGCAACAAAGAAATTTTGTTAGAAGAGTTAAAGTAGAATTTCAGCTAAGATGGGACAGATATTTAGAAAACAGCCTGTTTCTGTTCAAGGAAAATGTTTAGAGAGCATTGTCAAAGTTATGGAAAGCCAAGGTTTAATTATAAGTTTACAGCAAATCACTGAATTTTTACAAACTGTAAAGGACATATGTCCTTGTTTCTCTCTTGATAAGGAATTAGATCTAAATGAATGGAAATTGGTTGGAGAGGATCTTTGTCAATTCTATGATAAAAATGGGCCTAACTCAATAATTAATACATATAATGTAATACAATTGGCTATAAGAAGTTATTTAAGTGATAGAATGATGAAAAGGAAAGTACAGGAGGAAGTGCCAACTTTACTAGGTGAAAAGGAGGACAAATCAGATGAGAATGGAGTTAATTACAATTCTGAGTATGATACTTCACAGAAGGAGGAATTAGGTGATTCCACATCTTATGACCCTCCCTCCGCAATTAACCCTTCATGGGTGGAACAAGGGGGAGGGAGAGAGGCAGAAACACAGTCAGCTTCTCCTGTAAAGCAGAATTTGACAAGATTAGAAAAAGCATTAATTAAAGCAAAAAATAAAGGAGAAGATATATCTGATTTTATAAATGCATATCCTGTGATTGAAAAGATTGACTCTTCAGGTCAAAAAGAGAGAAAATACACTCCTTTTAATTTGGAAAAAATTAAAGATTTGAAAAAGGGTTGCACTCTTTATGGGGCTACATCATCTTATGTGAAGATGTTACTGGATAATTTATCTTATGAAATCCTAACCCCGAATGACTGGAAATCCATAACGAAAACTTGTCTAGAACCAGGACAAAATTTATTGTGGCTTTCGGAGTTTCATGAATTATGTAGGATTCAAGCCCAACGCAATAGGCAAACAGGAGCTATTGTACAAGTTGCTTTTGACCAACTAGCTAGTGAAGGTCAGTATGCAGAGAGTTCAGAACAGATTTATTATCCCATAACAGTGTATGAGCAAATTTCTAAGGCTGCAATAAAAGCTTGGAATTCTCTCCCTGGACAGAAAGATGGAAATAATGTTTTCACAAAAATAGAGCAAGGTCCCAATGAACCTTTTGCAGATTTTGTGGGACGTTTACAAACAGCTGTAATAAGAACCATTGGAGACAATGCAGCAACAGAAATAATGACTAGACATTTGGCTAAGGAAAATGCCAATGAGATTTGCAAGAGAATTATATGGGGGCTAGACAAAAATGCTCCTTTAGAAGAAATCATAAGATGCTGTGCCACAGTGGGCACAAATGCTTATTATGCCCAGACTATGATGAACATGGAAAGACAAGGTCCTTCTTGGCAGAGGAATTCTAGAGAAACTCGTCGATGTTTTCATTGCGGAAAAGCTGGACATTTGAGAGCTCATTGTAGATATGGAGATAGAGTGAGAAGACAGGGTGAGAGAAAACCCAAAACCCCATGTCCAAAATGTAACCGAGGCTTTCACTGGGCCTCTAAATGTATATTGACCCAGAGGAATGAGAGGCAGGGCCCAGCTCTAAAGTATCAATCAAAGGACAGGTGGGGCATGATAGCAGCTGAGGTTACACCCAGAGAGACTTTAGAAATTCAGAACTCTGATGTCATCAACCAACAGAAAAGCAATCAGGATTACAATTGGGAAGAATACAGGCCTTTTAAGACAACAAGACAATATCCAATGCAAACAGCTCCAATGTAATTACCAGATGATGAGGAGAAATCCCAAAAGTGGTAAATAGAAGAGAATTAGATAGGTTAACTGCTTGGGGAAGAGGATCTGCTTATATTTCCACAGTTGGAAAAGGAATCATATGGCTAACAATGAGACTGTCAAAAGAACTTTAAAATCTTCAGCTTTCAGTTCCTGAAAAACCAGCAAGAATCACTGGATTCCCTGAGATGAAAAATTGTTGATGAGACTTTTTACAATACTTCAGAGCTTACAGGAATTATTAGATTCCTGGTGCATGAACAAATGGACAATGGATTCCTTATGGACTATTTCTAGGACTTATGGACATTTGTAAATTTTCAGGTCGATTTATGTTGTTACATTACTACTAGCCTGTGTTATATTACTATGTGCTTATGTATTTTAAGCAATTGCAAGAATCATTGGATTTCTTGAGATGAAAGATTGTTGATGAGACTTTTGCAGTAGTTAAATTTTCATGTTGATTCATGTTATTTGTTACATTACCACTAGCCTGTGTTATATTGCTGTGTGCTTTTGTAAATTATGTATAATGCCTCCCATATTGATGGATTTATGTATACCATGTATATCTGTTACAAAGTTCTGGCCCATATTGATGGATTTATGTGTACCCCCTCAGAAACCCCCTATGTTTTAAAACAAAAGAAAGGGGGAGATGTTGGAATCCTTACTAACTGCTAACTAATTAGAGTTGATCTAATCTTACAAGAAGATGTTTTGGGCAGAACCTGAAACAAGGTACTAAGTAGAACTACCCATAATCCCTCTCTCTGGAAGGAGCATAAATAGGTCAATGGGCCAGTCGGAGAGTTCGGGAGAGAGGAAGACGCTACAAGTCGAGATTTCAGCAGAATTACGCCAGAAGCCCTCTCTTCAAGGCAAGACAGATTCAACTTGGTACTGGCTCTGGAGGCTGAAGAAAGCAGAGGCAGAAGCAAAGGACAAAGCGGCAAGAGCTCTTGGAACCAAGCAGAGAGATAGGCCTCTAAGCTAACCGGGCTATATTGGAAACAATAAAAGATCTGAACTTTTATCACCTGGCTGCTTTTTGAGAAGAAAAAGCTCACCACAGGGGGGGGGCGGCCAGGTCCCGAGAGACTCCAGCTGTTTGGGGTTGTATTCTTCAGCCCCGGTGTTCTTAGCTTCTCTGCTGGGCTGCTTACTTGCTGCCGGAGCAAACTATCTAATCCTGTAGCGAAGCTCTTCCCACAGAGACAGCTGTGTTCACTCCCCATCCCCTCTCCAGTCTGCTCCCGTGCTCTCACTGCTGCTGCCCTCAGCCTGCGCCCGATCTAAAACCGTCCCAGCCCTCCAGTAAAGACAGACCTTTCTTGGCGGATCTCAAGGATGGCTTCTCTTGGTAACTATTTGTGGGTTTTTTTTTCAGTCAAGTATTAATTCAGAGGCTTGTAATGAAATGGATAGTGAGAGAAAGCGCGGAGCTTATGAAGCTGTGAGCCTCCTCTCCGCCATCTTAACTGGAAGCGTTATGGAATATTGTTGCACAAGAAGAAATGATGAACAGGCAGATTTCAGAAAAATATGGAAAGACTTGTATTAACTGATGCAAAGTGAAATGAGTAAAACCAGGAAAACATTTACACAAAGTCAACGACATTGTGTGATGATCCATGATAAATCACTCAGCTTTTCTCAGGACCACAATGATGTAAGACAAGTCAAAGGACTCATGAAGGAAAATGCTATCCATATCCAGCTAAAAAACTGATGGACTCTGAATGCAGATCGAAACATTTTTCAAACTTATTTTATTTCCTCTCATTTTATTCTCTTTTTATTTATTTCTTCTTTTACAACTGTGACTAATGTATAAATATGTTTTACATGTATAAACTATATCAAACTGCCTTCCATCTTTGGAAAAGGGAAAAGGCAGGAGGTTGGAAGAAAATTTTGGAACGCAAAATCTTCTAAAATAAATTCTAGAAATTTTCTTGACATGTAACTGGGGAAAAATAAAACAGTACTAAAAGAAAAAAAAATCATGAAATGGAAAACTAGTTCTTTGAAAAGAAATCGTTTCTAATTGAGAAACTTTCTTTAATAGGAAAACATAGCTTTAAGATTATGTATGAGACACAGTGAAAGGATTGTACTTCCAGGATCCTTCCTGGAATAATTAACTTGAAGATATTTGACTAGTGAGTAGGAATTATAGGAATCATAAATTTGGGTCCTTGCTTTATCACTTCCTTACTACCCATAGTCTAAGAGTTATTCATTTTCACTTTTCTGAACTTTAATTTTCTCATTCTTAATATGAGGATCATAGATTTAAACCTGAAGACTTTTGATATCTTGGGGTCCAATATCTTCCTTTAACAGACATTAACAGCCCATAAGAGGGCTGATGCTGAAGCCCTAATGAGGGTTATGAACACAAGTTTCCTGACTCCAAGTGCAAAATTCAGTCCACTATACTAGTAGCCCAACAGAATTTGAGCAGTTGTGGTATGCTAGGCTCTGTGCTTGGTGGTGAGGAAATCAAATCCAAAAAGTCCCTTCCCTCCAGTCGCTTAAAATCTCTTAGGAGAGACAATACACAAACCATGGTGAATAAACTACATACATACATACATAAATTTATACACTTATGTATATGTGTGTATAGTAATGTTATATATATATATATATATATATATATATATATATATATATACACACACATATATACATACACATGTATTCTTCCTTTTCTTCTTTCTTTCTCTTTCTATCTATTAATTAATTAATTTGGTAGAATAGGAAATAAGTGAAATCTGCATACTCTAATAATAATAGTCCAATTTACTTGTTAGGATCCAGTGATATAACATACGAATAGTGCTTTATAATTTGTAAAGTATCATGCATATTTTATGCTAATAATAATGACAAATATGGTAAGAAATGCTAATCAGATGTAAACATTTGTAATATGTATATATTGGTTTGCATGTATACATGCCCATATACACATGTGTATACCTATATATATATATATATATATATATATATATATATATATACATACACACATATAAAAATAAATAAAATAGAAAACAGATTTGATTGAGTGAAAACTCTTCTAGTTTATTCTAGTATCTATTTTTGACTGCACAGAGATTCCCTCCTCACCCTATACCCATTCAAGGTTCTTAGTTGTACTTTTAATAGTTTTGCTGGAAATTGCTACTGGAAAGAATTTTGTGGTAAATTTTAATTTTTGGAATGGATTGAATATTTTTACATTAGGCACATTGTGGACTTCTCTATTCTTTCAGAAGTTAAATTTGTAAAAAGCCATTTCCCAATTTTAAAAATTAGGCCGTTTACCAAATTGTGAAATTAAAGATTTATTTAGGAATCTATCTATATTGTTATATGCACATTGCTATATATTGCTAATAGACATTAAAGTTTAAAAAATCTTATCCACCAAGATAGCTTTTAATCAGTATTCTGCACTCAATATTATAATAACTAGAACATGTATGATTTCAGAGAAATGATGTTTGAATTAGAAGCAAAAGAAACCCTATGATTATTAACAAGCCACATTCAGTTGTGCATAATAGTTAAAATTTTAGAAGCACATGTTTAAACCAATTGTTTGACATGTTTATTATTTTATTCATGAGTCTTTCTTTAAAGTTTCAGTTTCAAGTGTGGCTTTTCAAAACTATTTTAGAGAAAATGAGGATCAAGGCTATATGTGGATTCAGCTCCTTCTGCAAGAAATCTGGCTGGGATTTATGTCTCCTGAATCTCATGGTACTTGAAACAGAGATAAAAGTGACCATTAAGTTGCAGCCTGTGTTCAATAATGTGAACACTATCAAGAAAATAAGGCAAAAGAAAGAAATACTGGCAAAGCTTGAAAATGAATGGTAACTAAAAAGTTAACCAAAGAACCCAATTTGATAGACTTGCATATCTCCCTAGAAGGAAATTAAAAACCTATGTTCAATTTTCAAGCATATTCCTATTTTCTCTCAACTCCCATCAGGCCATTCTGGTTAAGTGCCACGGTTATTCATTCACACTTGGTTCTCTCTCCCCCCACTGTATATGTGAGGTATGATGGAACAGTGTACCTGACTAGGAACAAGAAAAATTTGAATTTAGATTTTTGCTTCTAACTGTCTAGTTATGCTACCAAGTGTTTTTGCATCTCGGAGTCTCATTTCCTCATTTCTCAAAAAGATATAAACCTCTTGTAAATACTCTCAAAAGTAGCAAGACTTCAGTGACTTGACTGATTTAATGATAATCAAGTGTAAGCTGATTTGCAAATATCAAAGTAATATAAAAATTGTCTCTTTTTATTAGAACCTGGCATGTAGATGTAATTCTTAAAGTAGGAAAATGTTTTCTCAGCTGTTTGCTGGGATTCCGTAAATTAATATTTCTCTTAATATTGGATTGATTGACATCTCTCAATGAAACACACTATTATCATTTATTCAAATGTTTGTTTACAAATATTATTTATGAATGAAAGTTCGCACCAGACCCCAGAAAGCAATTTTCCCCCACACAAGAAATTTTTAAAATTTGAGAAATGATATCTGTCACTGTATACTGATAGGAAAACTGTTTACATGCTCTACTAAATTTGTAATTTAAATGTGGATCTGATATTTTATTCTGTCTTAGTTAATAAGTATGCTATTCATCAATTCATTATATTGATGAATCCTTTCTGGATAAATGTAAGTGTGCTAATATCAGTGCTATGTTGTGGTTGTCAATTTAATTCCTCTGTCCATCTGTGAACATAAATATTTGTAAAGAACTGGGACTTTGTTCTCTCTCTCTCTCTCTCTCTCTCTCTCTCTCTCTCTCTCTCTCTCTCTTTCTCTCTCTCTCTCTGTCTGTCTCTCTCTCTCCATCCATCCATCCATCTATCCATCCATCCATCTTTGTAAACATTGTCTTGTTTATTCATATTACAAAGTGTATTGATGGTATGTCTATGTATTTTTATATGAGAACAGGGAATTTTAAAAAATGATTTCCTCTAGATTTGACTGATTTACGCTCAAGCCCAAAGAATTTTTTTTTAAACTCAAACCTCTTTCCTTTCTTTTCTCACTTTTGTCCCTCTTCTTTCCCTTTTATTTTTACTCCTTTCCTCCCTCCTTTGCTTTTTTCCTTCTTTTCTTCTTTCTTTCCTCTCTTCTATACTTTTTTCCTTTTCTTTCTTCCTTCTTCTTTCTCTCTCTTCCTTCCTTTATTCTCTTCTCCATTCCTTCTTTCTCCTTTTCTATTAAATCAGCACAGAACTATTTTCCCCATCTCATCTAAAACATTTACAGTTTACTCAAACAAGTTAGATTGCCTAATTGTTCATGTAATTTGTGGGGATATACATCCCCCCCTTGGCATAATCTTTCTATTTCAAATGATTTAGTCCAAATATATTCATTGAAATGAGATTCCAGAAAAAGTTGTGGCTGACTCATTTAACCACTGGTCTTAATGGATGTCAGACATGCTGAGCTGTGTTAGAATTTAGATTCATTCAGAAAGGGCTTTATTTAGAAGAGAATGTTTAAAAAGAAATAAATAAGCTTTTTTTTTACCTGAATAAACACAGCACATCCCCTGCCTTCAGGTCTTCTCTTCTGCATTCATCCTGAAGCTAGAGGTGTATATTAGTCTGAGAAAATTGGAGGTGGCCTAATAGCTTCAGCTAAGCTAGGTTTCTGGAAATATAAAAGCTTTTGAAAATCCCTGTAAATAGACATCTTGCTTTCCACGAAGTTATGTTCAAATATCCATGTACTGTACCCTGTAATTAAAGCAAATATCAATTTTAATCACTGCCTTCTTAGTACATCATTTCTGTAATGCAATTGCAGGAGTATAATATACACCAGCACAAGTGTCTTCGTTAAATGGAATTTTAACGGCTGGAAATTGAGCCACAGAGAAAATCATGGTACCTCCATTCTAGCAGTTGAGATGGGAAATTTATGTTTGGTAAAGTGAGAGGAGGGAGCCTGGCTTAATCCACATATTTAACAAATATATTGTAAGGCTAATTTACAATGTCCCTGCTATTCCACTCCTGTGCTTCTTTTGAACTAAAGCTGTCAACTGTGTCTTGATTTTGAGAGCAGAGATGAATGTTCTTTGAGGACCAGGCTGTGAGCGAGCTCCCTGTCCTTTTAACCAAGCCTTAAATTTAGATTTGAATGCTGCTGTCCCAAAAGCTAGTATGGGTTAATCCCTAAATGAAATATCTAATCACTGTAGTCAGCTCCCCAAGAAGAATTTGTCCACAGAGGAAAAGTTGATGATTTGAAACTATGATCTTCTGTTTATGATCTAGGAGCAATGATAGGTCAGATTTAAAATCTATGCTACAACTGATACGTAATGGAATAATTATTCCACATCTCACTTAGTGAAGTCTTACACTCCTTTTTCTTATGCAACCTGTTTTATGTAAGAATGAAAACACTACCGCTCATCATCAACATTTTGTGTGTATGTATATGTACATATACGTAAACCCATTATATGTTTAAAATGATGAAGATGATGATAGCTAACACAAAGCACTTATTACATCTTAGACATTGTGCTAAATACTTTATATTTATTATCTTATATATGCATATATACACATATGCACATATGGATGTGTATATTTGTGTGCATATACATATATACATACATATATAAAATTTTATTTATATTCAGTATTTTAACAGTCTGTTAATTTTGCAAAGTTGAAAACTGGTTCACTGGGTTAGTATTTTCTGAAGAATCTGAAAATATCCATTGCATTATCATTGGATATATAAGAGCATTGACAAGAATTTTTTCTATTTAGAAAGCTTCAAAATGTTGTAAATAATTTACACATCACTATAACTTGAAATTTAGGTGTTAAACTGTGATTATATATACAAGTATGCATGTCATAGGATACTTTTTTCTGCATAGAAAAGTAGACTTGCTTGTATCAGCTCTCATCATTGGTGAGAAGTTTTCCAGCATCAAACCACAGAATCTCTATATGAATGGGGTTTGTGGTCATATTTTTGAATTATTGATCATTTTAAGGTTAAGGCATCCCAATCTATTTTATAGATGCATGATTTATTATGATATTTAGAAGCTTGTAAATCCTGAAGGGCTCTGGAACTTTAATCTGATGCTTAATGACAACTAGTTTTCAGGGTTTTTTTTTTTTTAATGTTTTCAAAGTCTTGGCAAAATGACAGGGCTTTCTGGTGCAGTTGGCTAACATAAGAACTCAGTATCTTTTTATGTCTGCTTTTGCCTCTTTGAATTTTTATACTTTTTCTTTTTGATTTGGTTCTTTTTCTTCCTAGTCCTTCAAGTTGCTAATTCTTTCTTTGGTGTTCTTTGTATTTTTTTAAGATTCTCTTCCACAGGCCCCCTACATGGTACCCTGCGTGTTTTCATTGTATTTCTCTGTTTTTTGTTCTCCTTTTGTGCATTCTGCCTTCTTTGATTTCTGCTGCTTGAGGAAACCTTTTCTATCCCTTCAGCCATTTATTTCCTATTTATTGTCTTATTTTTCTTTGTGACTGGAGTCTAGTTAATTTATTACTCGTCTGAAATTTTGTCTCAGATGTCTCCAATATTTGCTGGACCACAATAAAAAAAGGAGGGGATAATGACAAACTTCCCCTTCACTGCTGTCTTTAGAGACTAACAGATGAATGATAAACTTGAGTATGTCAATTTCAATGCCAAGGAGTCTGATTCAAGTTTTCCTCTTCATTAGAGATCGTCAGCCATTACCACAGAGCCTCCCACCTTCCCGCCTCCTTGCTCCCAACTTCATCCCATTACAAATGAAATCCAGCAGGCCATTGCAAACTGACAGAAGATTCTAATTCATATAGGATCCAAAAACAGAGGGGCCAACTCTTGCTGGCAAGATGTAGGGAGAGACATAATCAATCCCCTTCAATTTCATTCCCAAGTGTGAACTGCAGGTGCATTCTCTGGTAAAAAAATAAAATAAATAAATAAATAAACCCTCACACAAAATATTTGAAACTAGCCCAGTCTTTCTCTATGAAATCTCTAGTTCATTTGTTCATCTTAATCTAAGCTTGATTAATGTAAGAAATCTGGGCTGTTCTTGAAATGATCAATCTGAGTGAAACTGAAATAACTCCTCAAGGTCACAGATAGACAAATAGGAAGGTTTTTAAATTTCATTTTATTTTTAAAAAAACATTCTAATTAAAACTACAATTTATCTTAACTTCCTCTCTGTTTTCTGCAAGTCTCTTCTAAAAATTGTCCTGCAAAAGGGGTGATCAATCAGAAACACAAGGAACTGTCCTTTTAACTTATTTTTTCTTCTGATTAAAAGAAAAAAAAACAAGTTTCATTTGGTAAAAAAAATCCTTTAGGGAACTCTTTTATTCTTTTCTTTTTTTCTTTTTTGCTCAATATCACGGCATGTTTTCTATGAGTCGTTTGTAGTTAGAAGTATAAAAAAAGCCCTTTATCTTGATAGTGTAGGGGGGGAGGTGATGCTGGTGGTGGATAGTATATGATCCATAGCTTGGACTCCCACATTCATAACTTAAGGATCAATCATATTCTGGAGGGTTAAAACTCTAGCAGGTTTGTTATTTGAATACATAGCAAGGAAATGGGAAGGAAGCTAATATTAAGGATTGAGAAGATATGAATGGGAATTAAGAAGGAGTAAAATATAGTTCTTTATGTTTGGAACTAAGACCAAGATTTTATCAATGAATGTTGAGAAGGTAAAAGAGTTCAATGCTAATTTTGAAATTAGAGATGCTAGATTAGAATTTTGGTCTCTCATTTACTGTCTATGTGACCTCAAGCAAGTCATTCAGTTATCTTCTCTGACACTTCGTCTGTAAAATGAAAAGAAATTGGATTCAATTACCTTGAAGGTTCCTTTCAACTCTCAATCTATGAAATTGCTTATTTGTGTTTTCCCCTTTCATATATCAGTTCCTATTCTTTCCTTCCTCCTCTATAAGTCTTGCAGTTCTTTGTAATAAATCCCCTTTAGGAAAACAAGAACAATAATGACAACAATAATAACTTATGAATGTAGGATTCTATATGAGAGAGCTGGGGAAAGAAATAAAATGAAAGAAGAAATGGAGAATATGGAAACCTAGTGGTAGTTGGAATCTTCCCAATGATTCTAAACATTTGATTTTTTGTTGGGTACCAAAGAAACTTTGCCATTACAAGGCATAAAATATTGTCTCTATAGCATCACAAGGAAGAATATATTTTTTGAAACTGAGCTTTTATTTTGTAATTATTGTTTTTCCTTTAGATTTGTTTTTGTTTTCCAGATGTACAAAATTTTTATTTTAAAATGGGTTCCTGGATGAAAATGAATGGAAAAGTACTTATTGAGCACTTAGTGTATATAAAGCATTATGTTAAGTCCTAGGGATACAAATCTAAAAAATGAGACAGTTTCTATTCTCAAGAGGCTTATGTTCTAATCAGATAAGCCCCAGTTTTACTGTATTCAGGACTGGGTGTTTTGGCTTGGAAAGTCTTAACAATGGTAATAGGGAAGTAAAAATTGACATTTTTTTCCTAGTCATAATGGCATAATATGCTATTGTCTTAGAGCTGGAAAAGACCTTAAGAGGTCATTGAATCAAAGTTCTCATTTTGTAGTGGAGGAAATTGAGACAGGGGGTCTTTGATGACTTATTCATTGTGGTTTCAAAGCTAGAAAGATATAAGAAGCAAATATTTATGAGCATAGTGACAAAGCTGAGGTGTGAAGATAGCTATAGAAATTGTAAGATTAGGAACAATCCTGAACAGTGAGACCAGCATGGACTTTTTGTTGGGAGTTCCGGAGCTAAATGGATTAAAGCCTCATGGCTGTGGTTTCTGATCTGGGTCACAAAGGCATATCAGTTTTACTTAGACATAGATTTTAATTTTGTAGATATGTATAGATTCAATGAAGTATGGCCTGTTAAGGAAAACAGTTCATTTATCCCAAGAATATATTTTGTTGATGTGTAATAAAAAATTTTGACCAAAATTTTGAATTGACATTTAAAATTCACAGAGGAAGCACCATTGGAAAAGACAGAATATTCTTGTGAAAAATATCATGGATTTTATTTAAAGTTTTTAATTACAAGGTCATTTCCCCCCACAAGGACATATCTCTCAACCCATAGCCAAAGTCCATGGAAAATATAATCTGACGTCAATAAACATAATCCATAGAGTTTTCAGGAACACATCTGATTAGAATAGCAAGGTTAAGCTGTACAATGTAAATTTTATCTTCATTTATTGACTAAAATCAAGTTTATTGCTATTAAATCAAAATTGCTCATGAAACATGCTGAAACATATGAATTACTTTATACCATATGAAAATTATACAGTATAGTAAAACTATAGTGCTTTCCCAAGTAAGTTCTCTTAATGACTTGCAGATGTTGTTTTGCTTAACGCCTGTGGAAAAATGAATTCAGTTTTTAGACATAAAACCTTACACGAAATTAATCCCTTGAGTGGATTAAGTGTTTTCATGATCATGAAAAAAAAAGAAAATTTTGGAAGAGGTTGTAAAAGATATTCAAAAAATGGATATTGCAAATGTTTACTAAATATTTTTTCTGATATTTCTAAAACATTCCTTAAAAATGATGGGAATAAAAAAATACAGTCACTCCAGAGGAAGTACACGTTTCCGGGGAATAGAAAAGAGATTTCTTAGTCTTAATATTTGGAATTTTTAATCTTTACTTTTAGATCTATGACATATCATTTCAAATAAATAGTATGTGGTGAAGAGTTATGATTTTTTATAAAGGTCAGTTACCTTTTCAGGGTTCATACACTCTCATAATGCTTAGAATGATGATTCCCTGTTCTTTCTAAAAGATGACATTTCAAGTAAAAGACTTTGTAGCATAAAAGACTCAAAAAAGACTAAATTAATGTTAAGCAATGTAAATACCATGTATGATATGCAGGAAACACATAGGAATATGCTCTGCACATCAAATACAAATATATGTCCAAATAATCAATTCTCCTGTTATTACACTTTTATAACTTTGAATGTTGTGTTTTGGGAACGAGAATGTTTTTGTGTATTATTCTGTTTGCTTATAAAGTGACAAAATTGGGGATTAAATATAAGGCTTAAATATTATTTTGATGGGAAATGTTATCTTGGCTTCTATGTGTTTGTTAAATTAAAAACAATTCATTATAAGTCTCCTCGTTATGGAACAGCTAGTGAAAAGGGTAAGATAAACTCTTTACGTATTATTTATTTATTATATTTACCATCAGTGGTTTGACCATCATCTTCCTTCAGATTCTAATGGAAAAAACCCAGGAGCCTGAGATCAAGTCTTGGCAATAGCACTCCAAATCACCAAAATTGCTTCCTGCAAATACCAATGGATAGAGGGCTGGGTCTAGAGGAAAAGTGACCTGAGTTCAGATCTGGCTTCAGACAAGCTCTTGGATCCTAGGCAAATAGCCTAACTTCTGCTTATCTCATTTTCCTCAAATGTAAGATAGTGATAAATATTACCTTTCTCTCAGAATTGTTGGGAAGATCAAATGAGATAATGTTTGCAAGAGATGTTAGCGCATAGTAGGTGCCATATAAATGATTATTCCTTTCATTTTCCCTTTCCTTCAATCATCACTGAAAAGAGAAATTGTTATGGAAATGGGGACTACCTTTTTCTTTACCACCAGCAATAACTGCTACAAACAGATGAAAACAGGAGTCCTGGGGACTGGCAACATTACTTTTCCCTTTATTGCTACTCTACTGGTTCTTTCAGGCCATTTCTCACAGCCATTATCTGGGAAAGCAGCTGTTAGAACTGGTCAAGAAGATCAGTCATGTCTACCAACTGCCACCCACAAGACAGGCAAGTCAGTCTAGCTGAAGGAGCAAGATACTCTAAGGAAGAGGGAGCATGAGTCAGGAAGGTCAAACCACTGCCACCTTGGACAGCACCACCCCTCAGATCCTGATGGTGATAAATCAGGGCTCCAAATTTAAGAACTTTGGGAGTAGCCTGTATCATGCTAGCGAGAAACTATCATGACACTAATACATTGTTGGTGGAGTTGTGAAATGATCCAACTATTCTGCAGAATGTAATTATGCCCCAAAGACTATAAACCTTGCATACCCTTTGACTCAACAGTGCCACTGATGGGTTTGTATTCCAAGGAAGTCATAAAGGAGGGGAAAATACTCACATGTGCAAAAATGTTTGTGGCAGCCCCTTTTCTCGTGGCAAAGAATTGGAAAATAAATAGATGCCCATCATTTGGGGAATGGCTGAACAAATTGTGGTACATGAAGGTAATGGAATATTATTGTTCCATAAGAATGATGGACAAGCTGATTTTAGAAAGGCCTGGAAAGATTTGCAGGAATTGATGCTGAGTGAAACAAGCAGAACCAGGAATACAGAATAACAGCAAGAATGTGTGATGATCAACTATGAAAGACTTGCTTTTTCTCAGTAGTTCAATGATCCAAAACAATCCCAATAGACTTTGGACAGAAAATGCCATCTGCATCCAGAAATAGAATTATGGAGCTTAAATGTAAATCAACACATGCTATTTTCATTTCTTTTTTCTGTTTTTTTCTCTCTTGTAGTTTTTCTCTTTTGTTCTGATTTTTCTCTCTCAACATGTTTCATAAAGAAATGTGTATTATAATAGTTAATATACATATAATCAGGAAAAATGAACAACGGAAATTTTTAAAACTACTATGAAGATATAGTCGGACAATAATTCATATAGCTGTCAGATGTCCTATCCAGGGAAATATATATATATATATATATATTTATGATTATATATAATATATATATATTATATATATATGTGTGTATGTATATATATATATATATATATATATATTATATATATATGTGTGTATGTATATATATATATATATATATATATCTTAAATTGCCAGGCTTAGAGTTAGGAAGCTTCTCTGAATCTGAGTTCAAATCCTGTTTCAGATACTTACTATGTATATGACTCTGGGCAACTCACTTGAACCTGTTTGCTTCAATTTCCTCATCTGTATAATGAGTTGGAGAAGAAAATATCAAACCTCTCCAATAACTCTGCCACAAAAACCTTCAATGGGATCATGGAGAATCAGACATGACTGAAAAACATCTTAGCCCTCCTCTTTCCCATGTATCCTTGAGGGAAAAGACTCTTTCTCTTTTTTGTCTTTATATCCCCAACACTTAAACATAATGCTTGGTTCCCAGTAGGTGCTTAATAAATGCTTATTGATTGATTGACTGAATCAATACTTTTTTTGAGATTTTATTTTTGAAAATATTTTTATTTCTCCCCCATTACATTTAAAACAATTTTTACATTTGTTTTTAAAATTTGAATTCTAGATTCTCTCCTTTATCCCCATCCCCAGCTCTTATTAAGATGCCACAAGAGATGTTGTGCAAAACATTTCCATAAAAATCAAATTGTGAAATAAAAAAAAAAAACATTGATCTCTTCCTCCCCCAAGCTCCCAAAACACCATCAAAAAGTAAAGTAAAAATTGAGATGATTCAAATGAGTTCCACTTGTACAGTAATGAAGAGAGCCATCTACCCCCAGAGAGAGAATTGCAGGAACAGAGTGTGGAACACAACATAGCATTCTCACTCTCTGTTGTTACTTGCTTGCATTTTGCTTTCTTTCTCAGTTTTTCTTTTTCTTCCTTCTTGATCTGATTTTTCTTGTGCAACAAGATATATGTATGCATATATTGGATCTAACATTTATTTCAACATATTTAACATGTATTAGACTACCTGCCAGCTAGGGGAGGGGGTGAGGGAAAGGAGGGGAAAATTTGGAACAAAAGGTTATGCAAGGGTCAATGTGAGAAAAATTACCCATGCATATGCTTTGCAAATAAAAAGCCTTAATAATAATAATAAAAAATAGAGAGAGAAAGAGAGGGGGAGAGAGAGAGAGAGAGACAGAGAGAGAGAGAGAGAGAGAGGAGAGAGAGAGAGAGAGAGAGAGAGAGAGAGATGGAGTATGCTTCAATCAATATTCAGATACAAACAGTTCTTTCTCTGGGTATGGATAGGATTTTTTGTCATAAGTCCTTTAGAGTCAGATCATTGTGTTAGTGAGAATAGCAGTCATTCACAGGTAATTATCCCAAAACATTGTTTTAATTTGTGCACAGTACACTTCACTTTGCTCGAGTTCATGGAGGTCTTTCCTTATTGTTCTGAGAGGATCCTGCTCATCACTTCTCATATTACAATAATATTCCATCATAATTACATATCACAATTTATTTATCCATTCCTCCCATTGATGAGGAACACCTTAATTTCTTTTTTTTTTTTGCCCTGAGAAGAAAACTGCTATAAATTTTTTTGTCCTTTTATTTTTTAAATTGTCTTTTGGAATTCATGCCTAGTAGTGGTGTTGTTAAATCAAAGGATATGTGTGATTTTTATAGTCATTTAGGTTTATGTCATATATTTTGATTATTTATCAATTGGGTCATGGCTCTTATTTTTTATAAATTTGACTCAGTTCACTTTATGTTTGAGAAATGAGACCTTTTCAGAGAAATTTGTTTCAAAATTATTTTATAATTACTATTGTTAACTGTATTTCTCCCCATCTGTTCTATTTTCTCTCTCCCTTCACCTTACCCTCTTCAAAAGTGTTTTGCTACTGATAACTCTCTCTCTCTTAATATGCCCTCTATTTTGTCACCCTTCTTCCTTTCTGTGTGTCCTTGTCTTCTAATTTCCTGCAGGATAAGATCGATTTCTACACCCAGTGAGTGTATGTATCATTTGTTCTTTGAGCTTCGGGTAAGAATAAGTTTTATTCACTCACTCTCTTCTCTTCCCTATTCACTCTACTGTAAAAACTTTTTTTATGGCAGATAATTTATACTATTCCATGTCTCTCTTTCCTATTCTCCTAATACATTCTTCTCATCCCTTAATTTCATTTTTTAAAGATACCCCTTCATATTAAACTCACACTTGTGCCCTCTGTCTATATATACTTCCAACTGCCACCACAAGGTGAAAGTCCTCAGTTACAAGTACCATCCTCCCATGTAGGAATGTAAACATATAAAACCCAATTAAATCTCTTATAGTATCACTTTCCCAATTACTTTCTCATGTTTCTTTTGAATTTTACATTTGAAAATCAAATTTTCTATTCAGCTCTGGCCTTTTCATCACAAATACTTGAAAATCCTCTATTTGATTGACTTTCCACTTTTCCCCTGAAACATTATACTCAGTTTTTCTGGCTAGGTAATTCTTGGTTGTAATTGTAACTCCACTGCTCCCTAGAATATCATACAAAATTTGGCTATAATATTCTTGAGAGTTTTCATTTTGAGATCTCTTTCAGGAGATGATCAGTGGTTTTTTTTCAATTTATAATTTACCCTCTGGTTCTATAATTTCTTGAAAGAAGATGTCTAGATTTTTTTTTTAAACAGACTTTCAGATAGACCAATAACTTTTAAAAATTATCTTTTTTGGATCTATTTGCCAGATCAGTTGTTTTTCCAATGAGCAATTTCACATTTTTTCCTATTTTTTCATTTTTTGTTTTTGTTCTGCTTTATTGTAGCTTGATTTCTCATAATTCCATTTGCTCAATTCTCATTTTTAAGAATTTTCCTCAGTAAACTTTTGTACCTTCTTTCCCATTTGCTCAATTTTTCTTTTTAAAGCATTCTCAGCTTTATGACTAGTTTGTCATTTAATACCAATAATTTATCAAAACCCCTAACCTAATATTGGACAATTCTATTATTATTATTTAGAAGATATAATGCTAATATGAGTAACATGAATAGATTCTCCTTGCATAAGCATAAATACGATCGGAACAACCGCTTACACTTAATCAACTAGATAACTATAATCACATACAAGTATTTTATTACCAATATTGTTAACCCAACTCAGGCGTGCATTAAGAAAAGATTTTCTGTGTTTGTCTCTGACTGTCTCTGTCTCTGTTTCTGTTTGTCTCTCTCTCTCTCTCTTTTTGTCTTCTCATTGTGTAAGAGACGAAGTACTCTTATGTAGTTTCTGGATTGTCTAGAAGCCTTGAATATTGGAACTCTAAAAAGTTCTTCTCTCTTGGCTAAATTTACATTATTCCCCTTCTTGTATCTCTATCTCTCCCCTACTCCCAACAGTTTCTTTTATTTTTGGTTTAAATTAAGACTCACTTTCTCAGGGTCCAATTATTTATATATTTACTCATAACTATTTAAGATACTAAAGTCATTTGTTCTAAAATGAAAATCAATTCTATTGTTTTTGTTTCTTTTTTAAAAAAATAATATAGTCTTTATTCAATATTTACCCAAAGGTTTTACAGTGAGAAATTAAGTATATTGAATTTACTTTGGGGACATGTTTTGGGACTGGTAAATACTATTCAGACACATCATGGTAGTTGTCTATTGAATGAAAAACAATAGAATTTTTGTTTTTGTAGAATAGTAGGATTGGAGGAATGGGAGTGAGTGAGGGGAAAGTAGTTCAGTCAAGTCAATGAACAGTACTAGAATTTTTTTTTTTAATAATATAGTCTGTATTCAAATTATATATATATAATACAACTTGTAATGACCGCGTATTTAAAATCAGCCAGAGTCAGGAACTCAGGTTAAGGGAAAAATCTTCAGTCTTTATTGAAGTGAAGAGGTGAAAAAAAATTGCGATAGCAATATGGGCAAGAAGGATTGCGATAGCAATAGGGGCAGCTGCGACAGGAAGCCAGCTAGCAGAGAGAGCGAGCCATCTGAACTCTCCTCCCCTTCCTCTTTCACTCCCCTGCCTCCACCCACCAGAATCGTCATTTCCTATATAACAAATCAGGACTTGCACAAAGAGTGGGCGGGGGCCATTCTTTCTCCAAGCTTATATATTAATAGAGTATGGTCCAATTACTATTTAGCCTCATGTGCTTGGACTTCAGTGCATTAACTCAAGCCTCAGCCCATTACAACAACTATATAATATATATAGTCTGCATTCATATATAGTTTGTATTCAAACAAACCAAAATCAAAACTACTACTATGTGCAAAATATCATGAATTTCTGTGGACTTTTGGTTAAAAAAAAAAAAAAGTTCTTATTTGAAAGATTTTCCTTATCTTTTGGAGATCTCCAAATTTCTCTAGGCCTTAGAACAAAATTGTTATCATAATAAGGTGCTCACTGTAGAAAAGCATCCAAAATGATGGAGGAAATAGAAATGGGCCAAAGGGAACTCAGCACATCCAGCTCTTGTGAAATATGAACATGTGACTTTCCTCCCTCATCTCGAAATCTATCATGAAAGTAAAGCATATCACTTGATAATTCCTTTCTTGGTTGTCACTTACCAGATGTCCTTAAATAATTCTCCAGTTGTTTTCTTCCTAATGTCCACTTCAGAAGGCTGATGAGTCGTTACCCAGAACTTGTAGGACACTTCTATTGTGCTCATAACTCATGTTTTGTCCACATGTGGCCAAGATGAAAATCACATTCAGTACAAGCCTAAAAAACATCTCAATCAACATCCTTTTTTTTTTTGGTTCAGATTTTGAATCAACTCCCCTCAGAGAACTTGCCTTTGAAACATGATAATTCAAGAATATCTTGTATAATTCCATTTGACAAATGTGAAATATCTTTTCATAAAATACAGGTGGTGATTTAGAAATGGGCACATTTTAAACAAAATTGAATGTCTTTGTTTAATCGTAGAATAAAAGGGCCCTTGACATTGCTTCTTGCCACATGTAAGATCCCATGGATATAGGGTCCTATGGTAAGCAAGTTACATCAACAATTCCAGCACATCAGCACATGTCAATGAGAAGTGAAAAAAAATGTATGTTTAGCTCAGAGACTTTCAAAATTTGGTAAAGCCCTTTGCTGCCTGAAAGCCAGTGTATGGTAAAACTGTTTATTCTAGGAAAAAATATTACTTCCTCTTTAAGGAAAACAAGACTTTAAATAGCTCATGAACAGATTAAAAAATACCTCCCCTGGGTATTAGTTGACTTTTTGATTTTCTAAGCAGAAATAAATCAGACATGTGAACTGAATTTTCTTTCATATAGGATAAGAAAATTGCACTACATTGAATTCTAGAGAATGGAATAAAATAGAATTTAGTTAGTAAGGTCTCACTTTCTTAAGTTTCCTTGCCTATTATCTGAGATTCCTTCCAATTTACATTGTACATATTGTGTATATTCAGGGTTGTTTGCATGTTGTTTTTAGAATGTGATCCCCTTAAAGCCAGGGCCTTTTTGCCTTTCTTTGTATTCCCAGAAATGAACACAGTGCTTGACATATGGTTAGCATCTAACAAAGGATTATTAACTTTATGGAACTTGTCTCTAATAATATATGTTGCTCCAGCCTTCACTTGATATGAAGGTCTTTTAATCTTGACCAGTAATTATAAGACTTTATGTTCTCTACTTCAAATTCTGTAAATTCAAAAAAAAAATATGGGAAAAGAATGGGAAGGAATCCTAGTGGATAGAGAAAAGGAATAAGAAGGAAAAGAGAGGAAAATGGTTAGAAATCTGATTTTTGGAGAATTATTCTGACATTTTTCCATATAATTTTTGCTCTGTACAGTTTTTCAAAAATCAAAAATTCAGATCAAATTTGCTTATGAGCTCCTTATTAGCAGAAAATTTTCCTGGTCTCCATAGCTTTTAGTGACTTCTCTTCAAATACTCATGTATATATACCTATTGGTTCACATGTTGTACCTACTCAGTAGCATAGGAGTTCTTTGAGGGTGTTTCCAGCTTTATTGCTTTGTCTTGTCCGTATCAGATATCTAATGAATTCTTGTTGCATTGGACCTTTTTTTAAAGATTCAATAACAACAAAAGCCAATAATAACCAGCACCTACGTAATGCTTTAAGAGATTTACATGTTATAAAATCTCATCCTTTCAACAACCCTGTGAAGAAAATGGAATGATGTGGGTGAAGAAACTGAGTCTGAGAGAGGTTGAATTATTTGACCATAGTCACGTAGCTTCTAAGTATTTAAAGAAGAATTCAGAATTAGGTCTTCCTGATTATAAAATTACTATTATTTTGCCCCCATATCTTCTTATTAATTTTTAAATATCAAAATGCTTTGCTACTGCATATAACAATAATAGATTTATAACTGGAAAGGGCTTTAAATGTCATCTAATCTCTATTCCTCAATTTATAGATTTTTTGCTTCTGACATATTCAGGTTGCCCCAAAAGTTTTGGTACAATTTAAAGCTGTTTTGACAGCTTGAAATTGCACATAGAATTATGGGACACTGTTCTAGTCATGTGATCATGGTTTTCATATCAAAGTGCTCTTCATTAATCTCAAAAACAAATTCAATGATGATGATGATGATGATGATAACTAATATTGATATAGTAATATTACAATGTGCTGGGAACTGTGCTAAACATCTTACAATTATTATCTCATTTGATCTTCATAATAGCCTTGGGAGGTAGATGCTATTATTATTCCTCATTTAACAGATGAAGTAAACTGAGGCAAACAAGATTAAGTGACTTGTGCAGGGTCACCCAACTAATAAGTGTCTGAGACTAGATTTGAACTCAGGAAAATGAGTCTTTCTAAATACATGTACTATGGCACCACTTGGCTGACCAAAAGAGCTGCTGATTGGCTTTAGTGGAAGAACTTTCCCCATTGAAGAAGTTCTCTACCTTCTCCACCCACCAGTCCTTAACCAAATATTTGTGTTTTTCAATGATAGTTTTTTTTATTTTTCAAAATACATGCAAAAATAGTTTTCAATATACACCCTTGCAAAATCTTGTGTTTCATTTTTTTCTCTCTCCCTTCCCTTCTGCCCACTCCCCTAGATAGCAAGTAATCCAATATCAGTTAAACATCTGCAATTTCTCTAAACATATTTTCACATTTACCATAATACTCAAGTAATCAATTGTTTGTTGAAATTAATTAATTGAATGTAATGGGACAGTCAGGCATCCAGGTGACCCAGTGTATAGTTTCTCATCCCTTTTATTTAGGAAGATTTATTTTCCTGAGTTCAAATCTGGCTGCAGACACTTGCTCTATGATATTGGGCAAGTCGCCTAACCCTGTTTGCCTCAGTTTTCTCATCTGTAAAATGAACTGGAGAGGGAAATGGCAAACCACTCCAGTATCTTTGCCAAGAAAATCCTAAATGGAGTCATGAAGAATTGGACAGGACTGAAATGACTAAACAATAAAAATTGGATAGTCATAATTTTTAAGCCAATCTAAATTGTCTTCTTGTGCAATTAGTAAATCTATGAATTGTTTCCATTTATACTTCTATTACTGAAACTAATTGTTAGGTTTTTTTTAAAGGATCCAATTGATTGGAGACATTTAAATTTAATAAACAAAAGCTATTTATATCTCACAAGTATGTTTGAATTTCACACATTTTCCATTTTTGTTTAGGAAGGGAAGGTTTTCAACTATTTTTCTGGTAACACCTCTGATCAAGGTAGGAAACCTTAATTAAACAAACACATAATTATTTCTGTTAATAAAAGTATGCATGAACAATTAAGACTTTGCCTAATTGTTCTTCCCTGCTGTGGACTTTAGCCAGTATTCTATCTTTGGGGGAACATTTTGTGCCATCAAATGAATTATCTATTTTATACATTTTAATTGCTTCAATCAACAAATATTTATGGAGTGCCTGCTAAATGCCCAGCATGCACTGTGCTAGGTACTGTGAATAATCACTCCATTCAATGATAACTCAAAATAGCCATTATATAAAAGTCATTTCCTCAAATTGTGATTAAGAACCATCTTATTGAATAGATCGCATTGGACTTGTAAACCAGGAAATTAGTATGAGTTTGATGTTGGGTTTTTTGCTTCATTTTTATCAAATCTCTTCACATTACAAAGATTATGCAGATTTTTTCCTCAGTCATACTTCTACTATAGTTTTTGAAATGCAAAAATTCAGTATACTGTGTGAATAAGCACACACTTTGAGAATTTGCCTGCTTTTTGACATGTATGAATTTATATTTGACTCCCCAAATACTTTGTCCTAATTAATCAATTGATTGACTACCAATGTCTCTGACCATCAAACTTCTCTGGTGACAATTTTACATTTTCATTTTGGGATGACATTAAGTTTGAGCCTAGGTTAGCAGCCTGTAGCTATAGGCTAGAAAGATGAAAATTTAATGAGGTATAAAACACATACATGAGTGGTAACATCAACGACGATGTGTTAATAGCCAAAAACCCCTGAATAACTGTATTAGAGATGAAGGCATAAAAACAGAAAATGTTATTGGCATTAAATTTGAAGATAAAGAATCCAAGAGGTTGCATGTTGCAGAACCTGCAGGCACTGATAGAAACTCCGGGGATCCATTTTCTTTAAAAAAATAAAAAAAGAAAAGGTTTTTTTTTTAATTTTCTTTTGGAAGAATATAATTTAAAATTATGCCAAAATTGAGCCTCGAGGTTAGAATTGAAGAAGGAAGCCAAAGATACATAGAATCACAGACTTTAGACAGTTGGAATAATTTTTAGAAGCCATTTACAAGAACATACACCAAAGGAATATCCATTCTAAGATACCTGACAGTGGTCATCTAGTCTCTGCCTGACAAACTCTAAGAAAAAGGAACATACCACATTTCTAGGCAGTTTCTCATAATTAATAACTGGCATTTGCATAGCTCTTTAAATTTGTAAAGTGCTTTAGATACATAAGTTTGAGCTTTATGATGACTTTATAGAATGCATATTACAGTTGTCACTATTTTTTGAGTGAAAAAAATGAGATTTAAGGAAATAGATAACCTGTAGAGAGTTATACTACTAATACACATTAGACAGAAGACCCAAATCCACTTCTTCCTAATTTAAGTACAAAGCTCTGTCCAATGTCCACCCCATGTTGCTTCTGTAAAATGAAAGGGCAGGTTAAAAGAACGCAAGTTATCAGACTTAGACCTAAAAGATACCTTGTCCTACCACTTTATTTTTTACAGAAAAGGAAATTGAAATTCAGATAATAAATGGCAGAGCATAAATTTGAACCTTGGTCCTGTATAAAGTCTCTTCCATAATTCAAATTTTACAATAATTTCTTAGACACTTATATGGGAAGATATTCTGATAAGTAGACAAATAGAACATTTATTTAGTGCTTACCAAATTCCAGACACTCTATTATATGCTGGGATTACATATATGAGAAACAAAAAAGGACCATTTCTTAAATTCAAGGTACTTAGATTCAAATGAGGGAAGACATGAAACTGGAAAAAAAGAAGAAATAACAAGAGTATTTATTGAGAAGCAATGTAGAAAGGTCCTGAGAGTCAGGAGCACAACCTGGAAATGAGGTGAACATAGATAAACTGGACATTTCTTGATGTGGCAATCTGGATCAATGGCTCAGTAATCAGAGGAGAGGACCAAAGCTAGAAGCATCTCCAGGGGGAGAAAGCTGAGGCTATTATAGAAAAGGCAGAAAGATGTAGATAGAGAATAGGTGAAGCTGGGAATAAAGTACTTGGTACTGAAATTGTCAAGATAAGAACAAAACCGTCCCTGCTCCCAAAGATATTTTGTCCCAATTATTCTTACTGTATTACCTTAGTTAATGTCCTTTCTAAACGATAATTGAGAATATTGGCCAATTATCCATGGGAAGCACACTAGTTGGGGCTCCTAAGTAAAAGTATTAGAAATCTGACCATTCAAGAGTTACCTTGAAATTTGTGAAATCATTAATCGTTCAACTCTTTGGAGACCCGAACCCATGAGTCTGAGTATGTTAGGGAAGTATCCCCAGAACAGGTACTCATTTTAATACCTCAAGGCTTTCTCAGAGGGTCTATTCATAAAATCACAAGGGTTCCTTGACTTCCTAGAATTTTAAATTATTCACAGTATGATCCCTCTCCTTGTGATCCTTCCTTTACAACTCCAAAATTCTGTGATTCTGTGACTTTTTAATGTTTGGTTAAGTGAAGCAAGCTTCTGCATCCTTGAGCTTGATTGGTCATTTTCATTTTAAAACATTTAATTGTTTGAAGTATATACAATCTTCCTGCTGGGTTCCTCTCAGATTTTTAACCCTTTGAATGCCTAGGTATGGATGCATTGGGCAGATTTCCACCTCTTTGGGTATAGATTAATCATTTACATTACTTTGGTTTGTAAGCGAATCTTAAATATAATTTTTTTCCTTTAACAAATGATTTAAACTATCTGCATGTTGGTGCCTGCCAAGCTATTGTGTGAAATTTTACCAGCTGGGAATTATCACCTCATTCTCTGGTGTGATTAACACTTCCAGCTGTAGAATAATTAAAATGTCAATCAGTTCTGAAACAGAGCAAAACAGTTTCTCATTTGATCCATCAGTCTGAAGACTAAATGACTGAGCACATCAGGTGTCTAGTCCTTATCACAACAAGAACTCCCATCCTTCCCCTATTGCTTTTGTTTTCACCATCTCCTCTTTTTCCTCTTCCCACACAAACATGCAGTTTGAAGGTTGCACTGATATTCTGGTTAATTCCTAAATATTCCAAAAACTTTACATAACCAGTGTTGGAAATAGTTTTATGGGAAAGTTTCATCATAATCTGAAGCCTGGAAAAGTTGGTCACCAATGCTAAATACTCTTTGATTTTTAAACTCCTATTTTTCATTTTTGAAAAGTGACTGGAAATGCAGTGTCAACCTATGTTCACCTTGGTTTGCTAGTGATTAATGGTTTGTTTTCATCTTGAATAGAGTTTAAATTTCAAGAAGTAGGATGGGGAAAAGTGAAAAGAAATCTGGCCGTGGAATCAAAAGACATAATATTACAAACCATTCTGTTGCTTGCTACTTGAGTTAACATGGAAAAGTAATTTTGGACTTTCTTTTGTTTCCCCACCTGTGTAACAAGCAGGGTTGAACTGACTGGTATCAAAAGTCCCTTTAAATTCTAAATCTATGATCCTATAGATACTGTATTTTGAAAAGGCTTGTGTTATAAGAGTCAGATATGGACAATATATAATAAGTTATTTAGTACAATGCCTTCATCTATAAGAAGAGGAAAATGGCCTCAGAAAGTTTTGCATAAATGCTCTTCTTAGATCTAACTGATTCTGGACTCATTCAGCTACAAATCCTTGAGTCACATACTATATTTATTAAATTCCATTGACTCAGAATATTCTCAAATAGGGAATAAGATGCTAGTCTTGGAATCAAGGAGATCTCTCTTTGATCTTATCTCTTGTCCTTGCTAGCTTGTTTCTGTGAAAATCACTTTATCTCTCTGTGAGATAATAAAGAAATCTTTCTTATTTGTGAAGTAGTTGAGGGGGATAATACCTGTATTACTAATCTTACAGGATCATTGTGAATTTCAAATGAGATAATGCATATAAAGTGTACAATGAATCTTAACCTCTATATGAAGAAAAGTTGTAACTATCACTCAGGATTTATTAGTATTTATCAATCATTTAATAAACAAGAATTTATTCAGTGATTCTTATTTACCAGGTATTATAGTCAGTAGTAAGGATATAAAGAATTTAACCTGATTTTATTAGCTTATAGTCTATTAGAGAAGGCAGGATATATTATGAAAGAGTATACAAAATACGTATCAAAAAGATGACAATCTATGTTGAAAGAGGTATTTCAGCAAATGTTTCTGGTTACTGGTCTTACTCTGTTCTACCTTTTCCTCATAGATGTTTCTTTAATAATAATAAAAAAAAACTAGCTCAGTTGGTGTTGTTCAGTCTCAGATATAGGATTTTTAAGTTTTGCTGTTGAGTTGGGTTTAGGTTAATTAAGCTTCAGGGGGAATTTTACATCCCTCAAGAGGACTATTATGGAGCTTAAGGTGGTCATAAACATAATTACAAAATTTTTTCCTGCCCATATCTCTTGCTTTTTATTTTAAACATCCTTGCCCCTGCCCCCAGGTATGCTGAAGTCAGTATTTTTTTTAAGAAAGGGAGAAGGAAATCATTATATACCACAGATACATAAGCTTTATTTCCTAAAACTATTTTATTATAGCTTTGTTGTTAGTTAACCTAGGGGGTCATATGCTTGTTGATTTATGCTAAAAGGGATTTTGGAGGTCCAACTCCCACATTTTATAAATGAGAAAACTTAGGAAAATAGGTTTTGGGGATCTTAGGATTTTAGGTGTAGAACTGGAAAAGATATTAGTGCCTTTTGGTTTAAACCTCTATTTACCATTGAGGAGACAAATCAAAAGAAATTCAATTTGCCCAGTAAAAGCTGGAGACAGGACTTGAATTCCCATAATCAAAGAGATTATGTACGGCAGAGCCCAAAACCTACCTCAGTTCTTTGGACTCAATTCAGGAAAATTATACATTAGAAAATTATACATAGAAAATAAATAATGAAGTGGTAGAATTTGGTGGTTTGAGATTTCTGAGAGTTATTTTGATATGGAAAACTTGCTTTTATTTTTGGCTTCTTTGAAACCTAATTGGTAATTAAATGCTTGCTAACTGATCTGTAAAAAACAAACAAACAAACAAAAAAAAACTTTAATGCGTATAGCCTGGTCTGGTCTGGTCTGGGTATGTCTAGTTCCACTAATGAAGACATCCTTGAGGGACCTCTAGAGCATGTCCAGGCTGTGTAAAATGGAGGCCAGAGATGAGCTCCCAAGGCCCTGCAAGGGTCTTCCACATAAAGTGGATAGTCCAAGTTTCTGCTGATGTTTACAGATTTAAAACTTTAACCCTCTTTTATCTTTATTCTCTCAACCTGTGATAGAAATATCATCTCATCTCATTTCCTCTCATCCCTTTATGTCATATCATAGACTATCACAAAATAATCTATTCTATGCAATTGTATGCTAGCCTATTTCTTCTTATTTCATCTTTTGTCTACCATATTTATTATACTATATTAATTATATATAACATCATGTATAATTTTATATAATTTTAAAGCCCTTTAAAGGGCTTCACATTTTTTTTCAACTCATGACACCTTTTTGTTTAAGAAATTCTGTGACCCCCAGATAAATAACTATATAAAATAGGTATACAAATCAAACATGTAGTGATAATAAATCATAATTTCACAATTCCATATTCAGTTACAAGACCCCAGATACAGTTGTGACCCACAGTTTTCAAAGTTTTGTTATATTATATGCAGATAAGTCTCCCAAAGCTTCTTAATCCTGATAGTATTCAGTAGATATTCAAAAGGCAGCTATTTCACTAAAGCCTGGAGTCCTTGTTATAAGTAAGACCCAAAAGGAATATCTCATAATCTCAATAGATAAGGCTTTGGAAAGGTTTCTAATCCATATTTTCTGGATCTACTGTGGCAATCTTCATTCACGTGATAGAAGGAACTGGATCTTCTTCCAGATGGTGGTAAGGGGGCTAGTCAAAGTACAAGGAGAAATAAGAATGTGGAATGATTTTTTTTTTGAAGATAAATTGACAACTAAAAGAAAAGCGAGATGCATTCAAATCCAAGGTGTGTGCTTTCAGATGTTCAAAACGGTAGCTATTGTTGGAATTTTCCTCTGGATAGCAGGTGCTTTAATGCTGATAAGTCCCTAGTGCCCTGTGCCCCACCCCCGGGCTAATTCTGAAAAAGTGGAGTGCATTGGAAAGCACAATCATAAAGTGAAAAAGGCAACAAAACAACAAAATTGAGTCTCCATGGATTCATAGCAAAAGCATTCCTTGCCCCAATGCCAAGTGTCTTTTCTGAGCATACAATAAACAAATAGTTGGGCAAGAGGGAACCAGGGAAGGGCCTTCCAGTGACTTAGAATAAGGTGACATACGACAAAAAAGGAAATAAATGGTACTTGTGGATGCCATTAACAAATGCCTTGTATACCTACAGCTGCATTATACGAGCACTTTGGAAATTACAGGATTACCAGCTTTGGGACAAAACAACATTTGTGCTAAACAGCCGGTAAGTAAATGCAGTAAACATATTTTTACAGTGAATAGAATTGTTTGATATTTTAGGGACTGGTTGTGAATTTCTACTGCTTCTTGATTAGCAAACATGTGGCAGTTCCAAAATCTTTAGACACTAAAATACCCAAATAGGGTTTTATTTTCCAACTAAACTCCGATAATTTTTTGTCATTCCTCCAACAATTATCCTTCTAAGGCACTAAAATAAAACGTGTTCCAAAAACACGTGGAAATGTTTTACCTGTGCTACTTTAATAAGTCTGTAAATAAAAAGCACTGTGTTATTCACCAGCATCTTTGGCTCAGGAATAAAGATGACATCTAGCAATGATGGTTCTCACAAGTCAGGGAACTTCTGCTCAGGTCTAGTTTTAGGACTTATTTTTTGTTTAGTTTTTAAAGTGGGGGAAATCAACAGATTAACAAACATTTATTAAGTGCCTACTAAATGTTAGGTGCTGTGCTAAACACTGGGGATATGAAAAAAAGCAAAATACTGTTCCCTGCCCTCAGGAAGTTTACAATTAAATGGAGGAGATAACATGTAAACATTAATATAAAAGCAAAATATCTATAGGGTTGCATAAGGAAGATGAGATCAAAGACTCAAAGATGAATGTGTGAAAGATGGAAGTGTAAGTGAATGGTGATTAGAATTGATGGAGGTAGGAAAGCCAAGAAAAGTATGGTTTTTTAATCAACTGCACCTGAAGTGCTGTGGGATCCATCATGGTAGAGATGTCTGGTGGAAAGCTGGAGATATGGAAATTTTGGAATAAACTTTGGCTGGCATCTGTGTCAACACAAGATTTACAAATGGGAGTGAACGAAATAGAAGAAAAATATTGTAGTGAGGAAAAAAAGAAGAAAACCAAGGAAAAACTTTGGAGAACAGTCATATGCAGAATCTGGGAAAATAATAAGAAAGGTGGAGGGGGGGGATGAAAGAAGGAAGATGAAAACCATGTTTAAGAGCCCCTTTCTCAGAGAACCATTTCTAATGATAAAAATTTTTAAAAATAAAAGCAAGAAGAAGAAAAAATTTAGCAAACTGATCAATGTATTGAAAAAGATAGTCATTATGTGCAATTTTACACACCTTTAGACTTGCCTTTTCCCTCATTCAAAGAAGAATGAGGTATCTTCTTATATCTCCTCTTTGTAACCATCCAACTGTTTTAGTCACAAAGCAAACAATTCAACAATCTTTTTTCTGTGATTGAGTTGTATATGATACTTACTTTGTAATATTTATTTTGTCATTTTTTATATTCTACTTCCTGGAAACTCAGTCACTATGTTCAGCCCTTTGACCTATTTGAGAGGAAATCACAAAACAAAGCATCTTCTAACCTGACCATAAGAAATCACTTTACTGAATCACAAACGGGACATTTGATGCCATGCGAGCAAAAAAAAAAAAAAAAAAACTTTGTTTGTCCAGCCAACTAGCAAAGGTGTCTTGCTGAGATTCCTTCCCACAGAGACCAACCCTATACTAGGAAAAAGCAAATGCCAGGGTTAATCAGAACAGCATGGGAGTTAATTAGTGCCTCCTGATCAAGTAGAATGGGCTTAGCACCTTTTGTGCAGATGAGTGTCCTGTTCCTGAAGGCTACCTGGGAAGGAGACATTGCATCATCATTGAATTTAATTCCACTAAATATTTCCTGACCCAATTAACAAAATCATTTTTTTCTTTGCTTAATAATTTAATATTGATTCTTTCAAAATAATTCTCTGTGGCAATTCTTCCATTAATTATCAATGATTCACTGATTCATGGCATAAAATTAAATAAGCTATCTTCATTCTAATACTTTTAAAACTAAAAAAAAAGACATAGAAAACTTATAAAGTTGTAATTCCATAGCATAGTTAATTAGCAATCTTCACAAATTGATAAAAAATGTTATACAATTGCAGTTTCATTTAATATCAAATTTTTTTGTGATATAGGAAGTGGGCAAAAGGAGATAGATGAGAGAATATTGGTGATGGCATTATAAAGGTAGAAAAATCTTCATGAATCCAATAAAGACTCATGATGTGCTGTGGGTTATTCATTATTAGAAATGAGTCTCCCAAATCTTGAATTCTTAGTGGGGAATCTAAAGTGAGGTTCCACCTTGGAGAAATATTGTAAAGAGTTTTTCCCTTTCCTCTTTATCCTATACCGACTCTTTCCTTCTTCAAAATATATATTTTTAAATATTCAAGGTTATAACCATACTGGGAACAAGAGAGACCTCCCCACCAGTCCCAGTTGGCAGTTTCAAATGCACATCATTTGTGGCGCAATTTCCAAAGTATGTGTGTGTGGAGGTAGGTTTGCTGGGATTTTATAGGAGTTATTTTAAGAGATGAAAATTAAGGTAATAATCTGAGTATAACAAAAATTTTTGCCAATTCCTGTGAGACTCTGTAAGCAGAATGACAGTGGACGTAAGGTAGGGGAAAGGTGAATTTAGGGTTTGGTTAATGAAAAGCTATAGGATCCTTGAAAATATGTCCCCCAAAATATGTTCTGCCTAATAGGGATTTGTTTATGTTAATGAGACTTTCTCTTAAGCTAGAAATGTTTCTTTAGTGGCTATAGTCACCTTAACATTTTAGAAAAAGTTACTCCTAATCAATTGATCACTATCCATTAAGGATTGGGAGTTTTGATTTAAAAGATTATAATGAAAGATAAATTTTGGAAAATTGGTCTGAGTGATCTAGGAAAA
The DNA here is from genome assembly GCF_016432865.1 of Antechinus flavipes. Lineage (NCBI taxonomy): Eukaryota > Metazoa > Chordata > Mammalia > Dasyuromorphia > Dasyuridae > Antechinus > Antechinus flavipes. Next base: position 44,654,591 of record NC_067400.1, read on the forward strand.
AATTAGGTATCTAAGGTCAACATGAGTGTATCAGATATTTGAGCAAGAGGAGGCAAGCTTTGGGGGTATGATAAAAGGGAAAAAATGACAAACTTGGGCTGCTTTGATGTTTTATCTTTAGTAGAAAGTAGGGTGATTGTCAAAACTGAGAAGAAAGCTTGTTATGATATTTATCCAAAACTAGTTTTGAAGATATTAAATCTCAGTTTTCGTCAAATCAGTCCGATTTTCTTAACTTCAGTCAATTTAGCCCAGCCTTTCCAGTTCATCACAGAGTCCTGCAATCAAATCTTCACTCCTTTCAAAAAAGGGAGAAAATAGAAGGAAAAGAGAAAGAGTATATAGGTGTACAGATATTCCCTTTATTCTGCTTTTATACCAGTTGGAGCATTTTTTGAAGAATTACCAGATTCTTGGGAGTTTTAGAATGATTTTTTTTCAAAATGTTAAGAGTCTGCTTTGGATGGAAAAAATATGTCCTCAAATCTCATCCCAGATATTTATACTTTTAAATTCTCATGTGATATATGTAATGGAATGAATATAATATGTGGAATCACAGAGCTTGAATTTGGATACCCCAACTCATTTTCTTAGTGACTCTAGGGTTTTGGCAAGTCATGTAAACCCTTTGAAGTCTATTTCTCTCCTCTTTAAAAATGAGAGTTCTTCCAGGTTTAAATTCTATGTGCACACCATCTTTTGTGACATACAAAAGAACCTCCATTCTTTATCTTGGGACTCTAGAATGTCTTTCTATCATTATCTCATTCCCCATGATTTAGTCATATATTAGGATGACCACTGAAATGTCAGAGAGTTCTGGATACTTTGTGGAAAAATAGGTTGATTTTAATTTTTTGACTGTGGCTCAATTTGTTCCTAAAATAATTTAGAAACTTATAAATTAGGCTATCATTTGATAGTATCTTTGGCTCTCAAGACCAAGTTATTCAATAACTATTTTTTAAGCACCTACTATGTGGCAAGAACTGAGAATACAAATAAAGGCAAAAAATTTGTCCCTGTTCCCAAGGAGTTCACTGTCTAATTCGGGGAGGCAAAATACAAGTAACTGTTGCAAATAAGATCCATGGAGAATAAAATGAAGATAATATTACAGGGAAGGAGAATGCATTCTATGAGGTCTGTACAGAATAGTATTTCCCCTTGACTCTGCCACTGATCAAAGTAACCACTAAACTAACCAATCTTCCTTTATAAGCCCAGGAGCACATGTGGGAACTAGGCTGTTTTTAAAACTCTTTAATGATTCAGGGTTCTTATCAATCAATCAGCAAGCATTTATTCATCACCCACTATGTTTCAAGCACAGTTCTAAAGACTGGGGATACAAAGTAAGTGATTATTATTATTATTATTATTGTTATCAAGTAGCACAGAATCCCATGAGTGCTCTCCCTCCTAACCTCAGGAATCTTTAGTTCTATTCAAGGTGAGTATTGACTGAAAGGTCCTATATGAGATTTTTCCTTATCTCCTAAATGCTATTGACCATTCCCCCATTTTTTTCTCCATATTTTGCATTACTTATCTGTGTACATTATTTACCCAGTAGAAAGTAAGTTATTTGAGGGCAATTTTTTCCCCTTTTTCCCATTTTTTTTCCTGTGTAGCCTCAACACATAGTAAGTCACTTAATAAATATTTATTATTGAATTGAATTGAGGTATCAAAGTGTTGATGATCAGTGCCTATGGTGGAAAGAACACTGTTTTTGAAGTTAGAACACTTTGGTTCAAATTCCCCCTGACACTACCTGTATAACCTTGGGAAAATCATTTAAAGTTTCTAGATATCAATTTGTTCAAATATGAGATCTCTTCCAGTAACAAGTCTGTGAGTCCCATAAGGATTTCACCTATAAGTTTATTTACAGTAGCTTGAGATTCTAAGCCCTTTTAAGTCAATGCCAGAAGAAAGAAGTCATTATTTTGGTTTTATGAGGTGTAAAAATTAGCAGGTCAAAGAACATATTCAAATTGATTTCCTTGTGGAAATGAATCAAGTATGGGTAGGCATCAGGTCATGTATAATGTATGGTATGCAGCCATCTGGCTACCACAAGGTAAAACTCTTTCCATGAGAATACGGTAACTGCATTTGGAAGTTCTGAAAACGAAGAACATCCAGTGTTAGCGGTGGTTGGTGCAAAGAGATAAAAAAAAATCAAAACTTAAATTAATAAAAATAAATAAATAAAATAGAGTTGAGGGGATAGGAATAAGGTCTGAACCTATAATTTCAAATCCTGCCTCATGTAGGGCATTCTAGGGGGAAGAAACTCCCTCTACACTAAAGCAGGCTGGTACCTTCTCTGCTCTGAGTTGTAAGAATTGCTTTAAACATTAAAGGGTTAAGTGATTTTTTTTTTTTCAGGATAACCAAGTAGGTATGAACTGACCTCATATCTTCCTAGCTTTAAGGCAAATTCTATGCATTTCACCATGCCCTGGTGTAGTAATTGTCATCTACCCCAGATGGACATGTATGGAAATTTTGTTCATGAGTTTGCCATTTGACTTGTGACTTTCTAAAAGGAAGACCACACTTTCGCCTTGGTTTAACCACTGAGCTTTGGAACTCTCGAATGGGATTGAAGTTAACTGGCTCAGACATGCACACATACATACATTCACACATCCACACATGTATACACACATGTATATATAAACATATGCATATATGCATACTTAATACATGCACACATTTATATTTAAATATATGAATGTGCATGTGGGTATATATTTATATGTGTGTCTAAATATACATACCTACATACATATATACATATAAGCATTCAAATATAAATAGAGTATTCCCCAAATTTTAGAGAAATTTTAAGCTTTTAAAGCTTACATTTAATAGCAATGCAAGTTATTTGTAACTTTAATAAATTTAATGTTTTAAAAATTAAGCTCACTAAAACTTTTAGATTATCTCCATATATTTACACATATGTACATGTATAGTCATGTATTTATGTGTATATAAATATATATGTATATCTATCATTTATCTTATGTATCTATCGACACATATCTATGTGACTATATATGAGACATTTTTGTTTATTATTATTAGCTGTTCCACAAATACATCATTTTATTTCCCACCTCACTTCTTTTGCAAATACAATTTCCTCTTGAAATGCTCTCCCTTCTTACCTCAGTTTCTTAAAAACAATTCTGGACTCCCCCTTCAAAGAGCTTTCATTTATTTGGATTCTATTTATTGATATTTACATATTAGAAATTTAAAGCATTATTATGAAAATGGATTCAATTTTGGGCACCTCTTAAAAGGATCTCAGGGACCCCCAAGGTCCCTGAATTACACTTTGAGAATTTTATTTTTTGCATTTAAAGCTATTATTCTGAGAAGGGGAATCATAAGCTTTACTAGGTTAATGGTATGCTCCATGACAGCAAAATGGTTAAGATCCTGTCTTAAAAGCTAGATTTTGGGGAGAAGATTCTCCAGTAGACCTTATTTCCTGAAATAAAACCAGGATGCATTGGATTAAATTTAAATTCTGAAACAAAATAGAATAAGAACAAGGTCAATAAAATATTTTAAAATGGATTGCAGGTACAACTTCCTTCTTTCCTTAGCAAACTTTTCTTAAAATAATCCATTAATAATCCTTTGAAGTGACAAGAAATTATATGAACATTATTGTCAGGAAACTTTTCTTCCGTAAAGAGGTGTTTTTTTTTAAATGTTATTTAATAATTACTTTATATTGACAGAATCCATGCCAGGGTAATTTTTTTACAACATTATCCCTTGCACTCGTTTCTGTTCCGATTTTTCCCTTCCCTCTCTCCAACCCCTCCCCTAGATGGCAAGCAGTTTTATATATGTTAGATATGTTGCAGTATATCCTAGACACAATATATGTTTGCAGAACTGAACAGTTCTCTTGTTGCACAGGGAGAATTGGATTTAGAAGGTAAAAATAACCCGGGAAGAAAAACAAAAATGCCGATAGTTCACATTCGTTTCCCAGTGTTCTTTCTTTGGGTGTAGCTGCTTCTGTCCATCATTTATCAATTGAAACTATGTTAGGTCTCGTAAAGAGGTGTTTGACCTGACAACAGATATTAAAGGAACATGTTGTGAAAAATTATCTACTCTTGGAAGCAAGGTGATTTTCTAGGCAGATGTTATTCAGCATTCAATCAGGATTTCTCTCAAATTATTTGTGCTACAACAATGAAAACTTTACCAACATCTAAGTGAGTTCATTGAGGCTGAAATGTCTTATTCCCCTGGCATTTAATTGCCAGATTATTGTCAATAAGGAAAAAAGTCACAAACATTAAGGTAGACATTTCTCTCCTTTCCTACACCAAGAGTCATCATATGATGGCTCTACACACTAAAAGAGTTGACATTAAATTAAAATATAAATGCTTGGTAAGTCAATTAACTTGGTCATATCTCAGTCTCTTCATTTCTATACAAATTATAGCTTCAACATTCCCACAAATACTTTGGTAGATCTTTGATCTCATCTGTGTTGGTACCCCATTCACTCTATTACTATGAAAACAATTGTATGTATGTAGGTATGTATGTACATAAGAACATTCCAGCCATCATCTTAATAGTTTCATTGTCTGAGAAACCTTTGCACCAAAATAAGAAGTCTCTGATACATATAAAATCTCCCCCAACATATACACACATACATGTATGTATGTGTGTATATGTCTATACACACATGTGCACATATATTTTCTAGTTATTTTTTAGTTATTTTAAATAATTTAAAAACATTGACTAATATGGCTGACATAAAGTGCAGTTTCCCCATTTTCCTGTTTTGATTATATCTATTTTAACTTTGTCTGAGATCATGATTACTACTACCCTGTTTTTTACATAGTAAATTATGTTTCTGATTGTTATTTGATGTATGCATGTATCTCTTATTTTCTATCTCTTTTTCTACCTGCATATTAAATACACAGGCACACAACAATATATGTGTATATATGTATACATGAATATACACACATGCACATACACCATGCATTCATATGTGTTGGCAATCTATGTATGCAAACATATGATATACATTATTGACATTAATCTGGCAATAAAATGCCAGGGAAATAAGACATTTAAGCCTCAGTGAACTCACTCAGATGTTGGTAAAGTTTTCATTGTTGTAGCACAAATAATTTGAGAGAAATCCTGATTGAATGCTGAATGACATCTGCCTACAAAATCACCTTGCTTCCAAGAGTAGATAATCTTTCACAATGTGCTCCTTTAAGACCGGTTGTCAGGTCAAACACGTTTTTAGGGAAGAAAAATTTCCTGACAATAATGTTCATATAATTTCTTGTCACTTCAAAGGATTATAAATGGATTATCTTAAGAAAAGTTCTCTAAGGAAAGAAGGAAGTTGTACCTGTAATCCATTTTAAAAATATTTTATTGACTTTATTCTTATTCTATTTTTGTTCCAGAATTTAAATTTAATCCAATGGATCCTGGTTTTATTTCAGGAAATAAAGTCTACTGGAGAATCCTCTCCCCAAAATCTAGCTTTTAAGACAAGATCTTAACCATTTTGTTGTCATGGAGCATATCATTAACTTGGTAAAGCTTATGATTCCCCTTCTCAGAATAATAGTTTTAAATGCAAGAAATAAAATATATAAAATTATGAAGAAGCCAATTATATTTAAATATAGTCTTCAAAATACATTTAAAAGCCTAGTTCATGGATCCCACATTAAGAACACCTGTTTTGGAGAACTGTTTGGTTCTGCAAATATGTATTATATCTAGGATATACTGCAACATAGTTAACATATATAGGACTGCTTGCCATCTTGGGGGGGGGTGGAGGGAGGGAGGGGAAAAAACGAAACATAAGCGAGTGCAAGGGATAATGTTGTAAAAAATTACCCTGGCATGGATTCTGTCAATACAAAGTTATTATTAAATAAAATTAAATTAAAAAAAAAAAAGAACACCTGTTTTACCTGGTAATGCACTGGATTTGGAATTTGGAAGATTTGGCTACAGTAACTCATTTAACCTGTCAACCTCAGTTTCTTCTTTGTAAAAATGGGAATAATAAATAAAATGGTAATTTGTGAGGACCCAATGAAACAATATTTATAGAGCACTTTGCAAAATTTTAGAATGTTATGGAGATTATAGCCATTTTAAAGGGAAAATTGAGTTTGTTTTTCATTGTTTATATTTTCTGGCTAGTGGCATAAATTTAAATTATTGAGTCCTAAACAAAATTATAAACACCATCTGCCACCTGCTTTCCCCTCAATACTCTGTACACTCTAATCAGAAAATAATGGCTGGTTAGACCTGGAAAGGACCACAGAATCCAACTCTCTTTATAAATAAGAACACTATATCCCAGAAATTTAAAGACTTTCTAAAGATCATCTTATTTCAAAGGTTTCTAAAAAACTAAAAAGCTATTTTTGTTTTTTACTATGTTCTCTCTTTCTTTTAGGAACAATTAGGCTATAAGAATGAATATGTTGCTGAGCCTGAAGTCTCAAAGACCTGAGTTCAAATTTGAATGCAGACATTTACTAGCTGTGTGATCCTGGGCAAATAACCTTTGTCTCAGTTTACTCATTTGTAAAAATGGGGATAATGATTGCACCCCCATTTCTTGGCTGTTATGGGCTCAAATGTGATAATAATTGCAAAATGCTTAGCATGTAGGAAGTGCTATACAAATGTCAGCTATTATTACTAAAATTAGGAGATTCTGTTTGTATTTAGATCGCCAGTTTTCTATATTAATCCTGTGATGTTGTGATTTTATTAATTCTGAAAGGCCAAATATGGGGCTATCAGCATTGACAAAGGAGTAGTTACAGTTGATCTCTTCAATGTGGGCACTTCCTTTACCAGTGGAGATTGCAGTCCATCATTCTGTCTTTCCCTTGGTTCTTTTTGTACATGTTTTTCCTAATGTTTTTCTATATCTTAGTATTTCTTCTGGGTCTTTTATTATTAATAGGTGCTCAGTCAGTGCTTACATTGGATGCTTTATATAATATTATATATATGATATAATATTACATTATATAATAATATTATATGTTGAATATAAGCATCCATTATATGTAATATATAATGGATGCTTATATTTAGCATGGTCTTGCTTCTATATGTCTCTAGCCCTCCTATTTTTCTGAGCATAGCAATCCATTAAACAGATTTAGAGTTACATTAATCAAAATATAAAAGATCTATCAAATTAGTATGCTTTTACTATTTTTCTCTTTGTGACCATGCATTTATAGTTAGAGGGTATCTTAACTAACTATACCCTTAAGTATGTTAGTTACCTAAAACTTAATCATAGAATATAATTACTTTTTTTTCTTCTCTTATGGAAGAAATTTCATCCTCTGCAGGCATTCACAGCCCTTTTCTTCCTAAATCTGACTATAGATATTTTATTTCTTTTGATTCTGGAAGATGATACAATTTAGTGTACTTTATTTCTCTTTTAGATCATAGCACTGTGCATTACTATTCAACTAGGAGAACACATGAGCTTGTGAATACTGAATGACTAAAACAATTATATATTTTTTAACCAGAGAGCTAAAATAAGACTCCATACTGATTTAATTAGATTTGGTGTACATACCCACAAAAGTGATTATGAGTGTGTGTGTGTGTGTGTGTGTGTGTGTATTGGCAGAGGGAGAAAAGAGAGAGAACAACACAGACGAAGAATATGGTAATTCTCTCCTACAAAGAATCTCTGGAGGTATTTGTAATAAAGTAATTTTCCATTGTTTTGGAGTTCAGTCCTTAGCTCAGAATCTAGGAAGAATGGATCTATGTGGATAATGGTTGGATACTACCCAAGAAGTCACCCTGTTTAAATTTCTATTTAAATTTTTTTCTCTCTACTTCATCCACTAAAATTCCCTTCAGTCTTATTTAAAACACTTCACCTGAGTTATTGATAATTCTTTATAGTACCATTTTTGAATTATCTTAATATTTTATATTGTTGATCATTTGTTTCAATCAAGTTCAACTCATGATTCCATTTTTATTATTAAATTTTATTTTTAATTTATGGAATAAAACAAGCTTTACATGATATATAATAAAAAGATGATTGCATATTAAATTGCAATTCTACGATGCACAATTTACTATTCCTTTGAGATATACAATAAAATTCTCATGTAAATTTTTTCCTCCTCCCTCCCAGAGATGATTACCATTAGACACAAATAGATACATATATATTTCCATTTATCAGTTCTTTCTCTGGATGCAGACAGCATCTTCTTTCATGTGTTCTTTATAGTTAATTTGGATATTTATAATAGTCAAAATAACTTATTCATTCAAAGCCTAATCAAAATAACTTTAAGTAAAGGATCATACACTCTAAAATATACAATTTAATTCTATATTACAAGTGCAGTGGGTACACCAATGAGTGTACTTGGAACTTTGTCAGGAATAAGGCCCGGCTTGCCCTTCCCCAAATAGTCCATTTGGAGTTCATAGATCCTCTCTTTATGTAATATTTCTTTGTATATTTCCCATAGTCCACTACTGGGCTGAATAGGAAATATTTGTTAATAAGTCTTAACTTTCCTTGAAGAATTACCAGCAAAATCATTAATCTAGCCACAATTTAAGGACTGCAGATCTCAGAATATGACAGTTTTTGCAGTGAAGTCATTGATCTATCTGTGAATCCATAAAATAGCTAATATTTAATTGGTATATTGATTAATTTATATGAATCACATGTAAGTATTAGTATTTTCAAAAGCATATAGCTGTTATGTTAACACTTCAATATTCTGATAGATGATGTATTGATACAGTCATTCCCTCAAATGATGGATATTGAAACCCATTTCATGCCCTGAGTTCTCCTGACAGGAATTTGCAGACAATCCCTCAATTTCTTTCAATCTTGCTATATAAACTAAGTGATCAATTTTTTGGTATTGTATTTTTGATGACATATTGTATGCTCTTTCTTCTGCAAAATATTTCATTTATAATCTATTCAAGTTTGGTCATGACCAACATGTGCCTCTTCATTACTCTTTTGGGTGATCCTCAAATTTATCTAATTTGGAGACTAGTTTTCTGTGTGTTTGTGCCATACATCACCATAAGAATATTAATGTTGAAAAAGATGAAGCTTTGCCTTATGGAGATCTTGGAAACATTAAAAGAGCTGTATAGTTTCCAAAAGGCAATCTATCCTTCTGATGTTATTGTTTATTTTAGTGTTTACTTAATTTTCCATTAGCAATATGTGTCCCAACTATTTGTATAGATGAGTAAGCTCTAGAGATGATGTCCATCCACTTGAATATCATATTATGAACCATGGGATTCTTTCTTTTTCCTCATGGTTAATTAAGCCAAATATCTTTTGTTTGATTTTGCACTTTGCAATATTCTAGATCTTGATATAATCAACACAAGGTTATCCATAAACGGGGGTATCAAAAGAAGCTGTTTGCATATTGGATTCCTTTCATAGTCTGATGGAAGATATCTACTATATATATATATATATATATATATATATATATATATATACATATATACATATATATGTATGTATATGTATATATATATGTAATATTTTAAATGCATACAATAAATTATCAAGGAAGGAACATTATATATATATATATATATATATATATAAATTTTTTAAAAAGTTCTTAGATAACACATTAGATCTCTGAATTCTAGAATACTTTACCATCTACAGGAATCACTCATGGAAAAAGATTAATGGATCTCTTCAAATTCAGTGTTTTTCAGTCTGTAGTAGATTTCTGTCCTGATTTCCTCAGCAAGAAATAGAAAGACTATAATACAATCAATATTGCAAGATAACTGTGAACTTTATTTCCTGCTTTAAAATATGAGTCTTTATACTTGAAAAGACTAGGGCCGTTGACCAAAACTTTGAACTCATTTTCTACCAAAATTCTTTATGTGTTTCTGTTCTATTGTTTATTCTTATACTTAAGAGATATTTGAAATTGGTATCCTTTGGAGTTTCAATAAGAATTGATTAATTGTCACTGACTAAACTATGTTACTTACTATATCATACATAGCTCCTCCTGCAAGAACAAAGTGAATGCCGAATAGATGAGTGATATTTATCAAGGAAAATGGTAGGATGGATGAGAAAGTACAAACTGTTTCAAAATAGTCCTGGGTTTTATCTTTGATGGATCTGGCACCAACTCTACTACCTTGGCCAAATTCATTTAATCTTTTGGGGACTGTTTCTTTCTCATTTGTCAAATGACCATGATAAGAGTGACCTTCACAGGGTGGTCCTGAGAAAGCTAATAAATAATTACAAGATCAAAGGAAAGATGTACACTACATGAAAAATAAACAAGAATCTTTTAGTGCCCAATAAAAAAAAATGAAGCAGAAGGGGAAAAAAAGAAACATTTTCTTTGAGTCTGTGGAAGAATATGGCCAATTGCAGAGGATGAAGGGATCACAATGTATGTATATTAAGGGAGGGGAAAGCTGACAGTTGACAAAATAAAATGAAAAGTAATGACATAAAAAATGTTAGAAGATGCCTTCAAGGAAAAGACTTCTCAGAAAGTTGAGCTTTCAATTGCAAACATTTCTTTCTCTCTAATTGTGCTGTGTGCTGCTGCTGTATGATGGAGCTGCCGTAAACCGTGTTATTGGCTTGTGGAATAATTTAATTATAATTTAACATTTACTTTTATGCTATGCAATTACTTACATTGCTTTCTTTGGAAAACAATACATTTAAGCAGCTGCACATGATGAAAAAAATAGCTGACAGGGTCAATTTTTAAAGTTATACTGAGGTTTAGTTACACTTTTTCCCCCTGCAGTGGACGTCACAAAAGAAGAGGGGGCTTAAAACAGAAAGAACCCTGGACTGAACCCCTGAGATCCAGATCTAAATCCATAAGAGAGGCTAACCAGCCTTGTAACCCTGAAAAAGGTACTTCATCTCTTATGAATCTCTGAGGCAAGCTGATGACCAAATGGACAGAACACTCAGGAAGACCCGAGTTTAAATCTGGCTTCAGATATTCTAGCTGAGTGACTCTGAGCAAATCATATTGCTTCTGCCTTTGTTGCTTCAGCTATAAAACGGGGACAATAATAACATCTACCTTCAAAGGTTGTTGTGAGGACAAAATTAAATATTTTTAAAGTCCTTAGGACAAGGGCTAAAACATAGTAGACTCTCAAAAATTGCTTCTTCCTTCCCTATTTTTTACATTTGCTAGTCTCTAATATCTTTCCCCACTATTTTCAGTACACAATTTTCTTTACATTAAAATAATTAGTATTTATTGAGTATAAACTATTCATTGTCCTATCCCTGAATTTATAAATTGAATTTTGAGCTCCCTTTTTCTTTTGTCCTTTACTTTTTTCCCCAGAAGTGCTGGCTAGGAATGATTTTTGCATGAACGTTAAAATTGCAATGATTGTGATACCTGATGACATTGAGAAAAGAGTTATGTGGAAACTATTAGAAATAATTTTGATTAAGTATCATTTCTTTATTATAGTTAGTGATTCAAGGAATAAACACATAACAGTTATTCTTTAAATAGTGTTCTAAGATACAAAATTACCTTTCATCATCACTTCATTAATTGCTAGCTTGGAATTTGTGATAATTCAGACATCAGATACCTGGTTATTATATAACAAGGAGACCTAGATGAATAGAATAATTCTTAGACTCTCAGAAAGGACCTTACTTTATTTAAATTTTATAAATCCCCATATTTTAAAAAAATGAGATCATTGGAACATTAACATTATTGTGGCTAAATGGCTTATTGAGAAGATTTCCTTCCCCTCATTAGCTTTTCCCATTGTTTAGAGAAGTGTTTTCTAAACATTTTTTATCACATAAACTAGTCAAGAAAAATTTTGATCATGTCCTCCAATATGCATATATCTATTTTAAAATTATATATAATATAATAGATTATATTTTAATACATATCAATTATATAATATTTTCACTTTATAAATTACACATTATAAATATATATATATATATATGTATATATATATATATACACTTTATTATTACACATATTGGTTGTATAACTCAAGCAAATCATTCAACATATCAGCACTTGGATAATTATTTGAGACTCCATGTTTCAGAGAAATTACTACCCCTCATTGATAAAGAAAATGTCCTTACCCAATGAAATCACAAGTCTAATTCTTATATCTATCTTGTGGATATTGTGAAATTTACACATACACACAGAGGTGTGCTAAAAAAGATAATATAAAAATTAAGTAATACTTGATACTTGAATTAATAGGGAGCCATTGAAATTTATGGGAAAGATCAGTGACATGGCTAGACCTGAACTTTAGTAAAATTCCTTCAGCAGCTCTGTGAAAAGTGAATTCATTTGTAAGAGGAATATGTTTCGAGTGGAAGATGAGATAATTAATATCCACTCAAATCTATTCATTTTGTGCTACCTATACCTTCCCACTGAAAAGTGAAAATATTATATTTATTAAACATAGTTCTGGGAGCCACAACCTGCTACCAGGGGAAGGCATCAAGGTTTAGATGTGGGGCTTGGGGGCACTGGGAATTATGTCTTCTTAAGTTTAGTTGGGTATCTAGGTCAAAGGATTAAAAAGCCCTGAGAGGCTCATGCTCCATAGTCTTTGCCAAGGATTACAGGGAATAAATCATGTAGTATTTAAGAGAGTACTATAGGAGTGTGCTAGAGACATGCTCAAATGATGGAGTAGATTGAGATGCAATCATTATTCCCACTGGATAATCCCTCATCCTTTGGGAATCAAGTTGAGTTCTCATAGAGTCTTTCATGAAGCATTCTTGTGAAGACATGAACAAGAGTCCCATATGATGGGACTTGTTGGCTTGGAATCTGTATTATTGGGGAATCGGTGAGTTACAGTGAAATATCAATGAAACCTAGTTACATGTCATATGATATTTTTTATAATACTTTTAGTGTTTACAAGTAATTCTCTTTCTACTTCCCACAATAAAACTACTTTTCTCCCAAAGGATTGTAAAATTGAGATTTTCTCCCCACTCTATTTGTCACTATCATGTGGGGTATTTTTGTATTTGAAAAATGTATCTTCTTCATCTCTTATCTTCCTACTGCAGTGGACTACTAATTGGTCTCCTTGACTCAAGCCTACTCTTCTGAAGTCCATCTTCCACACAGTTGCCAAAGAAATTTTACTGAAGTATAGGTTTGACATTGTCACTAAGCTATTCACTAAATTCCAGCAACTCCCTATTTGGATGGCTGATACTTAAATTTTTCTAATTTATGATCAGAAGTATTGCCATTAACTGTTTCCTACCCCGAGGTAATCTACTTGAATTGTTCTATGAAGGGAGGGATGATGGATGATGGCCAAAATGGTACCCAAACAAAAAAGTTATGGGCATTTGTCTGTATGATTCCATTGTAAAGGCTAATGTCTCTCTATGACATATACTGTGTATAATCTGGTTTTTATGGAGGACAGGAATATAATTATCTTTTCCGATTAAGGATTTGGAGTTAAAAAATAGTCATCAAAATTAATTGTGGCATGTTATCTACTCCCAAAAAACAAATCAATTGGAATAAATCACAAAGCATTTGTTAAGTGCTTACTATGTGAAGATACTGTATTGATGTCTTAAAGACACAAACACAGTCATGAAACCATCCTTGCTCTTGAAAAACTTACATTCTGTCAACATCTAGACAATATCTAGAAATGATCAGTGGTCAGCCTCTTTGAATGTGACATGATGGACACTTTTATTCAACAAATCAATTTATATATATATATATATACTGTATTTGTATATAGGATATAAGTTCCCAATAAATATGAAGTGGTTTGGAAAATACCATTAGCAGTTTAGTGGAAAGGGGTCAAAAACATCATATTATCATGCTTTTGCAAACTAGCAAAAATGAAATCCACATTAGCAAACTGGGCTACTTTTTGAAAGGTTATCCTGTCTTAAGCTGGTGTCTGTGTCCTGACCTTATAAAAACAAAACAAAATAAAATAAAACAATATTATTGAGTGACCTACAAAGAAATAAATTGGGAATCATTAGAAACAATAGATGTATTTCTTTTTTCTTGACATACAAATGGATTTAGATGATTTATTAAGTAAAAAGTACAGGCAAGAGTTACACTTTGTTCTTCCTGACTTCTGCTTAGTGAAAATAATGTCATCATTTGGCCATTTGACATTATGGGACAATACCTGTTATTAAGAAGGTCCATTAATCTTTTGGACTGTATCTGTTTACCCCGAATAATAGAGAGCAAGCCTGGTTATTGCAAGAATGCCATGTGTAACAGGGATTCAAAAAATATTATGGCCTTACTCTGTTTTCAGGATAACCAGACATCTGCTTATGGCTAGTCACTACTAAACAATTACACTTATCAGAGAACTATAGTCAATTTTCTGAGCAGAGAAGAAATAGATGTAAAATGAATGGTTTTCCATTCCATTATCAGACGTCTTCCTGTGAGTTCTCATTCAAGATCAATCAGAAGAGCCAGAATGACTGCTTGTAGCAAGTATTTTATCTTTAATTGATATTGTTCCCATAATAAAATCATGTATAGGAAAGAGATCTGGCTAGGTAGTTCGGCATCTAGGTATTAAATAAAACATAACAAAGAAGCTGAAGGTCCTTTAGGAAAGAAGCAAAGAAAGTCATATCTTAAGGGAGAGAGATTGTTTGACCATAATAAGTAATATTGATCTTTCCTCAAAATAGCAGGCCAACCTTCAAGGGAAGATTTCCTTGACTTGAGACATTAGAAATCCTGTAGGCTCCCTGAGGGCAAGACTAATCATTACTGTTTTTATGGATCGAATACCTAGCCTAATCCTTCACATATTAATAAATGCTTCTTGATTGATTGATAAGAGAAAGTAATTGCTCCATAAAAGTAAGTTATTCAATACATCATTGAAAATAAATGTTCTATGTTAATAAATTTTCACCATGTTAATATTTCAAGATTATATTATTATTTTTGATACCAAACTGTACATTTAATATATATGTATATATAAAATATGTGCCAACAATTATGATGAGAAACATATATAAATTTCACCTCCATATACCTACCACCAGCACTATTGAAAGTGTAACCGGATAAACTATGTTTAAGGCAAAAAATATTTTTCAAATGCCTTTTGAGAGTATTCTTCATACAAATGAATAAATGAATGAACATGGGTTTGGGGGTTGGTTCTTTTTATAAAAATGTAGTTTTTGAAGGATCATAGCACTAGTAAAGATCAGTTAGTTTGGTTTTCTGAACCTGTTAATATATCATGGAAATACCTTTTATTTTGTTAAAATAAGGAGTATAATTCAGTACATGGTTATTTCCAAATATATAGAATTTAAAGTTTTTGTGACCCAAAGTATGAAACCAAATTAGAATGAAAGTCAATTATAAAAGTGTTCATGAACTTTACCATGTTCATAACCTTGGAAAGTACATGTGCATGACCATGAAAATGTCTTGGGACAGATACAGAATTAAAAAAAAAGATTTTTTGGGGCAGCCTTTGTTCAAGGAAATGATTATTTGATTCCTGGAGGGTATCCAGAGGAAAGCAATATTAATAGCACAGAGCCTCTCTAGCAGTATGTCTAAGAGTCACTTGAAGGAATTTGGCAGGAAGAAGGGAAAATGGGGGAAAGGAATAGTGAGTAAAGGGACATGATAGCTGTCTTCAAGGACTTGAATGGCTTTGACATGGAAGGTATAATAAGACTTATTCTGCTTGGCCAACAAAGGTCAAACTCAAATCAATGGGTGGAAGATAACAATAAAAGCAAATGTAAACCTGACATAAATAAAAACTTCCTCCTAAGAATTACAGTTATCTAAAGGGGGACCTGAGGCACCTCAGATGGTAGTGGGTTTTGCTTTGCTGGAAGGGTTCAAGGAAAAAAAAAAAAACTAAATGAACACTTGGATTAGGTGTTTTGAAGAGAGGATTCCTGTTTGTGTATTAGCTGAGGAGATGACTACTGAGGTCATAGTTACGTGATCCTGCCAATTTTTAAATACTGGTAAAATATATTTATATATCTACATATATATAGATATCTATATATTTACATATATATACATATATATGTATGTATTTATATATATATGTGTGTATATATATATATATACATATACATATACATATATATATATATATATATATATATATATAAATGTCCACTACATATATTCATATATACAGATAGAGAGAGAGAGAGAAGTACAAATTTTTCAGAGATTGACAGGAACAAGGGGTCTTGAGTCTTAGGGAATGTAAAAATAAGAATAAACTAGTTGATTTAAATGCTTATTCAGAAGATGACAAAACATTTAAAAATGCAAGAAACCTTACAGACCATCTTTTTCCCAAACTATTCCAGGTAGATGTATGAATAATTTATTAAAAAATGTAATTTTAAGGACAATCCAAGTGACACATTTTCTCAATACCCTGTACCATAAAAATGCCCATCACCATCATGGAGTTAGTTTGCCTCTGTTCTTGTAATTAGAATTTACCAACCTTTACTTCCATGGCTATCTGATATACCTAAGTCATTAATTTTAGCCATGTGTTTTGGGTAGTTTGTCAAATACTTGAAGGATCTGCAATCTGAGCTTTGATTCATCGTGGGGAACTTTCTGTGTGTCAATTCCTTACACCCAGGAAGACTTCAATTCATCTATAATTTAGTACCTATGTATTAAGGAGTTTCATTTGGCAGAGGTGCCACACCTGCAAACTTGGAACACCATGCAATCCACACCAGAACCAGATTAAAATGCAATTGAAAAAGATTTGATATAATAATACAATATAACATAAATAATATTAATTTATGGTTTTCTAAATTAGTATTCAGTCTACAGGGATCTGTTTTTATTTGAGTTTGATATCATTGAGGCCTAAGGGTAATAAAGATTAAGTAATTGCCTATAGTCACACAGATAATAAATGTCAGCAGATTTTGGACCTCAGTCTTTCTGATTCCTGCTCAGCTCTTCCTCTCCCATGTCATGCTGCCTCTGTAATAGTTTTTAGATTGCACTCATGATTTTGCTGGTATAGGAACTTCCTGTGAGAAAACTCCCTCTACCAATGTAGATCTGTAGCTGACTTATAATTCATAATCTTACGGATTTGTTTAAGACATTGAGTTGAATGGATTACCTAGGACCATGATAATCAGACATAGTATTTGAAGTCAGGTCTTACTGATTTTGAAGCTAGATCTTTACCCAATGGACCACAGTATCTTTCAAATGTATTTTTTTTTCTTTTTCTCAAACAATGACTTCTAGTATATGAGTATATGACTTCAATGGAGGCACTAAGAGAAGGAGCTCAAGAATTTATTTTGCATTCCTTTTCTCTTCTGTGAGTGCGGAGTAAACTTTATGTGATATAGTCACTACCATGATCCACAGGGATGAACAATACATATTTGAAAAGTACAATATATAGAATTTTACTTTGAAGGCATTTCTTATATTTCTTTCTGATCAAGTAAAAGTTGGATAAAAGATTTCTTAGTTTATTTGGCAAGTCTATACATTTCTTTCTGATGAAATGAGTGTTGAATGATAGCTATTTTAGTTTATTTTGTGGGCCCCTCTACCCAACAACATTTTCATTTTAGTAATTGGCCCAGGGTAAAAGTTCTGAAGGACTAAATATTCAAATGAAACACATTTCTAATTTGATTACAAATGTTCTCTAAGTGTAGAAGGGAAAACTCCTGAGGGAGGGGGAGAAACTTCCACAATTTTAAAGACTGTGGATTCCTGACTTTGAGCAGATTCAGAAGGAAATTGGTTTTACAACTAAGCTAGTGTGGGTTAGAGGTAAGGGTTTGCAGAATCTGAAATGAAAAGAGAGAGGAAAAAAAGTTATGTTTCCCTAAGGTAGATCTTTTTGAATATAACAAACCCATAAAGGAGAGGCAATACTGGCAAACCCAGTGGACTATTTCAATATTACAGTGACTGAGAACAAAAGACTTCAAAATTTCCCTGCTCTCTGGTTGAAATCTATATGGGAATGCAGCTTTGGAGCTAAATGGGACACAATCACACAGGGAGCCTCTAGAGGCCACAAAGACTATGAATATTGATGGGAATTCATTCCTGTGTTGTGCTCTGAATAAATGACAACAGACTAGTAAACAACTATTTCCTTGGAGATGCAAATAGATTCCATAGGCTGTGAGCTGCATCTCTTTCCACTCAGACTTTATTCAAAGCAAACAGTGCATTTAGAAGGGTACATATCCACTAACAATTAGACTGGAGATGGCAAACCAGAAACAAAGCAGCAGAATTAGTTTCACCCTGTTATAACTAGAAACAAGGCATTATTATTTTTTCCCCTACACTGACTAGGATAGAAACAGGATGATTTCAGTTTCACATTTCAGCAAATAAATTCTTTTACTGTAGGAAACTTGCCTTAGAATATACTCAGCAAGATTGTTTTTCTCTGATCAACTTCCTACCCCAGGGTTTGATTTCACTAAGTGCTACCCTTCACAGAGATCCAGCATTTCCTGAAGATAGTGCCAGTGTCATTCACTAACGTTGAATGCCATGTTTTGGAGAGGGGGAGATTTCTCTGTCGTTCCCCAAGTGGTCCCTTACGCTAGAAGATTGCATCAATGGATAAAGTGAAAAGCTAAAATTATAATATTTTATGACAGCCCTCGAGAAGATGCTCAAATATTATCTATGGTATTTTTGTGGTAAAGGGTAAAAAGGAGCAACGAATGAACAGAAACTTTATGTATGAAAAGAGGGACAACATGATCTTCTAAAGCTGAGATGTGGATTCTGTGGAATGCTGTTTGATGGACTTGGAGAGCAAATATTTGGTTTAAGACTCGAATTATGCATGGCTTCTACCTAATGATAATGATATTCAAAAAGTGGGATATGGTGACCAAAAATGGCATCTATAGAGTAGTGATCAAAAAAGGCTTTGGCTTCTTTCTCCTTCCAAGATGATATAATATAATATGAAATATAAGATGAATATAATATGGTATTTGTGTTGGGTGATGACTCAAGGAAGAACAGATCAGTCCTCCAACATCCTATGGTTAATATATTTAATCAAATGTGCTATAGTTGAAATTTATTGATCTTACTGAAAACAATGTCTCTTGGATTCCTGCTTGGCCAGATGACTTTTTCAAAGCACTGTGCTATAGACTGGTTCTAAATCTTATGGAATGGAACAATGACTTCTAATTTAAAGTAGGGAATATTTGTAGTATGTAAGCTCTCTGTGGAAAAAATTCCAGTGGAATCCTTCCTCACATGAAAAGGATAAATGAGGATATACCTCTACCACAATACCTCTCTTAAGTCTCAGCTTGTATAGTCCTGGGGAAATAAGCCACACTCATAATCATAATCTAGAAGATCATTTCTTTCATCTTTGAATTCATCACAAATTCTATACATTATGCCTATTGAATACTCAGTTAATACTAAATAGAATCATGGGATGTCAGATCAGGAAGACATATTAAGGAATATTTAATTTTATCTTTTCAATCATGTCAAAGGACATCTAGATGGTTAATGGAAGTATTAGAATTAGAACTAATTTCTCCAGTGATCTTGACATTATATTATTAATTGATATACAGATTACAAGTGGAGTTTAATATTAGCAGTTAGCTTTTAAGCTTTCCTGGGATGTATTAGGTTTTTGTTTATTGTTTATTTGGAGGTAGGAGTTAATCTATAAGAGACCATTCTCTGCCCCATTTCATACCTAGCCTTACTCATTGATTGGGCATTGCTTCAGTCAAACTGAGACTTGTTAAAGACCTTAACTGATAAAAGTCAAGGTTTGCCACTGTATCCAGGATCATTCCCACCATCCTCATCTATATCTGGCTTCTGGACTCATATGGCTCTAGAAGAAAAAATGAGGATGGTGACTTTTCACAGCCCTTCCTCACTTAAATCCAATTCACTTGTAAGCTAAGATGTTACCTTCTGCATATCCTGATCCTCTTGAAGAACAAAGGACAAATAATAATAAATTGAGAGATTGCTTTTAAAGTTGTTCTATCTGGTCTCAAAGGGCAGAAATAGATGGAATTTGCCAAAAGGAAAAGTTAAGCTTGATTCTAGATAAAACTGCTTAACAATTAAAATTTCCTAACAGCTAAATGGAAGGAGATTCTACAAGATATAGTTGGCTCCTACTGACTGGTGTCTCAAGAAAAGTATAGATTACTTCTTGTCAAGTGTAGAGAGTATTCCTTTGGAAGTGTTAGTTGAACTAAATGGCTTTAGAAATCTCTTTCAACTCTAAAATTCTGGGATTTCATGAAGATACTACTAAATATTAATTGTGGAATTTTAAAACAACAAAACAGTCTTTGACAAAGGAAGCCAATCTGTATTTACTTTTGTTATTTGTCTCATTGCTATGTTTGTCTTCATGTGAATTCTAATCCAAACTGCACAGGTGTATGAAGGTAAGTGACAAATGGGAAGGCAGAGAGCAACCTTCGTCTGATTTAACTGTGATGAATTAACTAGATGCCCAAAGTTTTTTTGCTGCAAAGCTTTAAGATTGCTCTTATCTTTAGAGAAAGTATTAAGTAGCAGGAGAACATTTTAGTGAAGTTTCATTTTTTCTTTTAATTTCTTGTTTATACACGTTCTCAATGTCCACACAATTAGTATAAATGAGGACATTAATATTTTTCATTAAAAAGTTATCGTATTAAGATATGAAAAATGTCTCCTCAAAGTCCTAGTAAAGGTGCAACATATCTGAAGTTTAAATAAAACAAACTGCTGTACTTTCATTGGGATTTTAACCCTAAAAGCTGGAGAAAAATATATACACGTTGGGATAGGGAATAGATAATTAATGGTTGCCTATAATTCTAAAGCTGTACATGTTCAATCTGTAATTACACCCAATCAAGCAGAAACACTATTATCAGCTGTTAAATGCTATTGTACCACTTGGCTTTTTACCTTTGTTTTTCCACTTGAGATGAGACATGACACCTTAATTGAATATATCCTGAAGTTGATGTCAAATTTTAAAATATACAAAAGTACTCTCCCCCTACTGAGTCCTGGAGAACAGTTCTAAAAGTAGCTGTACCAATCTCACATGTCTGTAGATAAAGATGTATTTTACCTGATCTTTCTAAAGACTCTTCTGATGGGACACCAAGGGCCTTCTGATTTATTATTCATAATCCTTTACTTCTCTAGTCGGTCTTTCATATCTGCTATTTTTGCATTTTAAAGGTCCCATGGTTACTTTCCTTTAGCTTGTGTGAAGGAGAAAAGACTGAGAACTAGAATTAGAATCACAGACTCATAGATTATTTTTTTGAGCTAGAAGTGATCAAGGAGACCGTTTTGCCCAAATCCCTCATTTGATAGATGAGGACATATGGGTGTAGAGACATACATATTTAATTAGTGGAAGCACCAAATCTAGAACCAACATTTGAAATTCTACTTTCCAAGCCTTGGAAAGAGCAATAGAACTCATCCAGTTCAATCAATTTGTGAACTAGAATTCCCTCTCCACCCATCTCTTGTTTGAAGAGGGAGTGATCACCTCCTGCAGCAGCTCTTCATTCTACTTTTGGATAGTTGTAATTATTAAAGATTCCTGATGTTGAGCTTACTTTTGCCTCTTTTCAACTTTCACTCCTAGTTCTGAGACTTTAGAAAACAGAATTATTTTCTTTTCTATATGAAAGCCCTTCAGAAACTTGAAGGCAGTTACCTTAGCCACTCTGAGACCTTTCAGCACCAGGGCAAGTATATCCATTTCCTGCATCTGATTCTCCTGCATCCTAATTATTCGCTACTAGAAAGCTTCAAATTTGTTAGTATCTTTCCTATAGTTTTGGTACCCAGAACTCAACACAGTACTCCAAATGTCATATGACTAAGGAAAAAACATGGTGGGACTACCAACTTCCCAAGACTTTTCTTAGTATAGCTTAAGATTACATTAACTTTTTGGAGGATGGTCACATGACACCTTTGTAAATTCATTTTTCCTTCTCCCATCTCAGTCCCAATCTTACACTTGTGAAGTCAATTTTTAGAAATTTTGAATTTTATTGTGCTTTATTTGATTTATTAAATTAAATTTAGAGATCTCATCTGTTAATGTCTTCCAGAATCTTGAATATCAACCTATTATCAGCTATTCCTCCCACCTTTGAGTCATTTTAATAACCTATTAATAAACCCCTAATTCTGATTCGAGTGCTACTTCTAACATGGAAGACTGCTTTCTAACAATTTTAGGTTCGTTATTTCAGTCACAATATCCTTAAAACTGTTTAATAATCAGTTAGAGTCATAGCATAGTGGATGAAGTTCAATAGTTGCAGAAGTATTGATATATTATAGGTGCAATAAATCCTTCACCTTGAGCCTCACTTCCCTATTTTGGTGAATTAGGTGAATTAACAAAAATTGAGTTAAAAAGCAAGTAAAACTATTTACCAATTATAAGCTATAATAGTAATAAATAGTATGTATACAACTATATGTTATCACAGTAATAACTTCGTTCTTGAATGATATCACTACATAAGAGTTGAGTTACATTATGCCTTATTAGCTGATCAAACCAATATGAACTCAGGATGATTTGCCACAGGTTGGGCACATTTGGGGTAGACTCTAACTTTGAGCATCTCATGTTTTTTTTTTTGTTTTTGTTTTTGTTTTTGTTTTTTTTCCGAACTAATTCAATTTTACTTTGTTCATAAAGCAGAGAAACTGGCTGGTTAAACATCCTTTTTGGATAAATTAGAAGTAAATGGTAAGTCAGATGATAATGTAAAAGTAGCAATTTTATATGTACATATCAGTCATGTGGTGTATGGGGAAGAATTAGGTGTGCTTATGTCTTATCGAGATGACTAGGCCTATTTTAGAGAGGTAATTTTTAGCCTTTCAAGTATTTCAATCTAATCTTCAGAGGAAAACTTGAATCTTTTTGTTTTAATCTTTCCCTGATTTAAATGAACTATTTTACATTTATGTCCAGATGACATTATGAAATCATGGTAGAAAAGTTCAACAAGATGAAAGAATTGTTCTATATTGCCTTTGGTGGAGTTATATGCTTATATATGTTATATATATATATATATATATATATATATATATATATACACACACACACACACACATACACATATACATATATATGTGTATATATACACATATGCATATATGTGCATATATATGTTCATATATATACACATATACATACATATGTATATATGTATATGTGTATATATATTATATATATAAAACAAATACTAAATAATTATAATAATCAATTAAAACTTTAAGGTGAATCAAAAGTCAGAGTTAATTCAATATCTTTTTTTTCACAAAATATTGACACAATACTTACATGATGAATATAGAAAATTTCTGGTTATCTATAGAATCACAAAAAAGTGCAACACATATATACCAGTTGAATTTAAAAAAAGTTTGCCATTAAAATAACATATTTAAGCCAATGGAACTATCCAAAATACTACCTTATAAAACTGGGAAGTGACAAGTGCAAATTTAAGATTAAGCAGAATCATATTGGGTATATACTGTTTGCCTAAAAAATGATATTTTCTACCAATTGTTCTTGACATTATGTTTTTATATGTTGTTTATGGAGAAGTTTTTCATGTGGACATCAAATTACTCTATTATCATGTGATTTTATCCTTTTAAAATACTTGCAGTATTTAGACTTGAATATGGAATTGAATCAAGGATTTTGTGGTGAACAGTAAAGTAGTAGAAATGCCACAATGCTTGAGGGAAATTATTTCAATAAGTTATGATTCAATAAGTTTTTATACTTAATACTTTTGAAATGAACAAATATATAATTAGCTTGTGTTTGGAAAAATAACTGGTGTTTTTATATTTTAGTAATTGATATTTGATGTTTTTCATTAAGAAAGTTTGGAATCAGGTTTACATCTAATAAAAAAAAATGCCAAAATATTTTTCCAGTAATTTAGACACCTCTATAAAGTATTTGAGTCAATTATTATGAATCTTAGAATTATAAACTTTTGCTTTTACTTTTATTTTACAAACAAAGGAATTTAGACTTTGTGATAATCTTGTTTTCTTGATTTAGTCTATATGTTTCTTTTTATGCTATATTTAACTAGGAAGATATAGTATTCACGCTTTCTTAATTGTTTGTTTTGTTTTACTATTAATTCAATATAGCAATGTAATGAATTCTTAATGCCTTTCCAATGATCTCAAGAATTTTCTCAACTTGCTTCTATTTTTGTAGTATCTTAGGAATCCATTCCTGATTGTTCTGCCTTTCCTTCTGTGGTTCTTATTGTCTCAATGACTACTGCATATAGTGTTGTGAGATATTTAAATGTTTTAAAACTTTTGTCCCATATTTTTGAAGAGTGTGCTTATTCATTATGAATAAAGCAAATGTTAGCTTTTAAAAAAAATTTCTCTTTTTTAATCTAATTGGTCTTCTAGCTACATTCAAATGCTAAAAATTCAGAATTCCAGTCTCAGTATGCCTATCTCCTTTTAAAATTATTTGAGACACTTTTGTTGTTTTTGTCATTTATTTTGTTATTAGGTAGAATTTTGGGAGTTGGCTTTGTGAAGATTTTTAATGACCTCAAAATATTTAAATTTCCTCTTGTAAGATGTTAGTAACTCATTAATTTCTTATTCTTATTTTTATTTAATCTAATCTAGACTTAGGGATGAAGTTGCTTGTTACAATTGTCCTACACTAGTTTGGAATATTTTGTGATGTTATTTGTTGCTAAGGATACCAGCGGCAAAACAATGTGATGCTTTTACCTATAACAGGTAGTATCTATTTTTTAATATTGTGATGCTATAGCACTGATATATATTATCAATATATCAATTGATATATGTTATCAATATATCAATATACCAATAGATGTTTTCATCTCTTTAGGCTATTCATGAACATGCTATACCAGTCAGAACCACCAGAAATGAAGCATTTCTAGGAGATTGAATATAGATGTGTGTAAGATTTTCCAGTGTGTCATCCCTTCTTCTGCTGCTAGAACTGGAACAAACATTGCTCCCTTTGTTATTTTATGTGTCAAGATGATCATCTCAAAAGTTTTTGAGTAAGGTCAGTCTACAATTCCAAGAACATTATCTCTTTCTTTGACTTTTAAGAGTATTATTTAACATTGAACTGAGGTGATGATCCAATTGATAACATCATCAGAGCTCATTTTGTTAATGATTCTTTCTTTTTTTTTCTTTTGTCTTCTCCTTTCTTACAACTTCATGGAATAAATGATGGATCAGACTATGAGAGGGGTTATTATTAGTTTCATTGTTTCAGAACCGATTATGAAACCAGAAAGGTCAGTGAGGAGTTAAATAATTAAGTTATATAAAAACAGAAGAGAAAGACCAATGAATGTTAGATTTTTCAATTAGTTATTTAGTCATTCAATCAGAAGTTCAATGCTAGTAAGATATGTTTCTTCACTATTACTATTTCCATTAATGACAGACATGAAAATTTCTCTGTCAGTTAGTAGTTGAGCTTCATTAGTCATTGCTCCCTGCAAGACAACAATAAATAACAACAGCAATAATACGAGAAACAGACTATTTCTTTGTGTCAATCTAACTTTGGTGATGAACCTCCCTGCCTTTAGTAGAGTGGTCCTTGAATGATAGATAAATGTGCAATGACTATTTCTAGGCTGTTCTAGAAACTTAGTACATCAAGAAATGTACTGAATTTGGAGTCAAAGGATCTGAGTTCGAATTTGACTCTGCAACTTTGTTCCTGTGTGACAGTAAGCAGGTCATTTGACATCTTGGATCTCAGTTTCCTCAATTGTGAAAAATTAGGGCCTTGGACTTGATTGTTACTAAGATGCCTTCTGTGTCTAAAATGATAGTACTATGGTCGTGTCTTCCAGCCTGAGAATGATCTGTCTGAGATTAAAATCAATTAGACTAACCTTTAATAACCGAGGGTTATTTTATTGTTATTGTATTGAGACATTAGAATAAGATTTCACAGAATTATAGAATTTCAATGGGAAAACAGACTTCAGACTATTTGGTTCACAACATATCACTTTCCCCCCACACTTTATAGCTTACCTGAGAAGAGTATTGGAGTCAAGGACTTCAAATGATGGGAAATCAGGGATATGCTGGAAAGTGTTTTAACAATGGTCTTTCTGGGAAGAAAGACATATTTAAGTCTTATTTGCATTATTATAATTTTCTCTATTACTTCTTTAACTCTAGACAACCAATAAAACAATACATCAAAAATTATTTTTTGCTTCTGATTTCTGAAATATAAATGCTTCCACTAAAAAATTAACAATTGGCTCTAACAAACCAGTCTGAACCGCCTCTAGCACACTCCCACGAAAAACTCATTAATTTCTGAGGCAATCCATTCAACTTTTGAATGACTACAATTAAAAAGATTTTTCTTATGTCAAACTTAAATCTGTTTCTTTACCACCCATGTCCATTATTTCTATTTTTGTCCTCTGGGATGAAACAGATTATATCTAATTTCTCTTCCTTATGATGGCTCATCAACTAGTTGAAAACAAATATAATTTTCCGCCTAAGTTTCTTTACCAAGCTTAACATCTTTAGTTTTTTCACCTGATCTATCACATAAACCTGAGATTTCATTATCCTACTGTAGATTTCCCCTTCTGGGAACAGTACTTCTTGTCAACATCCTTCCTAAAAGGTTTTGTCTCAAATGGAATGCAGCTTTCTAAATCATCTGACTGGGACATAATACTGAGGGATTATTACTTCTTTCTCCTCAGATGCTAAGTCTCTCTAAAGGCTGTACAAGATGGCATTAGCTTTCCTGGAAGCCTGACTATACTGCTGTTTAATATTGAACTTGATAACCACTACAACTTGAACATCTATTTCAGATGACCTTCTGTCTTGCCCTAATTCTCCATGTGCAACTTTGGAAGTCATATTTTTTAATTCAAGAAGAAAACAATATTTCCCAATGATGTTTCATAATAATACTTTAGTCTTTTAATATCTTTTTGAATCCTATCTATTATCTGATGTTTTAACTAACCTCCCTTCATTAAAATTCAGATAAGTCCATTTCATCTTCTTTTAACTAAATTATTATTAACCAACAAAGAGTTAAGGTCCTTTCAATAGATGAAACCTGAACATGGACATGGAAAACATCTATCACTAATTCGAGTTTGAAGAACTTAAACTTTGGGGCTAAGTGAAGATAAAGAAAGGTAGAAATAGTCTTATAAAGGACAAAAGAGCATCTGAAAAATGTCCTAGTGAATCACTGAAGTAATTTTTGCTCATATTTAATAAGATAGTGGGTTTCTTGTCATTCTGTACAACTAAGCCATTCTACTTTCTTTTTCTATTTTAGCTGCATCATCATTGAACATCTTTATCCATGCTCCAGACTTTCTATCCACCCATGTGTCTAACTGCTAAGTTCACCTCCTGCAGTGTTTCCTTCCAGGCTTTTTCTAGCTCAACTCTGCTTCCCGTCCACCTCTTCCTTTTATATTTGGATGCACACTGTGCTCAAAATGGCATCAAACTGATCCCTTCTTTCTTGAGAGATCACAACACTAGTGCTGCCCCTATAGGATGTTTCTCAGTTCATCTGTCCTTTTCATCTTTCTTAGTGACTAGTTTAGGCTCCAATTAAAAAATTAGTCTACTTAAGATTCTATTTTCCTAAGCTTTTCTATTTGGATGTTTATCTCTTTCCTTTCCTTCCTTCCAGCCATCCATCCTTTTTTCCTCTCTTTTGTTCTCTTTTTTCCTTTGCCCATTTGCTTATCACAATTCAACTTTTTAAACTAGGTCTCAATGTTACATTAACATTTTGTGGATATATCAAGCTCTTTACTTAAAACTTTCTTCCTATTGGCTAATGTCCAATGTACAATTCTAAAACAAAGCACAATTAATTTTGCATAAAAAAATCCATATGGGATATATCATTACTGGAAAAAATTAATATTCATTATTAAAATCTCATGAACCTTTATAAATGGCCATTTTAGATAAAATGCCTGTTCATTTTGTATAAACATTAGCAAAATTTTGCAAAGTGAAATGACATGGTGTCATAAAAATTGATAATAAAAAAGTGCTACAAGGAAGGAATGTAGATTGGTAGTTATATGCTACAATTTCAACAGTAACCTTCACATAAATTTAAATGCAGTTTTCATATTACCTAATATATCTTTCCAGCATGTGACCATCAATACTGCATATATCAATGTGGTTCTTTGATAATTAGTGTATAAATCCACTTAAAATAATTATTTGTTTGGATTGATTATTTTTTCTCTTTCCAGATTTGAACGTTATTTAGCTGTCTACAAAGGACAATATTCAATGATTCTACCAAGAAGTTAATGATCTGATAAATGCAGGTAAATACCAAGGTGTGTTTGTAAAAATAAGCTTAAAGTATTATTCTGATTCAATAAATACTGCTTTTTTATTTCCAAGTTACACTTTTTTTCAGATTAAGAAACATGATTATCTTTATCTTGAACATGGAAAAACCCAGTTAGTTTTGTATATATTAAATTTCTTCCTCTCATCCATAATATTTCTCATAGTTAAATCCCCTTAAGGCATTTCCAAGTACTTCCCTCTAAAAAGAGAAAACAATTTGTACTTGAGAGGAAATAGAATCCATATGTTTTTAATTTGTTGATGTATAAGTCATCAATTGTAAATTGGAGGGCTACCTGATGTCCAAAAAGTTTTTGGACAGCACTTGGAAATTTTCCTTTTTTAGCAGGAAGTCAGAAGCAAGAAGCTAAATAAATTCAAATTCCTTAGAGACAGAAGGTCGGTTTAAAAGTTAGAATTCACAAGGATCAAATAGATTCTAGTTCTGAAAAAAAAACACATTCTCCCAATTCTCATTGAAAACCTACATTCTTGTTGGATTTTTGGAGCCTCTATGTGTGATCACCTGCTGATGACCTATCATGATCTACATCTACCTTTTGACGTTAATGTTGGTTGATTATAGGGATGTGGTGGAGGGTATCCCATAATTCAGGCACAACAAAAACACAAAAAACCCTTTATCCTTTTCTTTTATTCTTTAGATTAGCTAATTTTTATTTTCTAATTTTGTTCTATAGGTCGACTATTTGCAAAAACTTATACATTGTTTTGCCTTTTTTTTTTTAGAACTGGGCATATGAGGCCTTAATATTTAGTTTCAATCATTGATTGTTTTAAAAAATCATTGTTCTACATTGCTATAGTTTCGAATATAATAGTGCTGTATAACATGAGCAATGCTCTAATCCAGAAATGTTTAATTTTGATTTTTTTCTAGTGTTACCTTGTTAATGAACTCTGATTGGATAAAGCATTTGAAAATTTGAACTATTTTCTTTTGTTTTATCTGAATGAGATGTATAAATACTACATTACTTTTTATATGCCTTTCCCATTCATCTAAATAACCAGATTTCACCATAAAAAGAAGTGAGGAAAAGATCAGAAAACAATCCATTACATAAAATATTTCATGTTGAAATTGAATATAAGCAGCTGGGAGACAAATGAGGAAGTTACTGTATATTTGAGAAATAATGGACTACTGTAAAAGCCATGTAAATGGAGATTAGGGAATGGAGAATAGAGATGTCATGGAGAAAGAATTGACAAGACACAAAAAATGATTGCCTATAGAAAGTGAGAGACTAAAGAAACAACAATGACTCAAAGGTTATTTCTATAACTTAACCTTGGGGAGGATGGTGGTTCCCATGACAAAAATAGAAAAATCTGAGCCAGGGAGAGTTTAGAGGGAAAATAATGGGTTCCATTTTAGGCATGTTGTATTTGAGATGCCAATGGGACATCCTGGAGGATATGCTTTAAGCAGTTCAAGATGCAGTAATGGATTTCAGGAGAAGGATTAGGGTTAGATGTATAGGTTAAAAGAAGTAGCAGAAGATGGAAGTCTGGAAATAACTATGGATAGGAGATGAATGATGATCTAGAAAAAAAAAAAAAAACTTGTAAAAGGAGAAGTCAAGCGGGTAAACAGAGAAGCAGCAGAGAAGAGAGTCATGGAAGTTAAGGGGAAAAGACCAAAACTAGACTTCTAATATTTCTTCTAGCTTTAAGTTGATTTTATTATTTCAATTTAAATACCTCTTCTATCTGACCTGGATTAAGGCATTGAACTTCTTTGGGTCACTGGAAAATGTGAAAATAGAGGTAAATGATCTCTAAGGTCTTAATTCTATGACACGCAATTGAAAAACCAACAATGACAATTATCTTTTTTTATTATCCTATGTTACAGAAATTCTTGTTTTATTTCATAAATAAAAAAAATTAAAAAGAAAAAAGATCAATATAGTATGATGTTTATTTTCTTTTTTTCTGCTCCTGGAATTTCACTGTCCCCTGGTCCAATGACTTAAATAAAACAATACTCTCTATCCTGTAGCTTCATTTTCATTTGGAGTTTTAATTTGTTTTCTTTCACCATAGTACAATTTGCCTCACTAGATTCTCCCCACTGAAATTTTGTTCTAACTTGAGCTAATGTTCCTGCTAGCATCTTTGGAACTACAGAAGAAAAATTGATTTGCAATTAAAAAGGTATACAACTATATCTTCCTAGGGCTATGTCTGATTTCTCTAAAATGTTTACAGTTTATCATGCAGATGGGCTCCCATAACTCAAACTTACCATTAATTGCAAATATTCTCAGAATATAAATGACACTTGAATATTTCTCCCTCGATCAAGAGAGATCATTTCTATTTCATTAATGTTTCCTTGGCCACAAGCTAAGTACTTTAAGAAAAAATCAGGCTTTTAGAAAACTGGTACCTAACACAATGTCACATATTTTGTGAATAATCTATAAAAGTTTGTCCAAAGAATACTTAAGAAGGGAAAAGAAGATGCATGTGGAAAAATGAAATGGAAATCATTTACAAAAAAAGTAAATATAAGATTTGACTGGTAGAATGTTGCTATTTCTCAAGCTATTATTCTTATATCCTTTTATATGATCTACTTTATGTCTTTTGCTCCTTCCTTCTACTTTCACATCCACTCAACTCTCTCAGCTATTTTCCCACAACTCTTCTCTTTTTTGTGATTAAAGATTATTTTATGTAGAACTTATACAGGCCAAGCATTCACATGGTGGTTAGATTTAAACTCAGTACTTCTAACTCCAGACCTGGTGCCATAGCATACAGCTTGTTTAACATAGTTGTGTACATGTTGTCTTCCTCATCAGACTACTAGCTCCTTGAAAATAGCTTCTATCTTCTACTGTTTTCAATATTTTTGATGCTTAAAGACATAATACCAAGGACAAAGTAGGTATCAATAAACATTTATTGACTAAAACTCAAACTTCTAAAAAATTATTTCCATCATTGTCTCTACTTTTTTTCCTCTTACTACTTAATTCCTTGCTATGTAGTTTCCAGCCTCTTCATTCAATCAAAATTATCCTCTCCAGACTTTCCATTGATTTCCTAAGTGACAAATTCAATTGTCTCTGTCAAGGATTATAGAAGATAGAGTATCACAATATTAAAAATCACAGTGATACTTAATAAATTGCCATGGTCCAAGTATCCATCATCAATTGGTTAATCTTTTGCTCTTTGCTTTATTTTTAACTAGGTCAAACTCCCAATAATGCTTGTTCAAGTCCCTTTCGTGAAGGTTTTTCTAGTCTATTTCTAATTTCTCTTACCTGATAATCTCATCCTATTTTAGATTTAGTTTTCATATTTTACTGGGAGCAATCAGATCTATATATTGAGGAATATATCCAATGGCAGATTCTTGAACATCATTTGGTTTTGGTTTTTTTTTTTAACATTTTAAAAATTATTCCTTAGTCTTCTCAAAGTCAACATATCCAAAATAGAATTTATTCCCGCACCTCAAATAAACACTTCTTCCACATTTTCTCATTACTACTTAGAACACTATCATTCTTCTAGTCACTAAGGTACATAACCTTGATTCTTCACTAACTCTCTGAACTAACTCACTAACTCTCACTAACTCTCTAAGCCTATCTAAGCTATTGCTGAATCTTACACATGGTATATGTCTCTTCCTTTCTACTTAAATAGATTCCATGTTAAGACAGGACCTCAGCATCCCTAGCATAGACTACTGCAAATGCCTCATAATTGCTTTTATTATCTTAAATTTCTCCCCTATTCAAATTTATACACTATGTGATTTCCAAAGTGATTTTTCTAAAGTGTGGACCTCTTCATTTTACCCTCTATCATGTTCTCAAACAACTCTAGTGACTCCTTCATCACCTCTAAGATCAAATACAAAATTTTCTGGTTAGCATTCAAAATCTGGCTCCACTCCATTTTTCTAGTGTTCTTCCACTTCTGCCATTTTCACAATTGCAATCTAACCATATTGCCTACTTGCTATTTATCACATCATGTTTCATTTCTTGTTAATTAAATAATAATGAAAATAATAAATAATGGTGTTGAGGATGACAAACTGCAGTGTCTATCTCTATCCTTTTGGAGAGATAGTCATATGGATATACTTTTTTTTTCACTTCTGAATCTTAAAATCCTAGTTTTCTTCAAAGCAGAACTCAACTGCCACTTTCTGCATGAATTCTTTTCTAATAACCAGCTATTACTGTCTTTTATCAACACATTGTATTATTGTAAATAATTATATGTCTGTCTTGTCTTCTTTAGAAGAATGTAAGCTCTCTGTGAGCCGGAACTGTTTAGGTTTATTTTTGTGCCTAACAAAGTTTTTGGTACTTAGAAGGTACTTAATGAATGTTTATTGATTAATGAATAAAAAGAAATAGAAAATTTCTTCAAATCTATATTTTCCATATTAACCCATCCAAAAAGTTAATGGCATAATATTAAATCATTGAAGACATTTCTTTAGGAACATACTTAGCATCATCCAGTTTTATAATGATCTAAAATAGCTTAGAGAACTAGATATAGAGCTATTCAATATCCCTGGCTTTTTTAAACATTAGAATCAACTTTTTTTATTTATTATAGTTGTTGGTGTAAGTAACTTATCTTTCTTACTGGATTATCAACTTGAGGACAGAATTTTTTTGTGTATTCATCAGTTAATAATCAATTAAACACAGTACAAAGGATACAAAGAAAAAACAAAGACTTGTATACCTTCAAGGAATTTACATTCTAATGGAAAAAACA
Source organism: Antechinus flavipes (assembly GCF_016432865.1). Taxonomy (NCBI): domain Eukaryota; kingdom Metazoa; phylum Chordata; class Mammalia; order Dasyuromorphia; family Dasyuridae; genus Antechinus; species Antechinus flavipes. The sequence goes on from NC_067400.1 coordinate 44,688,103, forward strand.
ATATACAAATAAGTAAAGATAGGTCTTTATTAGTGTGAATAACAAATACTGTGAAGAGCTGATGTGTTTGAATTTGTTCTATTCAAAGTTATAATTTTGTAAAATATGCTAATTGGTTGTATCCCAATAGAAATATGCAGTGGGAATTCAAATGATATGGAGACTTCACAAGACTCATTCTTTGCATTAAGGTGGGATATAGTTGCATGTGCATATAAGATAAATTAAAACTAGGAGAACAATTAGGACTCCATTGATTGTCTCACACATGAATAGTAAATTCCTTTATTAGATTAAAAAGACTTCACTTAGTGATTGAATTAATTCACCAGAAGCAAGTATGAACAGGGCCTGTATATCCTTTTGAATCAATCAAAGCCATCGTGTAAGAGACTTGATCATCCCATAAGGAATTTTTAAAAGAAAAGAGAAAGAGATAAAGATTTTTAAGGTAGGAGCCAAAGAGGACAAAAAGGTAAGCCATGTAATAGTCCTGTTGTCATCAGTAAAAAGACAAAGAAGATAGAACTGAACTATGTCAGAAAAAGGAGATATTAGAAATGATGTTAACTTTATAGGCTTTTGGGTGCAGAATTTCTAAGCCACTTAAGTCAAGGTTTGAGGGAAGCCTGGAGAAAAGTTTTGTTTTTCCCCCAACTTTCTCATCCTCATGAATATGGTGTTTGTCTAACCCTAGATACTATAATAATACAAGTTTCTCTTGTGTTACCCAAAATTTTTCAACCATAAAAAAACCAGGAGTAAATTGATACAAAAATAAATATATAATGAGGAAGAAAAAAACATCCCCTGCCTTAATAATAGTAATATTCTTGACTTGGGGCTTAGAACATTTATGACTAAAATAACATTTGCCTAAAATAAATACCCTGAATCTTAAAGGGAGAAACCATGGGGATTTTAGGGGTCAAAATAATTCCTCTATGCTTCTAAAATGTATCTAATTATCTTAAAGGGGCAGATGGAAGAAAAATCTCAGAGAGAAGGTACTTAGGAAAAGAGGGTGGCAATCTGGGAACAGAAAGAGGTCTCCTGCTGAGGGTCAGCTTTGAGTTGAGTCTTGCAGGAAGCTGGGGAAGTTAAGAAGTAGCGGGAGGAGATACAACATCCTAGGGAGTGGAGCATATGGTACAAAATGAAGGAATAGTGAGATGGAGGGTTTTGTGTAAGAAATATAAGGAAGGATGTCACACCCCATATTAAAATATGACCAAAATGGATACATGATTTGGGTCTAAAATGTGATACCATAAGTAAATTAGGAAAGCAAGAGAGAATTTATCTAGCAGATCTTTGGAGAAGGGAGGAATTTAGGACCAGAGAACTACAGAACATTATGAAATGAAAAATGGATAACTTTGATTACATTGAATTAAAAAGGTTTTGCATAAATAAAACCAACCGAAAAAAAAAAGATTTTAAAAAGTACAAAGCTGGGAAAAAATTACAGCCAGTGTTTCTAATAAAGGTCTCGTTTTTAAAATATATGTAAATAAAGGTAACAAATGTATAAGAATACAAGTTATTCCCCAATTGATAAAATGGCTAAATTAAATCTCTCTACACACTCTATGTGTAGATGACTAAATTAAAACCACCTATAATTATGTGAAAAAAATGCTCTAAATCACTATTGATTAGAGAAATACAAATTAAAACAACTCTGTAGGTGGGATTGTGAACTGATCCAGCCATGCTAGAAAGCAATTTGGAACCATGATCAAAGGACAATAAAACTGTGTATATCATTTGACAGAGCAGTTCCATTACTGGGTCTATCTCTCAGGGAAATCATAAAAGAGGGAAAAGGACCCACATGTGCAAAAATGTTTGCAGCAGTTCTTTCTGTGATAGCAAAGAATTGGAAAATGAGTGGATGCCCATCAGTTAGGGAATCACTGAATAAGCTGTGGGATATGAAGGTAATGGAAAGTAATCTATAAAAAATGATAAACAAGCTGATTGTAGAAAGACCTGGAAAGATTTACATGAACTTATACTGAGCAAAACAATCAGAACCAGGAATACATTGCACACAATAACAGAAAGAATGTGTGATGATCAACTATGAAAGACTTGGTTCAATGATCCAAGACAATCCCTATAAACTTTAGATAGAAAACACCATCTATATCCAGAAAAAAAAAAAAAAAACTATGGAGACTGAATGTAAATCATCACATACTATGGTCACTTCTTTTTTCTGTTTTTTTTTTTTTTTTCTCTCCCGTGGTTTTTCCCTTTTGTTCTGATTTTTCTGCCCCAACATGATTCATAAAGAAATATGTATTAAAAAGAAATTAAAAAGTTTAAAAATAAAATTTAAAAAAAGAACTTCAAAAAACGAGATGTAAGATAGGTCAGTGTCAATGGATTATAGAGTGTGTAGAGAGATTTAAGCTACAAGAAGATGGAACAGCAGGAGTTTCCATGAATTCTGTTATTGCTTCCTGCCCTGGTAAAATTCAAAGAGTTTGAATACCAACTTTTCTGTTTGCTTCATTTGCTTTATTCCCCCCACCAGAGTCAAATATACTTCTTTTCTCATGGTGGGTACCTGATAAATGCTTGTTGGATCAGAGTGGATAAATAAATATTTACTGAGTGAATTGCTGGATCATCAATTTATGATTTAACTTACTTGCTCTTCTGAACTCTGTCTTTTTTCAAAGTAAAATTCATATACTTGGGATAGCAAGACTCTAGGAAGATGGGCAGCTATTCTCCTTTGGAAGTTTTGGATCCTAATAATCCACTTATTAACAGAGATGAGTCACGGTGGCCTGCTAGTGGATCCAAAATTTCCTATTACAAAAGAATATTCTCAGGCACTTGAAGTTGTATTGTGAACTATGTGCCTGGCACTGTGCAAACTCCAAAACTAACCCTAAACCAAATAAAAACTAATCTAAAAAAACCCCACAACAGTCTCTGCTATCAAGTAGCTTTCCTTCTACTTGTTAGGTACAACATGGAAGGACAGAAGATAAAGTCAGAGACAGAGGGAGAGATGGAGAAAAAGAGATGGAGAGAGAGGTGGGAGGGGGAGAGAGAGAGAGAGAGAAGGAGGGAGGGAGGGGGAGAGGGAGAGGGAGAAGGAAAGGGAAAGGGAGAAGGAGAGGGAGAAGGAGAAGGAGAAGAAGAAGGAGAGGGAAAGGGAGAAGGAGAAGGAGAGGGAGAGAGAGAGAGAGAGGGAGGGAAGGAGGGAAGGAGGGAGGCGGGGGAGAGGGAGAGGGAGATGGAGAGGAAGAGAGGGGGGAAAGAAAGAGAGAGGGGGTGAGAAAGAAAGGAGAGAGAGAGAGAGAGAGAGAGAGAGAGAGAGAGAGAGAGAGAGAGAAGAGAGAGAAAAAGAGAGGAAGAGAGAGAGGGAGAGGAAGAGGGAGAGGGAGAGGGAGAGGGAGAGGGAGAGGGAAATGGCGAGGGAGGTAGGGAGGAATTTCTAACTTGGATTTCCCTGGCTTGTTCCTGGTTTCAATGTTAAGATCATTAGCTGAATTTCTAGGTCAGGCATTCTGTATACCCAGAAACTTCTCGCTCTCTCTCTTTGATAGGGTCTAGGCAAAGTGCATTTCTTGATTCAAGGCTCATACACACACACACACACACACACACACACACACACACACACACACACATATATATATATATATATATATGTATGTTGGGGCAGAAAAATCAGAACAAAAGGGAAAAAAAACACAGAAATATATATATATATATAATGTATATAGGCACATACACACATGTATGTATGTCTACATACATATATAGTTATATTTAATATATATTATATATAAATTTATTTTTATATGTAATATATGATTATATATTTATATGTACCCACACAGTCTTGCTGGCATAGTTATGAAAATTCTGGGGGAGATGATGGAAGTATCAGAAAAGATCTCAGGTAGAAACAAGATCGTGTGTGTGTGTGTGTGTGTGTGTGTGTGTGTGTGTGTGTATAACAGGTGACACTAGAGCATAATCGCAGAATTTTATATACAAGATACAGTAAACAGTCAAGTTTGGATGCAACGCAGAGCGTGTGAGCAGCAGAGACTCCTGAGACTTTAAAGAGACTTTGGAGTTAGAGTGTTAAGACTTCCAGGGTCAATCAGAGGAGCTCACAGGTCATCCTTGGGGAATAGGGACTTCCCTCAACTGCTTCAGGTAGGGAGTAACGTGGGCTTTAACCTGGGCTCCGTTAGTGCTAATTTGGTAGCCATGGGAAGGATGGTTTGGAGAAGGGATTGAGGTCGGAGACCAATTAGGAGGCTATTATAGTAGTTGAGGTGAGAGGGGACGAAGACCCGAACTCAGGGGATGCTCGGTGTGAAGAAAAAAAGATTCTAAGTGGACCTGGAATAGCCTCTTCCACTCTGATCCCCGAATTTGAGAAATGTGCTGGTAGAGCTGAGTTGGCAACTGGTTGTGTGTAAGAAATGGTGGAGAGTGAAGAGCTGAGGATGGAATTAGTTGGAATAAGAGAGAATTCCTTAAACTGATTTAGGGAAATTAAGTGGGCAGCGGAGGTCTTTTTTTGGATATTCTGAATTTGTGGTCTCCAAGAGACAGCTTTCCCCATGCATAGCAATCCTATCATTTAGACTCCTTAGAATTATCCTATCATCTACTGATGAACTTTTGTGAGGAGAGAACCAAGGATATTAGGGATCTCATTTCAGTGTGGAAACTCCATCCTCTCTTGTAGATCAACAACTTATCTCACAGGATTCAGAGGTAAATTCAAGTCTTCTTGGTTGTAGGGTCAGCTTTCTATCTATTACCCCATTATGTCCCTCAATAAATATATATATATTTAAAATAAAATCCATAAGATTATTCAATTTTTCCCAGACTTCTGAAGAATATGTGTGCATTTTGACCAGAAACACTACAAAAAACTAGGAGAGCTTAATATTAGGGGAAATGAAAATTTCTTCTATGTACCAACCAACTTAGATATATGAGAGCAGTGTGCCTACTTTATCTCTGCTTTCTAAATGGTACATTAGAGGAAATACAGGAGTCAGGAACACCTGAGTACATATGGAACCTAAGACATTTATTAGTCATGAGATCCTGGGCAAGTTTCAGTTTCTTCAGATATAACTGTGGATAATAATAGCACCTATTTCCTAGGCTTGTTTTGATAATCAAATAGGATAGTATTTATAAATATTTAAAATATAAAAGGATAAATATTATAAAATATTTATAAAAGGATTTATATTTATAAAATATAAAATAAATACTTATAAAGAAATTTTCAACATAGTGTCTGGCACATATCAGATGCTTAATAAATGCTTCTTTCCTTTCTTCTACCAAAATTGCCTTGCTAAAAGATTAGATGAAAGAAAAGATTTTAAAACTATGATGACGGGATTTTTTGTTGTTGTTGTTGTTGTTGTTATTCCCTGAGAGTTAAGTTTCCAGAAGTTATGAAGGGTAAAGTCTGAGAGGAAAGTTAAAAACTCAGAAAGGTCAAGACCTTTCTTTTCTTATCATAATCCCAGAATGATTTTTTTGGTCACTAGAAAAAAGTGCCTTAAATACCTTAAGAATCTAAGAAAAAATATTAGTGGTGTGTCTCTATATATTTGAGTTAATGTAATTCTACCATTATATTAATAATACCACCCTGGATGGAAGGACCTAACTCCATCCCGTGGTTTCATCTCTTACCTCTATGCAGGTGCCTTTTAAAATTTATTTTGTGAATTGCTTCTGAGCTCCAGACCCATACCCTCAACTCCTTGTAGGACTTCTTCACCTCAGAGGAACTCAAATGATTCAAAGTGAAGTGATTATCTTTCCATCAAACCTATTCCTTTTGATTCATAATTTGGGGTTGACTTTAATCCTACCCCTTTGAAAAGTGTTTTATAGAAGAGGGAAGAACTAGCAGCAATCGACAAAAGTAATAAAAAATAATTTAAAAATCATCATAATAAAAATAGACTTGATAGAAAGTATAATTAACCCAGATTGAAATGGGCTACGTCAGGAAGTATAGTGAAGCTGTTGTTAAACTGCTTCAGGATTGTCCAACGTTTTATGACTTTATTTGAGATTTTCTTGGTTAAGATATTGGAATGGTTTGCCAATTCCTTCTCCAGATCACTTTACAGATGAGGAGCCCGAGGCAAACTGGAATGAGTGACTAGCTATGAGAGTCCCATAGCTAGTGAGTAACTGATGCTTTATTTGAACTTGTGAAGATGAAACATCTTTATTCTGAATCAATCGTACTCCATCTACTGCACTTCCTAGTTGTCCTAAAAACAAAACAATAATAGCAGCAACAGAAAGAACAACAATAGATTCCTACTTACTGAAGTTCTTAAAGCAAAGGTTGGATAAATCCTCCTTGAGGATTATATAGGACTATAATTTTATTCAGGTCTTATTTTAATCAGATATCCTCTGGTATCCCTTCCAATCCAAAGATTCTATGGTTCTGTAAACTTTAAAGAACAATAGAAATATGTTCATCTTATTTTTACTGCCACCATCACCACTACCACTGCTAATTATCATCATCACCAAAAAACAGTTACAAATTCTTGCCAATTGCATCTTTGCATTATCATATATATATATAAAATACAATAATGTAGATGTATGTAGATATATATGTATATAATGTATGTTATATCCAATATCTATTATTATAGTATGTATTATATGTATATTATACTATACATATAATATACAGTAATATATCTATATAAAATATAGATATATAAATATCTATATCTATCTATCTGGTTATCTATATCTCTTTCTCTCTAGATCCTACCAATACCACTAGAAGAAAAGCTCTTCCTAATTCACAAAAGTTCAATTTTCTTCTTCCTCTTACTTTTCCTTTTATTTTTGAGAAAACAACATTTATTGTGTACATAGTCTTGATAGGATACTAATTTCTTTCAGATTAATGGAAGAAACACTCCCCTAAATTGTCTGGATTGAGAACAGTTTCCTTATCCCACACTGGGAATGATAGAATAGTGGCCATTAGAAGCAGGGTGGAGAGTGGAGTAATGGGAGCCTTATCAAATTCTAAGTATTTTCAGGTGAAGCCTTTGATCATAAAAGTGACAAGAACAATAGTAGTCTTCAAGGAAAACTGAAGACTTGTTTTTTCTTTCTAGAGTCAGGAGCTTAATGTTCCTTTCGGCAACTAGCATTTTCAATAGTAAGTGAAGCAGACAGTGGGCACAAGTGTTGTAATTAGTTTTCCTGAGAGGGGGTTCATTTAATTTCAGAGTTAATTTTATCCACATTTCCGTTTCTCATTAATCCATATCTGGAGATGCTATAGTAACCAGACAATATGTTCTTGCTGAGGATTGAGCCTCCAACATCGTCATGACTTCAGCAAAATCTCATTAGAGAACTGATTGTATAACAAGAGGCTGGACCAGGGCATATGTGTGGTTGCTTGGAGCTCTTCCTGAATGATTTTGGCTCTGAGCTTTTAAAGACATTTGAGAAATGTGTTGTTTCTCCCAACATGATGCATTGGGGCACTTTTATTTTTACTCTTCTGTCTGCTAAAAAGGCTCAGGGCTCTAAACTAGACAACTGCACTCCTCAACTTCCAAATGGAATAGAAATTTAATAAAGATGATTTCAAAGTAAATTTTCAGTAACTGGAATACTTAAGTAATGGGTTCTTGGGATATATTGAGGATAAAAAGCATGTATATTTAAGTGACAGCTCACATTTGCCTTGGAAGACCACTGACAATTAAGAGATCTGAGATTTCATTTGGTCATTGTCTTTTTGTTATCTTTGGAAAGCCACTGATGCATTTAAGGACCTCAGTTTCTTCCTCTGTATAAAGGGTCTTAATCAGAGGTGTTAAATATAAATCCCATGAATTACAGTTGACTAACAACACTCAAAAGTACAGTCTGAACCACATAAAATATAATTAGAAAATACTTAATAAAATAAAATTATAGAAAAAAATATTATATAACATAGATAATGTTAATATTTGGTTTCCTAAGTCAATTTGCAGCTGTGGGGATCCTTGGTTTAATAGCCCCTATTTTTATTTGAGTTTGACAATCAGAAACTAGAAAATGTCAAAGCTTGTATTAGTCACCTCTCCTTATCCATTGGTCTCTTTATCTCCATTTTCTTCTTTCTCTAATATTTTCTCCATATGGGTGACATCGATACTCATCACAGAGATTTAATTCCTTCACTCCCATGATCAAGAAGTTTCAGTGGATTTTCATTGCTTTCTGAATAAAATACAAACTCTTTAACAGTTAAGGCCCTTTTAAGAAGGTCCAATTTGTCTTTTCCAGAGTAATTTCATATCATTCCACATGCACTATGGTAAAGATTGAGGGTAGTGAGTAGTGGGGCTCTATCTAGTGTCTAGTAAGGGCGACATGAGTCAGGGGGCTCCTGTGTGACTTGAGGGGTTTCAGAATACAATTTTTGCCCTCTTCTCTCCTTACCTTTCTCTCAGGAAGAAAAGGAAGCAGGAGATTTGGGCCATTCTGATCTCCTCAGAGAGAGATGGGTACTAGGCTATACAGCTTAAATATTACTTAGGGGATATGATTAGATTCTAGCTAAATTTTGATTACTTTGTCATTTTGGGGGGAGGAAGGAAAGAACTTTCTCTAGCTAAGATTTGACTCTTTCCCCACTTAATAACAATTCCAAAATGAATACATATTGCAAATAATTTTATTCAAATCATAGAAAAACAGAATCAAGAATCAGAGAAAGTTTACATGGGAGAATATGTACCAGATATCTCAATGGCAGGGAGAAAACTCAGCTCAAGCCAAGAGTGATTGACCTAATTTCACCCAAGAGGAAACAGTCTCTGGAGTAGCAAGTTGGTAATAAGGACATAATGGAGAGTGATCATTCCTTATGTGTCCCAACAGGGTAGACTGTCTCTGAAGAATTTGGAAGGGGGACTTTCCCTTCAAGAGATCCAAAGGAAGACTGCCCCTGAAAAGTCCTCAAAGGGTACTTATAGAGGAACTTCATTTAGAAAATCTCAAAAAGGGACTGGCTGAGATTTGAAACTCTCTGTCTATTGCCAAATAAGCCATGACCCTTATTTAGGGCATGACATTCATTTCCACCAATAAGAAGAAAATTCCATACCTCTGAGTCTTGGGGCAGGAGTTATAGTCATTTCATGTAGACAGGGCTAGTTTTCTCCTCAAAAGGTCAGAGAATTCATCTTCAAGACTTGACTGGCCCATGGGAGTGGGGTTCAAACAGCTGATGTATTTTCCTGGTCAGCCTGGTGCATAAAAGGCTTAAAAGGAGTGTACATTTCTCAGACTTGAAGGAATTTCTCCTGCCATGAAAGGCAACTCAATTTTTTTTTTTTTCTGACTAGGCGTCTTGCTGTGACAAAGGTAAAGATACAAGAGAACTGTAGCCCACCTGTATACTTATTGATTATCTTGTAGTGTTTAAAAAGTCTTCTTTTGGATAGAACATGGTCTAAAAGTATTTTGTTGTTTTCCACTGAAATAAATAAAGCCTGGCTTAGAATAATGCAGTTTTTCTGTGTTTTTGGTATAGGATTTTCAATTTACCACCTATATGTGTTTACACAGTCAGTTCATCATGTCTTTACCTGATCCTTTCTATCTTTTGAGATTCCTATGTCTAAATTCAAGTGCCACTTTTCCCACAATGCCTTTTCTGATCCATTTTGCCTTCATGGTTACCCTCTCTCCCATTCCCAATTATTTGGTATTTACATTGTAGATATCTTGTGTTCACTTATCTGTGAATATGCTGCTTCCTCCTGTAGTACACTCCTCGGTGTAGCCCCCAAAGGAATAAAAACAAAATTGGCCTCCTTGGGAACAGGGACTATTCATTTTTGTTTTTTGTTTTTTCCAGTGCCTTGAACATAGTAGGGGCTGAATCACCAAATGTCTGTTGAATTAAATTAAATTTAGTCCTATGATTTCATTAACAAGATCTATATATTTGGAATTAAGTGATTACTGACACTGTCAGAATTCATCTAAATTCCTCTTCACAGATTCATTTATTCAGTTCTTGCTGACTTGTAGCTTCTTAAAACCCTTTGGTTAAATAAATAAAAAAGAAAAAACAGTTAGTTATTGGGAGAAGGTTACAGGGAAAATTGTAGCTAATGGCTTAGGCCATCCTTGTGAGAGATGATTGTAAAGGGCAAATTATTTTATGATGTTTATATAACAGGAGTTGTCATTGTGAAAGATCATGTTGTGGATTTTAGGAAAGAGTTAGATTCTTGCAATGGGCTTGAGTCTATATATGACAGTTGATTTTCCTGTACAGAATTGGTGGAATACTGAAAAGGTGGGAGACTTTTCTCTGTCTCTGTTTGTCACTGTTTGACTCCCTCATTCTCCTTTTTCTCTTTTCTATTATTTCTTCTATATATCTCCCTCCTTCTCTCTCTCTCATTTACATATATATATAGAATATATATATTATCTTTCTACATCTATATATATACTCACATACACATTTAATCATTCAATGATTAATGAATCCATGATTTATTGATCCTTTCATCAGTATTAGTCACAACTCATTTACACCTATCATTTTATATGACTTTTTGGTGACATCTTAGGTAAATCCTAGATAGAAGGTAAAAGCTTAATGCTTCAACAATCTATGATTGATTTCATTGATGCAGAAATTAAGATCCTAAGCCTTTCCTTGCCTTAATGTACTGATTTCATGAAATGGTGAAAAATTCCTGGTTGATGGTGGTCAATCGTCCAGTGAAGAGTGTCCCCAGACTATTACTCCTTGGTTTACAAATATATAGATTCTCACTGGGTCAGTATTAAAAGTCTTTCTAAGCATAGTAGGACCAGTCAGCCCATGTACTCTGGCATTGTGTGAGGGCCTGTGTTCAATCATGACAAGGTATTAAACTAAAAACTTCCTGGGATGTTCTATTTCTCTGTAAAGGCATGTATACATCTGTAAGTATATACGTGTATAAAAAGTTATTCAAAAATCTTTTACCTGGGAAAAATCATAGAAACCATAGCAATGAAACAAACCCAAAGCAATGAACTGATGAAAAAGCAAAAACAAAAACAAAAATCCTAAATGAAAAAATGGGGAAAAGTAGTCAGTAAAAGATATGTAATCAACTACCATCAATTTAAATACCACTAATTTAGTCACTATAGCTTAATGTAAACTATTAAATTTAGGGTCAGTAGCTCTAAGAGACATTATTTACTATCCATGAGTTGAATTTACCTTGATGTTACTTATGATCCAGCTGAATCAGTCCATTTTTTAACCTCTCTGTGCCTTGGTTCTTTCATCTGTAAAAGAATGGAATGGGATTGGATGATCATTAAGATCTCTCCATCTCTAAATCTGAATGAATATTAAGTTATTGGGAATAATTTAAAAGATAAAGGAAGTTTTTTTTTTTTAGAGTCATTAATTGTTCAGGTGAATTTTATATTTTTTTACTTGATGATTTTTCCTTTAATTTATTTTGTCCTTTTTTTAGACTTGGGAAAAAGTGGTCAAGCTATAAAGATGTTATCTGACCCCTACTTTCAACATCCAAATCAAAGACATTCTACTGTTTCATAAGAATAGAGCACCACCTTGTGTTGGTAAGTTATTACACCTCCCAGGAGCACCTAAGCAAACCTCTTCCCATCACAAAACTGATTTTTTGATAATGTAGTTACATAACATAAGAACAAATATCATAGTTTTAGAAGAAGTTTAAGCTCTTCCCTTCAGGGAGCTCAGAAAACCTTCTCTGTGCTTATGCTTCCAAGAAGAAAGAGACGGTGAAAGAAAATGAATGAATACACTGAAAGGAATTGGAAATATTTTGTGGCCTTTTTATCAGTTTGTTGTATTTCAGAGTAGAGCTCAAAGAGCAGAATTCCTAATTGTGATCCCCAACAAGATTTGTGAGAAACATATTATACTCATTATAGATGCGTAAAAGATGCAAATCATATATCAAATACCTAAGAGGAAATTTTGAATTTGGAATCATTTAGAGAGAACATTATTTAATATGTGCCCAATAAATTGTAGTGGTTTAATTGAAAGAACCATTTACAGAAAAATCCATCTGGCATATTTTTAATTGAATAGAGAGAAGGAAAGAGAATAACAATTTAAGTGGCTTAGTGGGAAAAGCATAAGATTTGGAGCCCCAAAACTTGGATTCAAATCTTGATTTGTGATCTGTGATTATGGGCAAGGAGGGTATTTAACCCCTTTGAGCTTCAGTTTCCTTAACTGTCCTGGGATTTGGGCTTGATGATTTCTGATTTCTTCTTTAACTCCCAATCCTATGATTCTATCTAAAGGCAGAATGATTTCTATTAAGTGCTTTTCTGAATTCATTGGATTAAATTAGTGTCTCTATAGTGGGTTGGCTAGAACACTGATAGGATATATGGAACTGGGTATAGCTCTTAAATAAAGTAGGGAATCATTTAAAGTGTTTTTAAAAAATGTCTTGGTCTCAATTTATGATTTCATTTATATAGTCACCTCCTGCTGTGGAAATTCCCTTTGCTGTTGCAGATTAAAATTCATCTGTAATTTATAGACTTAGAAAATTTGCCTTAGAGAGTTCAAACTATTATAAATATTAAAATTGAGCAAAATAAATAGAACAACTATTATACAAAGATCTGTTTGGATACAATGAAAACCCGGGAATCCTACCTTAAAAGACCTCAATCCAATCCAATACAACCTCTTCAATGAATCCCACTCCAAAGAGAAGTATCTATCTCTTAACTCCCTGAAGCATAACATTTCGGGCAACAACATGGTACATTATCCTTAACTCCTAGCTCTCACTTTCTACCCTTCTGCGGCACCCTGGAGTAATGTCTCCTCCAATTTAAAAGAAAAAAAAAATAATTGACTAAGTGAAAACCCACCACCACTTGATCTTGCCAACCTATTTGGGCAAGTATTGGGACACCAGAGCCTATTCAGCATTGGTTGTCTGCTTTGTGCTTAATTCTATCAACTTTGTCACCCTATCCATTTCTAGTGCTGTCAATAATCATCATATCAATATTAGCATTATGGCTGGAATCTGTTGCTCTATGAAAATTCACTAACCATGTCTGTACTTTTTTTCCCTCCTTTGCTCTCATCCCTTAGGTACTTTGTATGTTTTTATTACATTTATTACATTACATACAAATACATATTGTATGTATTTATTACACTCCATCCTCCTTGAGAGTAGGAATTGTTCAGGTTTTCTATAAACCCAGAATCAAGCACAGTTCCTGGCATATGGCAAGTTCCAAATAAACATGTCAATGGTTTGTTGAACCGAATTGATTTTTATGTCGATGAACTGAACTGAAGTAAAGGGTTATTTACATTTCATCAAAATATTAGAATTGTTAAAACCACACCATCTGTTTCTCTATATTTCAAATTGAAGATATCCTGGAAAGTATTTGTCTAATGCACTTATCTTATAGATAAGGGAAGTGATAGGTTAAGTGGCTTGTTTAAGGTCATAGAGACATTACACTACAGAGCCAGAATTTGTAGCCAAAATTTTTACATCCTTTAAAAATCTTAAAGGCACAGTTAATAATCAATTTTATAATAATTATGATCAATAATCATAATCAAATTTAAGTTCTTATGCTTTGGAATAACATGTTGATTTTGCCTTTTATAATCAATCAGGATTTATTAAAAATGATTTTAAAAAATGTCTTGGTCTCAATTTATGATTTCATTTATATAGTCACCTCCTGCTGTGGAAATTCCCTTTGCTGTTGCAGATTAAAATTCATCTGTAATTTATAGACTTAGAAAATTTGCCTTAGAGAGTTCAAACTATTATAAATATTAAAATTGAGCAAAATAAATAGAACAACTATTATACAAAGATCTGTTTGGATACAATGAAAACCCGGGAATCCTACCTTAAAAGACCTCAATCCAATCCAATACAACCTCTTCAATGAATCCCACTCCAAAGAGAAGTATCTATCTCTTAACTCCCTGAAGCATAACATTTCGGGCAACAACATGGTACATTATCCTTAACTCCTAGCTCTCACTTTCTACCCTTAATTCATTCTCTTCCAATTTAAAAGAAAAAAAAATTGACTAAGTGAAAACCCACCACCACTTGATCTTGCCAACCTATTTGGGCAAGTATTGGGACACCAGAGCCTATTCAGCATTGGTTGTCTGCTTTGTGCTTAATTCTATCAACTTTGTCACCCTATCCATTTCTAGTGCTGTCAATAATCATCATATCAATATTAGCATTATGGCTGGAATCTGTTGCTCTATGAAAATTCACTAACCATATCTGTACTTTTTTTCCCTCCTTTGCTCTCATCCCTTAGGTACTTTGTATGTTTTTATTACATTTATTACATTACATACAAATACATATTGTATGTATTTATTACACTCCATCCTCCTTGAGAGTAGAAATTGTTCAGGTTTTCTATAAACCCAGAATCAAGCACAGTTCCTGGCATATGGCAAGTTCCAAATAAACATGTCAATGGTTTGTTGAACCGAATTGATTTTTATGTCGATGAACTGAACTGAAGTAAAGGGTTATTTACATTTCATCAAAATATTAGAATTGTTAAAACCACACCATCTGTTTCTCTATATTTCAAATTGAAGATATCCTGGAAAGTATTTGTCTAATGCACTTATCTTATAGATAAGGGAAGTGATAGGTTAAGTGGCTTGCTTAAGGTCATAGAGACATTACACTACAGAGCCAGAATTTGTAGCCAAAATTTTTACATCCTTTAAAAATCTTAAAGGCACAGTTAATAATCAATTTTATAATAATTATGATTATCATAATCAAATTTAAGTTCTTATGCTTTGGAATAACATGTTGATTTTGCTTTTATAATCAATCAGGATTTATTAAAATGATTTTAAAAAATGTCTTGGTCTCAATTTATAATTTCATTTATATGAAATCATATTTCACATATAATTCCAAATAAACATGCATTATGTACTGGAAATATATTGGAATACTGGAAGTATATTATCCTGCCTTCACAGAGACCACACTCTACTAAGATGATATGTATATTTTATATATTTATACACATATATATTTGGGTGTTTTTATTATATACACACACAAACACACAACGATACACAATTAAAGCAGTATATTATTTAGGTTTTTTTGTTTGTTGTTTTGGCAATGCATTTGGGGTTAAATGACTCAACCTAGTGTCATAGGGCTAATGTTAAGTATCTGAAATCATTTGAACTCAGGGCTTCCTGACTTCAGGGGTGGTGCTCTATCCATTGTGCCATCTATTTGCCCGCAAGGCAGTCTATTATTAGATAAGTATTTGAAGAGGTTAGAGGACAAATGCTTTTATTTGTGGTAGGATTCGTAGAAGATGTAGAATCACAATGCATTTTTGCAAGATGAGTAGGATTGTGTAGTTTTCATTTGCATCCAAATAGATCTTTGCATTAATATAGTCTCTATAAATTTGCTTGATTTTTAAGTCATGATTGTAATAGTTTGAACTCTTTTAAGCAAACTTTCTAATATTCTACATCATAAATGACTTTTAATATCTGGAGTGGAGGGAATTCCACACCAAAATATCTCAAGACAGATAAATCATAAGTTGGGACCAGAAAAGAAAAAGAAGAAAATAAACATGCATTATGTACTGGAAATATATTGGAATACTGGAAGTATATTATCCTGCCTTCACAGAGACCACACTCTACTAAGATGATATGTATATTTTATATATTTATACACATATATATTTGGGTGTTTTTATTATATACACACACAAACACACAACGATACACAATTAAAGCAGTATATTTTTTCTTTCTTTTTCTTCCTCTTTCTTTGTCCCTTCCTTCTCCCTTCCTAGCTAACATGTTAGTATCATAAATAGATTTAGAGCTGGGAAGACCTAAAGATAATTGTGTCTCAAACACTTACTAGCTGTGACACCCTGGTCAAGTCATTCAATATTTTCAGTTTCAGTTTTCCCAAAATTAATAGGGATAATTATAGCACCTGTCTTACAGATTAGTTATAAGAATCCAGTGAAATAACACATTAAGAGTTTCCCATAAATTAAAGCACTATATAAAGGCTTCCTATAATTATTATTTGGATTAGTTGGTGTATAAGCTCCATTCTAGCTCTAAAATGTAAAAATTCTCACCATTGCTTTGAATAATATTAAAAAAGCTTGTGACCCCATCCTTACTCTCAAGGAATTTATAATCTAATTTGTTAATGAGAAACATGAAACAATTAGAGAACAATCAGGCGACTATTTGTGCTTGTTCTAAATGGTATAGGATCTGAGAGAAGGAAGAGATTTGTGGGTTCAATTAGCTTGGGGCAGTTTCATGGAGGAGAGTCATCAGCTGGCTCTTGAAGTGATATTTCAGTAAGAGAAAGATTAAAGCAAGGACATTCCAGATGGGGCAGCATCAAGTACAAAGAATAGAAAGTGGAGATTAGAATCTAAAGGAGAGAACTGTTTGTGGGTCTATAGTGGGACTAGCATCTTGTGAAGGAACAGAGGGAAGTAAGGTGAAATCCACAGATAGAGCCAAGTTATGGCAGATGTGAATGCCAGAAAGAGAAGTTTGTATTGTTGTAAGCTGGTAACAGAAAGTCATTAGAGGTTCAATATTAGGGGAGATGACTGATAAAAGTTGCATTTTAGTAATGTTCTTTCAGAAGCAGGATGCAGGTGGATAAAGTACAGAAACCTATTATAGTAATCTAGGTATGAGAAGATCAGGGGCCAGTGATCCTGAGCAGATCAGTAGGAGGAAAAAGCTAGAGGTGAATCTGAGAGACATTTTAAATAAAGAGATGACAAATTAAATATAGGGAAAGAAAGATTGAGAATGATCAATGTGAGTACCATCTTTTAGGGTGGGATACTAAATTTCATTATTATGTGTTTTTTTATTTTGTTTTGTTTCATGCATCTCTTTGGTGGTCTAGCAAAGACTGTGGACCCTTTCTCAGAAAAATGTAGTTAAAGGAATAGCATAAAATACCTAGAAATACAAAGGGTGCCAATTATGTTGAAATAGTTATCAACATTTTAAAAATTCGAGATTGATGAACTTTTTGAAATCTATCTATAGACTCCTAGATCTCAGGTTACAACCCTCAAATTAATTAAATAGGAAATAAAGACAAGAAACATCAATGATTAGTTAGTATTCAAGTGATTGGAAGGAAGTTGCATGTTAAAATTTTATTAATATTTTACTTTCTGGCCTTTTAAAAAGGACTACTTTAATTTCTTTCAGGATCCAACTGTGTGGGCTTATGGTAATTTGCATGGTGGGTTAGAAACAGTTGTAACACAGAGTATAATGAAGAAGCTCCTATAAAAATGTACACGTACATTGGAAGGTGACCAGAAAGAAAATAATAAAGATCTAATTCCAATTATTCAGAGGCTGATTAGTTTGTGGATCATCCATAGACCCCCTGCTTCTACTTGTCCTCCCTGCTGCCAACCTTTGAGCTAATTCACTACTCATTAACACTTTCTCGAGAGGATGGACAAGGAAAGGAGGTGACCCTTAAGTCAGCCTATTTGGTTGCTTATTAGTAATTCTGGTTAAAGAGTTGGTGGTGGAGCTTGACACCATTGCCAAAAACAAGAACTCTTGTATAATCTATAGCTTTCACTTATCTATAAGCTTATATATTATTGATGAATCTCATCATCCTTTTCCTTTGAAAATGGTTGAGGTTATTGCATAATATTAGTATAATAGATGTACAGTCCTTGTTGAACATAGGTGTTTGTTGACACCTTCATCAATTCAAAGGGTTTATAATGGGATTAGACCTTTGGATCCAAAGGTAAAATTCAACACAATTTCTGACCCCGTCCTTTCCAGTCCAGTGATGATTTGATTAGCGATATGCAGAAAGTAAGAAGCTTAGTTTCAGTTTTGTGCATAAATGTTTATGTTTGTTTTGATTAACACCATCAGATACTGCATATGTTAAATTATTTTCTTTTTTAATGATTGCATCTGACCACAAACCTTAACATTGGAGAGTGTTGTATTTAGTTTTCTGTTTTTTAAAAAAAGTGTCATGAAACTCTAATGAGGATATAAATCATAGATTACAATAAAGGTAGTAAGAAATGTGAATAAAATTAAAAGAAACTATGACTTTAGAAAGAACAAAGTGATATATAAAAAAGAAAAAAAACTTTGTAAAATCAAGTCAAATAAAATTCCAAAGGAATTTCATTATTATATTTAATTCTTTTGGTCTCTACCCCTGAGCATAAGGGAGGGCCTAGTCTAGAAACTTTCCACCAATGCGGATAAGCTGATCATCTCTAATTTATTGATTTAGAAAGTTGCCTGGGGTACTTAGAGTTTAAATGAATTGTTCATGGTTACATAGCTAGCATCAAAGTCAAGATTATATCCTCCATGGTGGAGGGAAGGGATATTTTTCAAGAATGCCATGATGCCTTTTATAGCTAATTATGTCACATTAATTGCAAGTGAAAAAATTATAAATAAACATATCATTGTTACACATTTCTATGTAAATAAAGTGAAACTTCTCAACAATATGTGTTTGGTTAATTGCTTGATAAATAGCCTTATTCAAACTGGAGTGATGGCTAAAATTTTAGGGAAGTTCCTACATCCAAGATTCATTTTTTAATTAGCATGGCTGTTATTGTCTGAGCAAAGGATGTTGAAGATTATGGAGCTTTTAAAATTTCACTCAAATTAGAACCTTTCATTTTATTTTTGCAAATAAAATTAAAGATGTAAAATAATGTGAAATATGGTTTTTAGCTTTTTTTGATGACTGCATTTAAATGTAATTCAGCTTAAATTTTTTAACTGGGTGTAGAGTAAAATAATCACTTATTAAAAATGAATGATAAAGAAAAGTTTAGTCTAAATTAGTGAGAAGATCAAATTATGGAATATTTGCCAAGATATGATTATCATTATATACATTCTAAGTTGCAAACAAATGGATGTTAATTAACAAAATGATGTCATTTAATGAAAACTTTATGAAATTCACAATAAGCCAAAATTCATTAATATATGTCATTGCCATGAGTGTCATGAGCTATACCACTTATTTCAAACTTGGATGAGAATTTTTGCTACCTTATGAATTAGGAAAATTGAGATATTACTAAGGGAAGAATAATAGTTCTGGAATCAGAGTTATCTGGGTTATGATCTTGCCTTTGCTCCTTGTGCAGTACCTCCTTGGGGACTGATGTTAGGGCTTTGTCCCATTCTACCCCCAATTTGTAACCTGCATAGAAATCCTGTAATGGTTGATTATAATGATTTAAAGTTGACTCTTGTGTTGGGACTCTGGGGGGTATACTAAAGGGGTAAACCCTGTTTCATACTTCTTTCTGGGAAATTTGAACTATAAGAATAAAGTTCTGAGTCCCAGATGGACTCTACTACCCCAATGGGTAATAGAGGGTATGGCATTCAATCCACTGGGCAAAGAGTCAAGGTTAAAACTGAGTCTGGGATGGATCTGGCTCCTGTTTCTGTCATTTTTTATTTGTTATGTGAGATCTCAAACAGTATCTGGCTTCATTCCCTTTGGAGGCATCCTAGCTGTGGAATATTGGCTGCAGAAGTAGTTGTAGATAAAGGCAGAGACTGATTAAATTAGAAGGAAAGGGGGCCCCCTCCCCAAAAGAGAGACCACAGGAAAAAGAGCCTGCTTGAAGCTGAACAGGCTGAACTCAGCAGAAGAGAAATATAAAATAGCTAATGAGTATGCTGTTTGCAAATGTACCAATGGGGCTTGAATAGAAGACTCTGAACTGATTAATAATCATTCTATCATTCTTCATTGCTTAGCTTTTCCTTTTCTGAGTGGGAATAAGTCTTCCTGACCTTTATTTGTGTTCAGGGTCTTTTATTTTTACTTCATTTCTCATTAGGGAGAGCCTTTACACAAGAGGGAAAATTCAGTTGTTTGTTAGAAATCCATAATGGAGATCAATTGAAACACTGGAAGCCCAGTTTCCCAGTGGAAGGGATGGCAGGAAATCCCAGAGCTATGAACTCAGAGCGAATCAAAAGGGCAGATAGAGAACAGGGCTTAATGTTTCTGGACCCTAAAATCTCAGCCTAAAAGTGCCAACTAGACACTGGTCTGGACTTTCTCTCTTTGTGGTCTTAGCCAAATTACTTATTCTCTCTCCACCTCAGTTTCCTCACTTAGGAAGATGAGGCGAATGATTATAATACTCCCTGGTCCTTTCAGCTCTTAATCTATAATCTTATTTAAAAGAGTTATAAGTGGAAAAATTTCTGGATTTGTAGTCAGCAGATTGGAGTTCATATACTGGCTTCCTTGTAAATGTCTTGTGTGTTTTGAGGAATGTTATGTTACTTTTTTGAACCATATATACAAGTAGTTATATGGTCCATAGGATAGAGAAAATAAGAAAAGAATTTATTTGTCATATCTATGCTTAGAGTAAGGACTGGGAACTTTTTGGTGGTTTCAAGTAGAGAAAGCAGGAGATAGTCATAATGTCATGAGATTTAGAGTTGGAACTGACCTTAGAGTCAAGACCAAACTTTTCATTTTACAGATGATTAAAAAGGAAACACATTGAGATTAAATATCTCATTCAGGATCACATAGCTCCTGTTTGAGGCAGGATTTAAACTCAGATCTTTCTGAGCCTAAATCTAACTCTTTATTTCCCGTGCCATCTATTTGCCTCTATCGCCTGTCCAGATAGTTCTTTTGGGTATCAGTCAGTTTAGAACTTCCTATCAAAACAGCTGAATATTTGTTAATTAGTTTTTGAAGTATGCTGGCCAAGATGGAAATTTTTCAAGAGGTGAGACCAACACCATCCCCAACATAAAGCTGTGGAAACTTGGGGGGAGGAGGCAGAGAAATGCCCCCAGAGGAGGAGATTCAGCCTTAAATTCACAGAATGGAGCAGAAGAGGATTTTCTACTAGTAATGTCCAGCATAATTCTGATATTGTGCCAGAGAACAATGAGAGGCAAAGCCAAGAAAATGAGAGTCATGCATGTAAGGAAATGGAGGTGGAGAGCTATTTCATCCTATGAAAATGCTTTTTCCCATTAGCAGAGATGTGTATAGGAAAGGGATAGATAGTTTAGACATGATTCTACCACTTGATTGTGCCTTCTTATTTACTTTTCTATTCCATTCCAATTGAATGCTTTGATTTTTGGTTTATGGATAATGTATTGAATGAAGGTTCAAAATTATAATTATACAAACAATTCTATGCTGACTGTAGAGTAGTAGAGGGTTTTAGAGTATTATGTGACTTTCTGTTATATGTTCATTTTTGTAAACAATGACACATACAATTACTTGTTAGCTAATATTTGCTTAATAAAAAACTTCTGTCTTCAGGGAAAAGACACTAGATTTAACAAGCTAAGAACTTGTTTCCTTAGATTACTTGGAAAAATAAAAACTATTACCAATGTTTTCTTGTGGCATTTATATACTCCTTAGATATTTCAAAAATGATTTTGTAGTCAATTCAGAATTACTTGTGAGGATATAAGGGAACATAGATAATATATAGATTAATCATTAATTTCCAGCCATTTTCATTTCAGCTTCTTCTCTGACCTGGATATTTATGGTATCTATATTCCTAAGCTTATTTGCTTCTTAATTCTGGAGCCACTAAAGGTATTCTCTTCTTTGGATGACTGAAACAGGACTCTACAACATTCTTGAAGACCTTCAATGATGGCAAACTTGCTACTTTGGGAGACATCTGATTTTACCTTTGAATAGCTCTAATATTTAGGATTTCTTTCCATTATAGAGTTGAAATTTGTCTCCCTGTAACTTCAAATCAATAGATTCTATTATGGTTCTATGAAAAGCCATTCAATATTTATAGAAAGCTCCACCACCATACTTTCCCCTACTTCCAAGAATCCTCTTCCTTATACTATATATCATATATTCTTACTTCCTTCTGGTTCAAAATAAGTGACATATCAGTAAGAAACTTTCAGAATATTTTCTTGATTCCTTATCCTTCTTACTTTATAACCTACCTAACACTTTGCCTTCATGACTGAAGTTATCTGTAGGAAGAAATAATATAAATCTAGTTGCTTATCTGTAGATTTATAGCTGTCATTTAACTATGTCTAACAGCCATAATCTCAGATTAATGCCAGAGAAAAGAGAACTTATCATTTTCACTCCCTCTTCTGAGACTAAATTATTTACCATATCAGAAAATGCTACTG
Source organism: Antechinus flavipes (assembly GCF_016432865.1). NCBI lineage: Eukaryota > Metazoa > Chordata > Mammalia > Dasyuromorphia > Dasyuridae > Antechinus > Antechinus flavipes. The sequence goes on from NC_067400.1 coordinate 44,710,487, forward strand.
ATGGTTGTTCAAGTCAAGTCATGGAGTCTGGTACAATTAGGCCACCTTCATTTACAATTTTTTCATTAATTTACTTGAAATCTTGACCTTTTGTTCTCCCAGATGAACTTTGCTATTATCTTTTCTAGCTCTTAAAAATAATTTCTTGAGAGTTTGATTGGCATAACATGGAATAAATAGATTAATTTAGATAAAATTGTCATTTTTATTATATTACAAGTCTATCCATGAGTATTTGATATTCTCCCAATTGATTAGGTCTGACTTTATTTGTGTGGAAAGTATTTTGTAATTGTGTTTATGCAGTTCCCGATTTTGTCTTGACAGACTCCTAAATATTTTATATTATTTACAACAATTTTAAATTGATTTTTTCTTTTTATCTTTTGGATTTTGTTTGTAACATATGGAAATGCTGATAATTGATGTGGTTTTATTTTGTATCTGCAACTTTGCTAAAGTTGTGAATTACTTCTACTAACTTTTTAGCAGATTCTCTAGGATTCTCTAAGTACACTATTATATCATTTGCCAAGAGTGATAATTTGGTTTCCTCATTACCTATTCTAATTCCTTTAATTTCTTTTTCTTCTCTTACTGCTAACACTAATATTTCTGGTACAACATTGATTAGTAATGGTGGTAGTGGGTAACCTTGTTTTACCCCTGATATAACTGGGAATGGTTCTAGTTTATCCCCCATTACATATGATGCTTGCTGATTTTTTATATAGATGCTACTGATCATTTTAAGGAAAACTCCATTTATTCCTATACTCTCTAGTGTTTTAATAGTAATGAGTGTTGGATTTTATCAAATGCTTTTTGAATCTATTGAAATAATCATATGATTTCTGTTAACTTGGTTAAACAATATTCTTTTAACATTCTACAGTACTTTCTTATTTTCCAGTGACTCAAATTTAAACTCACTCTTCTTTCTAAAACCCTCCACCAAGATACTTATGAGTATCACATTTCTCTTATCTGCCCTTATTTCAATCCTGCTACAAAGCAACTAGATAGAATGAGGGATAGAATTCGGGATTTCTGGAGTCAGGAGGACTTGACTTTAAATCTGTACCTAATTTTGTGAACAACTTCCTAGACAGTCACTTCTGTTTCAATTCCATTTTATTTAAAATGAGAATAATAATAATACCTAATGCCCAGGGTTGTTGCAAGGCTAAGACAAGATAATATTTATAAAGTATTTTTCAAACCTTAAATATTAGCTATTCTTATTACAAAGTTAAGAATTTAAAGGCTTATTATTATTATCATACTCAAAACTTAACATGCTTGTACATCCTTATTTTCGATTCTTGTAATTGTTCCATCATTCTTTCACGCATCCATTTTAGTTTTTGAATTTCTTTGGTATCTAATCTGTTAAGATTTCTCAGAGAAGAGTGACACAATATATTTGACATAATAGCTATTTTTTCTCTTGAACATATTAATAATATTCTTGTCCTCATCTTCTATTCACAACATATGCTCAATCTTGTCTTCTACCTAGGATTAATACTTCACCATTAAAATGATTAATATATTTATTTGGGTTTCTCTTTTTCCTCTATGAACCAGTATGTCTATCTTAGATCAGAATATCCTGGAAGGCAATATTGATTCTACTTGAATCCATTTACATAAAAATCGAGGTCTTAATAAAGATAATTTTGCTAGTACTATTTGACTCTAGACTGCATTATCATTTTATCTTGGCACCAGATTTACCTTACTAATTATTTGTTGTTGCTTAGGCTAACATTAAAAATTAGTTCATGTTTTTTGCATTCCCTGTGCATATACCAACTGTTTATGAAGAAAAAATAAAAAATAAACTTAGCTACAGGGGATTAAACATGGGTCATAGGCTGTCCACAAAATAAATCACTCAGAAATAGATAAATGATAATGAAGGATATTTAAAGAACACTCATATGTGTGTGTGTGTGTGTGTATGTATATGTATATATATATATATATATATATATATATATATATATATTACTTTAAATTTTTTGACTTTTCCCTTTTTCTATATAACTTTTCCTTCTTAACGTTTCTCTTCCCATCTCCTATAAATTGCTTCCATTCAGGAGGAATCTCAAACTTTATAATGGTATTTTCTTTTGCATTTCTGTGGTCTTTATGGAAATTGTTCTCTTTGTTGCTCACTTCAATTTATATTAATATACGCAATTTCCAAATTTTTTCTGAGTTTTCCATATTCCATATTCATCAACTGCAATTCTATCACATTCCTTTATCATCACTTGTTCTGCTATTTCACAATCTAAGGGCACCCAACTTTCATTCTCCTTCATTTCTCCAAAAAAAAGTCCTGTTATTAATATAGTATAAATGTAATAAAATAATATATATAATGTAAAATAATAAATGTAATAAAATATAAAGATTTTGCTTGTATGGAACCTTTCCTGTGTCTTTGAATTCCTTGATGTATATGCTTACTAGATCTATCTTTAGGTCTATGGCATGTGCAGTTTATAGATCACCTCAATATTATTTAGATAATTTAACATGATTATGGATATATATATTTTACATGCAACTTTTCCCCTCAAAATTATTTTTGATTAGGAAAATTATATAGTATCTTTGGTAATCTACAGAATATTCAATATTTCATTTGATTGACCTTATAAAGATTTTTGGCTATGAAATTGGTGACTTTGGTGGACCTTGGGAACATTGTATTATTTCCTAGTCTTAAAACAAACTAATTATCATAACAGTATATAACACATTCATTCCCTTCTTTGATGAAAACATTTATTTGAAAAAATGCTTGTCCAGTATTGGACACTGGATTAGACACTGGGCAAAATACAAAATCTAACAAGACATGGTTCTAAGTGTTAAGGAGCCTACACTTGAATGGTAGAAAGAGATGTGACTACAGATAGCTTACTGTAACACACAATAATGCTAATACAGGCCCCAGAAAGGTATGAAAAACATAATTTTGATGGATTCTAGGTTCCTTTTTTTTACTTTGCTCTATACAAAAATCTAGCTTTTAAGTACCAAAACTATTATTTATCAATTTCATAGCCAAAAATCTCTATAAGGTTCAATAAAGAAATTTCTGACCCAGAGGTTCAGAAGTAAATGAACTTCTTAAAGTTGACAAGAAAGGAATTATTGTTGATCTCTCAATACTTTTGAACCTCTGGGGCAGAAAATTCTTAATGTTTAGACAGAAGTTGAATTCTTTTCCTCCTCTCTCCCCAGTAAACCTTGGCCATTTTGGTAACAAATCAACAATTAAAATATAAGGGTTTTGGATAGATAAGCATTGGCAGAAAAAGTTGTCATACTTCCTTCAGTCTGGGTCTTTTGCCACACCAACATGCCTCTCTAGCTGAATATTTCCTTCTGTATATTCCCAATATATATCATATCTGAGTCTTTCCTTTGCTCCTCTGAGGTGTGCTGGAAGGTCATGATTGCGCTAAACTCTCTTATACAGACCTTCAAAATCCCTATAGTTTGTAGAGCTCATTCATTTTACACTAAATCTTAAGGGAAGACTTAGGGTCTCACACATTTGATTATGGAGGATTTTTAAAAACGCATACAGGCTTCTTGGACCATACATCCAAACTCATATCTTCATGCCTAGAATGGCTTAAACCACTTACATTTCAATGAAATGAAAAGGAGTACCACATTTAACCTATTGAATAGAACATAATATAAGGGTGTTCCCAAAGTCAGTTTTAAGCTTTAATTCCTTAAAGACTTTTAGGAACATCCTATTCATGAATAGTAAGGTTTTTTACAATTATTTTTAATCCACTCTGCTACTCAATTCCATTTTTTGTGAGAGTTCATCCCATTCTCATTCACAGTTATAATTACCAGTTCTCTATTTCCCTTCATCCTATTTTCTTCCCTGTATATTCTTTTGTTCTCTCTTTCCGTGCAATCCTCAATCATGTGTTTTTTACCCACCCATCCACTATCTTATCTACTATCAATCCTTCCCCCTTCATTTACATTTTTCACTAGGATTTCTGCACTTCCTTCTATCCTGTCCCTTCCTTATCTTTTCCTCTTTCTCCTCCTACTTTTTTTTTCCCTAGGGTTATGTCTATAGTCAACTGAATGATTAAGTTATTCCCTCTTAAAGCCAAAATTGAGCCCCTCCCTTCCTTCCATTGTAATAGGTTTCTTGTACTTCTTCATGTGAACTAATTGCCCTGATACCTCCCCTTTCCTCTTTTTTTAGTATAGATCTTTTTTTATCCCTTAATGTTTTTTTCTTGGATATCATCACATCAGAGTTCATTCATAACCACATCCTCTGTCCATGTGATATCCCCTCTCTCTGCCCCAGTGACAGATACAGTTCTCAAGAGTTATAAATATTGTTTTCCCACCTAGGAATGTAAACAGTTTAACCTTTAAATAATTATATATATATATATATATATATATATTTTTTTTCCCCTCCTATTTATCTTTCTAGGCTTCTCTTGAATCCTGTGATTGTATTTTAAATTTTCTGTTTAGTTCTGGTTTTTTTTTGTTTTTTTGTTTTTGTTGTTGTTGTTGTTGTTCAGTTAGTTTTTTTTTTTTTTTTTAATAGGAATGATTGAAAGTCTCTTATTTCATGGAAGCTCCATCTTTTCCCCTGAAAGTTGATGGCTGGGTAATTAATTCTTGGTTATAACCCCAAGTCCTTTATCTTCTGGAATATGGTATTCCAGGCCCTCAGATTCTTTTTTGTAGAATCTGCCAGATCCTGGAAAATCCTTCCTGTTGCTCTTTGATATTTGAATTGTTTTTGTTGGGCAGCTTGTAGTATTTTTTTCTTGAGATTATAGTTTTGGAGTTTCACAACATTTCTTAGTGTTTTCCTTGCGGGATCTATTTCCTAAGATGATGGATTCTTTCAATCAGTATTATTCCCCCTGTTTCTAGAATACTGGGGTAATTTTCCTTAATGATCTTTTTGCTATTCAGGCTCTTTTTTGTTGTTATTATGGCCTTCAGGTAGCCCGATAATTTTTAAATTGTCTCTTCCGAATTTACTTTCCAGTTCAGCTGTTCTTTCAATAAGATATCTCAAATTTTCTTCCACTTTTTCATTCTTTTTAGTTTGACTGATTCTTGCTGTTTCACAATCATTAGTTTCCATTTGTCCCGTTCTAATTGCTAATATATTATTCTTTTCAGTTAGCTTTTGGATACCTTTTTCCATTTGGTTAATTCTACCTTTAAGGTGTTTGCTTCATGCAATTTTTTTCTTTCTTCTTCTAAGCTGTTGGCTCTCTTATGCATATCTCTCATTTATTTTCTAATTTTTTTCTTCTACCTCTCTTATTTGCTTTTTAAAGTTTTCTATGAGCATTTCCAAGAAGTCTCTTTGGACTTGAGTCCAATTCCTATCACTCTTTGAGATTTCTTTTGTAACCTTTCTGTCCTCCTCTGAGTTTGTGTTTTGGTCTGCCCAGTTATCACAGTAGCTTTCTATTATCAAGGTTCTTTTCTTTTTCTTGCTCCTTTATTTTCCTTTTCTTTTGGTGTGTCCTTTTTTTTTTTTTAATAGGAATGATTGAAAGTCTCTTATTTCATGGAAGCTCCATCTTTTCCCCTGAAAGTTGATGGCTGGGTAATTAATTCTTGGTTATAACCCCAAGTCCTTTGTCTTCTGGAATATGGTATTCCAGGCCCTCAGATTCTTTTTTGTAGAATCTGCCAGATCCTGGAAAATCCTTCCTGTTGCTCTTTGATATTTGAATTGTTTTTGTTGGGCAGCTTGTAGTATTTTTTTCTTGAGATTATAGTTTTGGAGTTTCACAACATTTCTTGGTGTTTTCCTTGTGGGATCTATTTCCTAAGATGATGGATTCTTTCAATCAGTATTATTCCCCCTGTTTCTAGAATACTGGGGTAATTTTCCTTAATGATCTTTTTGCTATTCAGGCTCTTTTTTGTTGTTATTATGGCCTTCAGGTAGCCCGATAATTTTTAAATTGTCTCTTCCGAATTTACTTTCCAGTTCAGCTGTTCTTTCAATAAGATATCTCAAATTTTCTTCCACTTTTTCATTCTTTTTAGTTTGACTGATTCTTGCTGTTTCACAATCATTAGTTTCCATTTGTCCGTTCTAATTGCTAATATATTATTCTTTTCAGTTAGCTTTTGGATACCTTTTTCCATTTGGTTAATTCTACCTTTAAGGTGTTTGCTTCATGCAATTTTTTTCTTTCTTCTTCTAAGCTGTTGGCTCTCTTACGCATATCTCTCATTTATTTTCTAATTTTTTTCTTCTACCTCTCTTATTTGCTTTTTAAAGTTTTCTATGAGCATTTCCAAGAAGTCTCTTTGGACTTGAGTCCAATTCCTATCACTCTTTGAGATTTCTTTTGTAACCTTTCTGTCCTCCTCTGAGTTTGTGTTTTGGTCTGCCCAGTTATCACAGTAGCTTTCTATTATCAAGGTTCTTTTCTTTTTCTTGCTCCTTTATTTTCCTTTTCTTTTGGTGTGTCTTTTTTTTTTTTTTAAACTTTTGTGGTCAAGCTGTGTTCCTGGAGTAAAGAGGATCCTGTCCCAAGCTTCCTGTGCCTTTGAGTATATATAGGGGCCCCTTGTGTTTGCAAGGGGTAGCTTTGCCTGCTCGGAAAAGCCTGGTTTCCTAGAGTTTACCCTCCTGCTGGGACTGGAAACTGCCCCCCCCCCTCAATTTAGTGTGATTAAAACCTTTTCCCAGTCTTCCCCACAATTTATCTGAGCTGGGCTAAATACTCTTTTCATTCCAGTAAGACTGACCTTTCTTGAGATTTTTTTCAGTCTATCTTTAGCTGGAGAGTGATTTCATTCTGTCAGCTTCTGTTCAGAGGCTTGGTTTCATGTAGTTTTCCAAATATTAAGTTTTTTGACCATTGTAAACCCAGTTTAAATATCTATTCCCAATTACATGTACTTAGGAAGTTTCCATGAGTGAATCTAGCTACCATTCCACATCCCTATAACATGTATTTATTTATTTTACTTATTAACAAATATTTCATTGATTTTTTTTTAGAAAATTCACCTTTATTTCTCAATGGATACCATTTCCCAAATTTGTTCCTATGTTTTGGAGATTGAGTTATTCAAACAAACATGATGGCTATTTTGGTTTGTTTTATATAACCAGACTGTGAAGTCTTTGCCATACTGGTGATTCTTTGGATACTTCACAGCTTAAAATAACCAAAAGAACTAGTATTTATATAGGGCTTTGAGGTTTGCAAAGTACTTTATAGATGTTATCATATTTGTTCTTCACACCCTGAGATGGATGATAAAATTATCTACATTTTATGGATGAAAAAAAACGCAGAGGGAGGAGAGGTTAAATAAATTATTTATTGTCACCCAGCTAACAAGCATCTAAGGGATGATTCCAACTCAAGTTATCCTGTTTCCAAGTCCAGAACTCACTTCATTATGTCATCTAGCTGCCTAGCTTAACACTGTTCTTCCTAAAATGTGATTCCCTAAATTGAACTCAATCTAAGCCATAGATGGTCTGACTAGGACATAAGACTAGGGGACCATTCTTCCCAAAGGTCTGGGTGCTGTGCCTCTATTAAAGTAGCCTATGTTTGTATTAGCTTTCTTTAGCACAATGCCATTCTGTTGAATCATATTGAACTTATACCCTGACTGAAATGAGTAGTTTGTTTTTAATGTGGAAAAAAATGCATCTAGCTGATCTTGTGGATAGAAGACTTTGTCTGAGGTCAAGAAAACTGAGTTAGAACTTGCCCTCAGATACTTACCAGAAATATGACTCTGGACAAGTCACTTAACCTGTTTGCATCAGTTTCCTCACCAGTAAAATGAACTGAAGAAGGAAATGGCAAACCACTGTAGCATCTTTGCCAAGAAAAATCCAAATGGGGTTGTCATGAGCTGGACATGACTGAACAATAAGAACAAGCCATTTGACCCTGGGAAAGGCACTTAACTTTTGTCTGCCTTAATTTCCTCCAGTGTAAAACAGCATAATAATATAATCTATTGCCCAAAGTTGTTGCAAAGATCAAATGAGATAATAATTGTAATGCACTTGATACCCATTCTTAGTCCTGATTATTATTGTTTTTGGTTATTGTTTGTCATTAGTTCTCTAAGAGCATCATGACTTCAGGGAGATGACGCTGTGACATGCAAATGAATTGGATTTAAGTGAGGGAGGGATGTGCAAGGTCACCTGCCTCATCTTCTCCTCCAAAACCATCTGGGTCCAGTGGCAAGGTGATCAAAATGACTGGAGATGGCTCTAGATGAAATGAGAGACTTTAAGCCTCTTTAACTTAAGGTCTTCTTTGACTTAGGCCACAGCTATTTAGTGAATAAGGCTACATAGTAATTGAGGCAGAGAATCTCCCCTTTTACCTATTGAAAAAACCTAAATAAATAAATAAGTAAATCTGGGAGGGGAAGACGTTTAGGGTTTCTGACCAAAGCAGCAGTAGCAGCAGCAATAGCAGACCCTCTTCCTTTGTCATTTTTGTTTGTTTGATTGTTTGTTTTTGCTTTTTTTTTTTTTAACATTTTTACATTTATTTAATATTTTGTATTTTACTTAATTTTTTTAATTTTTGGATTGGACTCATGACATCATTAGCATTGGAGCTCTTGATATTGAAATTCCTCTTCTAGGGAAGATCTGAACTTGTTTTACAATTTAGAGTCCTAGAGAATTGCTTGAAAGTACCAAGTGATTTAGTGATCTGTTCAAAATCACACAGCTTATATGTGTCAAAGGCACACCTAAGTCTTCCTGTCTCTGAGATCAGTTTTTACTTCTGCCTTCACATGTTGCATGAATATTGATGACTGGGCTAAAGTCAGACTCTAATTGGCTTTTTGCTGTATGGAAGGTAAACATTTTTGAAGATGGTGCATGGGAAATGGAAATTCTGGCAGGTGAAATCAAACTGGGACATCTTGAATCTGAGCTTTATGGAAAGATTCTAGTTCTATTTTCTGAGAACCAGCTTAGAGGTATCATGTGCTGTTCAAAACTAGGCTCATCACAGGATATGAATGTTAGCCAAATGGCATAGAACCAACATGTACATTTATTTAGGTAGCTCTTTTACATAAATAAATGTAGCTCTTTGAGGTTTGCAAAGTGCTTTAGCAATATCACCTTTGATTCTCAAAACAACTCTGGGAGGTGGGCAGTACTGTTATTCCCATTATACCAATTTAAAAATAAAACTGAGGCAGACAGAAAGTAAGTGACTTTGTTCAGGGTCACACAACTAGAAAGTGTCTGAGGCTGGATTTGAATTTATATCTTCTTGATTCCAGTTTTGATGCTTTATTCACTAACTACCTACCTACCCATCGGAGGATGAAGTTACTAATCCTGAAAAAATTAGAGACTTGAAAGAATGAAATATGATTATATAATTTAGAACAATTTCTTTTTCTATTCCAATAACAACTTCATTTTTAAAGAATATAACAGGTATCGAGATAGGTCACTTTTGAATCCTGCATATTCATATTCAGGTACATGACAATTTAAAAGTTTTCTTGTAATTGTATAAAAATGGACTCACCCACTTTCCATTTCTTGAATGCATTATTTCATGTGCAATTATCTTTTTATTGTGCCATTATGGAATTACTTGTTTTATTCCATAAATTAAAAATAAAATTTAAAAAAGAATCTATCAGTTCCACCAAGTATTCCATGTCAAAATATGACAACTCTTTCTAGCTAAAACATAAAAAAAAATATTTAAAACACAAAAAAAAATAGTTGGAGAACATGAAGGCTTAGGTTGAGTATTATTTGAGATACTTCTGTGATTATCCTCCATGATTAATGAATGGGGATCCTTCCAGTTCTTTCATTTCACTTGGGTCATTTTCTTAATTAACACTTCTAGCAAGTACAGTTCCTCTTCAGTTATAAGTTACAGCTTCAGGTCTGGCCTTGGTCTCTCACCTTGTGCTACCCATGTGCCCACCAGGGCTCCTTCGCAGCTGCTCTGCTTATGACTGTCCAGTAGGCTCAAAATAAATAATCAAAGACTGCTTGAATGAACAAGCCCTTCAATTGCTCAAAGAAGGCAATTTTAATTTTCTTTTCCCTCAGCTTTAAATGATATTTTCTGCGTATGACAGATGTCAAAGAACTAAGAAATAAACCATGAGGAAAAAACACTAGGAGTTTGAAAATCTATACATAATGCTTCTAGATGTATATCCATACATATCTACATACAAACACATGGTGAGATTATTTTACTCAAAGACTGGCTGATAACACAATGTTTCTGATAGTGATGAAAATGGATATGAGTTTATATGTTTCTGTATATGTATATATATACCCAGTGCACACAACTTGATAGCCAAAATTTTCAGTCAAAAATACTTTTTCCTTCCTCCCCCCAATGATATGTTTTTGTTATTCATTTTTTTTAGTCATGTTCAACACTTCGTGACATTATTTGTGGTTTTCTTGGAAAAGAAAATGGAATGTTTGACTTTTTCTACTCTATCTGCCCCTTTCTATTCTATCTAATTTTACAAACAAGGACTTGGACTAACAGAATGACTTAGCCAGAGTCATACTGATAGTCTGAGCTTAGATTTGAACTCAGGAAGATGAATCTTTCTTACTTTAGGCTCAGCACTCTATCCACCGCATCACCTAGCTGCTTATTCATGACATCTTCAACTACAAAGTGCAGACTGTTAGTAACATAAAAGAGTCTTAAACAAAAGATGTTTAGCCATTGATTCTCATTCTCTCTTTTCCCCCGGGTTTCTGTTTCCATTTTCATATAAGGCTTACAAACACAATGCCCAGTTTTGGAATTTATGTTCACCATAATGTTAAGAATTTAAGGTATGGTTTATTTCTGGGAATCCAGTGAGATCCTCTGTCATATATTCTAGGACCAGTTAATACCTTGAGCGATACCTCTCTAATCTCTTCTCCTATCTTCCCTTAACTGCATTTTCTATTCTTGACTTCCTCCTTTATTGTAATATAATATGCTTGAAAAGCATCCTCCCCCTCCCTATATTACCATATTACCCAATGATGTTGTTCACATTCAAATTCAAGATTAAAATGAAATGGAGATTTCTTCTATGTTGATCTATTTCCTTTCTTATTTTCCTGGCATAGAGGGGTTAGCTCTTTTTTTTTTTTTTTTTTAATCAGTGCCCTTCAGTGGTTACTGGTTACACCCATTTTTGCACTATTACAAGAACTTGCAACTAGCAACAATAATTTTGAAATTCATTACAATGCCAGGGTTTATATGCTCTCATTAAGCATTAATTGGTAGTTGATGGCGATTGCTATTTTTAACACCATTAGTTCATAGCAATATAATTAGTAACGCTAAGTACAGGAACCACATTAATAGCATTACTAATTGTAAATCTGGAGATAGGAACTCAACATGACTGGTTAATTTCCAAGCTATAGCTCATGCTAATTGGAGAGCGGACATTTGTGCTGAACTAGAAAGGTAAACAATTAAAAATCTTGCCTTGATTTAATTTTTTGGTGGTGGTGGTGGTGATAATGGTGATGTTGGTGATGATGGTTTGCTAAATGAATATCCTTTCTTGCCTTTCATGTGTTGTGTTCTATGAAGCACAGTGCAATTCTCCAGCTTTATCATTTGACATCTTTTAAAAAATAATTCTGGGTACTTTTGTCTCTTCAAATATTTTTTTTTGGAAAAAAAGACCTTTGTTTAATAATTTTTCACTCTTTATAGAGGAGGCATTGGGAATGATAAGTGCAGAGGAGATGTTTAAAATCTGACTACTTACATTATACAGTAATTGGTTTCAGGCGGTTAGGGCAGACTCTATTACCACTTCCCATCCTGCTCCTTTCCATCCACATTTCTCTAGTAGCAAAATGACTGATTTAAAAATCTCTTTGAATCAAGTGTATAATCATTATGAGAAACATCAGAAATTTATGGAGTTTCTAGAAAAAAATGGATCCTGAGCTTTCATCTAAGATATTAAATATGTCTTATTTGAAATGTGTAAAACATAAAGGTTTTATTTTGCATTCCCAGTGTATTTATCTTTTCTTAACTTTATCAATTCATCATATGTGAAAGGATGGAAAGTAATAATTCCCAACAATGTAAATATCCCATTTCTGTGTATTTTATAGAATGCTTTTTTCAAATGTGATTGGGCATTTTTTTTTCTTTTCTCTAAAGAGAATGATTTTTGGGGGGAGAATAATCAAGTACAAAGACATGCCAGAATAGAATATATCTGAAACATTGTCAAAGTATTATTTAATGAGGCAATGTTAATTAAGTTTAATACATTTAAAACAGAATCCCTCAATGAAAAGAGCAGGAACATGTATTTTAAAATCATTTCTAGGCAACTCAATTTTTCATAAATTAAAGTATAATGGGGAAGAAGTAAAGGTCAATAGCATTGAGTCTTGGGCTTGTCTTGACATTTTTCCCTTCTTTTCTCCATACCTGAGGGCTGTCATGTTTATCTTACACTTCATTACTGCTACTGATGGTAGAGGAACAGCAATCTAAGTGATTTTTTTTTTTTTTTTGGTTAAAACTTGCCAGCTTCAAAGAACTCCATAAATGAGTCTGGGACCAGTTCTAAGAGGAAGTCATTGTTTTATTGGCTTGGTGAAAGGTTTAGTAACCAATTAATTATGGGCAATGAGAGGGGAAGCAGGTAAAGGACCATGAATTGGGATTTTGCTCTCTTTCCTAAAGGAGTTGATGGTTCGTGTTAGCACCAGAGGCCTTGGAGAGTTTAACAGGTTTATTAGGCCTTTTCTGTCACTTTCAACTCCTAGTAGAATGTGCCTTTGTCTGTCAAAATGTGCAATGCTGCTATTTAGCAGTAATTAGTTAATGATCATGTCGTTTCTTTTGGCAGGGAATGCCTTAGCTGATGAAACAATTTGACTTAAAAAAAAATAAACAATGGAGGGAGAGATTACCAGAGAAGCATGTGATAATTGTTGTATTTGCTGTCATGCTAGTACAGGAAAGAGCACTTGAAGGAAACAAGAGTTGGATTTATTTTTCTGTTTTAGGTGAAATTTTACTTTGGAAAATGCCCATTTTTATGATTAAGTAAAGTATTTTTGTTTTGGAAAAAAGGACATACCTGTGCCCTTTGTTCAATAAAGTCCCCAAAGAAAGTATATAATTCTATACTCCACTTATCTGGCTAGTGGAAAGGTCAGAATCCTAAGATCTTAGTTCTTAGAAAACACTTTCTTCTTTTCTTCTTTTTAAAATAATTTTTATAAGGCTTTTTTTTTTATTTTCAAAACACATACATAGTTTTCAACATTCACCCTTGCAAAAACATTTTGTTTCAAATTTTTTTCTCCCTATGTCCCCCCAACCCTTCTCCTTAGATAGCAAGTAATCCAATATATGTTCAACATGGGCAGTTCTTCTATATATACTTCCACAATTATTATGCTGTACAAGAAAAATCAGATCAAAAAGGAAAAAAAATGAGAAAAAACAAAATGCAAGCAAACAACGATAAAAAAATTGAAAATACTATGCTGTGATCCACACTCAGTTCCCATAGTCTTCTTCTCTGTCATTTTCCAATTGATAAAAGGTTAAAGGATGTGAACAGACAATTTTCAGATGAAGAAATTGAAACTATTTCTAGCCATATGAAAAGATGCTCCAAGTCATTATTAATTAGAGAAATGCAAATCAAGACAACTCTGAGATACCACTACACACCTGTCAGACTGGCTAAAATGACGAGAAAACATAATGCGGAATGTTGGAGGGTATGTGGGAAAACTGGGACACTGATACATTGTTGGTGGAATTGCGAATACATCCAGTCATTCTGGAGAGCAATTTGGAACTATGCTCAAAAAGTTATCAAACTATGCATATCCTTTGATCCAGCAGTGTTTCTACTGGGCTTATATCCCAAAGAGACACTAAAGAAGGGAAAGGAACCTTTATGTGCAAGAATGTTTGTGGCAGTCCTCTTTGTAGTGGCCAGAAATTGGAAACTGAGTGGATGCCCATCAATTGGAGAATGCCTGAATAAACTGTGGTACATGAATATTATGGAATATTATTGTTCTATGAGAAATGAACAGCAGGATGATTTCAGAAAGGCCTGGAGAGACTTATATGAACTGATGCTGAGTGAAATGAGCAGGACCAGGAAATCATTACACATTTCAACAATAATACTATATGATGATCAATCCTAATGGACGTGGCCCTCTTCAACAATAAGATGAACCAAATCAGTTCCATTTGTTCAATAATGAATAGAACCAGCTACACCCAGCGAAAGAACTTTGGGAGATGAGTGTGAACCACTACATAGCATTTCCAATCCCTCTGTTTTTTGTCCACCTGCATTTTTGATTTCGTTCACAGGCTAATTGTACACTATTTCAAAGTCTGATTCTTTTTGTACAGCAAAATAACTGTATGGGCATGTATACATATATTGTATTTAACATATACTTTAACATATTTAACTATGTATTGGTCTACCTGCCATCTTGGGGGAGGTGGGGGAAAGAGGGGAAAAATTGGAACAAAAGGTTTTGCAAGGATCAATGCTGAAAAATTACCCATACATATATCTATATATATAATATATAATAAAAATATAAATAGCTATAATAAATAAAAGCTATAATAAAAATAAAATAAAATAATCCTGCTGATTGTTACTTATGGAAAATTATTTTCCATAACATTCATATACCATAATTTATCTAGCCATTCCCCAACTGATGGGGGTTTCTTGCCACTAGAAAAAGGGCTGCTACATTTTTGCACATGAGCGTCCTTTTCCCTTTTTTATTAGGTCATTGGAATACAGGCCCAATAGATAACAGCTGGATCAAAGGGTACACAGTTTGATAGCCCTTTGGGTGTGGTTCCATATTGTTTTCCAGAATGGTTGGATCAGTTCACAATTCTACTAACAATGTATTAATGTCCTAGTTTTCCCACATCCTCTCCAATATTCTTCATTATCTTTTCCTGTCATCTTATCCAATCTGAGAGGTATATAGTGGTACCTCAGAGTTGTCTTAATTTGCATTTCTCTGATCAATAATGATTTAGAGCATTTTATATGACTAGAAATGATTTTAATTTCATCTGAAAATTGTCTGTTCATATCCTTTGATCATTTATCATTTGGGGAATGGCTTATATATTTGAGTCAATTCTCTATTTTTTTTTTTTTTTTAGAAATGAGGCTTTTATCAGAATTCTTGGATGTAAAATGTTTGCCAATTTACTGCTTCCCTTCTAATCTTGTCCACATTGGTTTTGTTTGTATAAAAACTTTTTAACTTAATATGATCAAAATGATCTGTTTTGCATTCTATAATGTACTCCAGTTCCTCTTTGGCCATAAATTTCTTCTTCTCCACACTATCACTCTTTATGTCTAAATCATAAATCCATTTAGACCTATTTTGGTATAGGATATTAGGTTTGGGTCAATGCCTAGTTTCTGCCATACTATTTTCCAATTTTTCCAGAAATTTCTGTCAGTTACTGAGTTCTTAATCTAGAAACTGGGGTCTTTGAGTTTATCAAACATAAATTTATTATAGTCGTTGACCATTGTGTCTTGTCAACCTAACCTGTTCCACTGATCAACTATTCAATTTCTTAGCCAGTACCAAATGGTTTTGATGATCAATGCTTTATAATATAATTTTAGATCTGCTACAACTAGGCTACTTTCATTTTTTTTTTCATTAATTCCTTTGAAATTCTTGACTTTTTGTTCTTCTAGATGAACTTTTTATTTTTTTCTAGTTCTTGAAAATAATTTCTTGAGAGTTTGGCATGGCACTGAATAAGTAGATTAATTTAGGTAGAATTATCATTTTTATTATATTATTTCGGCCTACCCATGAGCACTTGATATTCTTTCAGTTGATTAGATCTGACTTTATTTGTGTGGAAAGTGTTTTGTTAGAAAATCCTTTCAAGATTATCTGATCCATGTTCTTAATTTTGTTGTTGCAGAAACTCAGGCTCATAAAAATTTAAACAACGTCTAAGGTCACACAAGTACCAAGTTTCATAGCTATTATACAAGATCCAATACTTTTTCAACCACATCATGGACAAATGGAACTCTTATTTGGTCCCTTTTCTAGGAGTCTCTTTGTTACTTTGTAACAATGAAAATTTGAGTTGCTATCACACACGATTTGCTGATGGAGCTAAAATAACTTAGTAGCAACTTATGTACCACCTTGGTATAATCACAGAGACGAAACCAGGGTGGAATGCCCAGAGCTTTGTCTCAGGCACCAAAATTTTAGGCACTTATAGTTCTTCAGCCCTATAGAAATAACTAAAACATAGCACCAAGTCAAAGGATCATACATAAACAAAAAATACATAAATAAAAAAATACATAAATAAGGGGTCTCAAAGCCTATTAAGTCCAAACTCTTGTTTTATAGATGAAGAAATTGGAACTCATGGAAATTAAGTGACTTATCTACACTCACACAAATTTTAAGAAGCAGAATTTGAAACCAGGTCCTCTGATTCCAGAAAAAAACTGCTGTTTTTCATTGCAATAATTTATCAAAATAGCAACATCCTCCTGGTGCTCCAGGGTTTCTCTCTCTTTCCACAACTGATTTTTAAAAAGATGCTTTAGGGCATGCATGTTTTAGATTGTATTTTGTGAAACTTGACCAGCCATCACTTGCTTAGTTATAGTTCTATACAGTCATCAAAGTGAAATGCTTCCTCCTCCCTCAAAAACAAACAAAACAAAAGAGACGTAAAGATTAGAATATTATTCAAATTATGCAAGTTTTTCATTCAAACATAAGCAAATTTATGAAATAAACTCCAAAGTATATTTCAAATATGCATCATAATATGCAAATTCAGGTTAGATATGGAACAGGTGATGGCCAATGATTGTGAATCTGTTTTCAGCAAGTGTTCCAGTTCTTGTGCCATCTGACTTGAAGTCTCTGGGTCCTAGTATTACTTGATGTTTCAGGGAAGATAGACAGTCAGTATGAAAGAACAGCTTTAGCTCCACCTGTGAGCCTGTGGCGGGAAAGAGGCACACGGGAAGGGAGGGCGTATTTTATGAGATCTGAGAATTATTTGACTCTGAAATGATGAAATATTTAGAATTTTAACATCCGTGCCCTATCTGAAACAGATGTATAGGCTATTGACCCAGAAGATGCATTGGAAAGGGAAGATTAGAACTGAGTTGAAGGTAGCAGTTCCATGTCCCAAGCTTTTATCTGCCAGTAGATGTCCCTGTAAGGCAATGATATCCTGCAGCAAGAAACGCCGATTATGAAAATAAGGAACTGAACCAGAGCTCATATTTTAAAAGATTAATGGGATGAAATTCACCGTGGACTTCCAAAATGTTTACAGAGATGGCTTAAACACATCACCATTTACTTTCCTTCTGAAATGTACATAAAACAAAAGTTCTGTTTGTTGATTTCATAGTCTTTGTCTTTTTATCCCTCGATGTCATACTGTTTGTGGATGAATGGAGAAGATCATTGTAAATGTGTATGAGGAAACATACAAATTGACTTTCCCTCCCCCCAATGCTATGATATCCACAAAGCACTATATACCAGTGGGGGATCAGCGTTCTCAATTTATCAGAGGGTGACACAGATGCTGTTCTATACCGAGTTTGATGAACAGATACAATTTCCCTGACATCTAAAGACTACTGGCCATTCTACTGTTGAGCTCATTTCTAAAAGGGATTTTCAAAATTGTGCTTTGGATAGGATCACTTTTTAGTATGAGATTTCTTTTTCTGAATACTCTTGAGCAAAGCAGTAGCTACGGGCAGATGGTCAGACTATTCTCAGGAATTGACTATTGGATTATTTAGAGAAGCATCCAGTTCAATGGGGTGTTATATCACAAGTCATCTCAAGAGTGGAGCATTGAAGACTTTCTTTGATTATCTGGTTGGTAAAGTCTCCTAGACCATTTATCTCTTCATTTTTTCTCTGGGACTGGACTATAAGGATAGAGACAGAGCCTCTGGCTTTTCTTTTTCAAGATGATTCTTGTTATTCAATTATTCAAGCATGTTCAACTCTATAGAGCATATGTTGATTACCACTTTATCTAGGTAACTTGACATAGATTCTATCTATACACAAAGTTGAGCAAAAGTATTATAGACCAGAACTAATAATGATATGGCCAGACTGGTTGATCCTACTTTTTTGAACCTATGTCACTAATCAACTTCCTGCAAGTTGAATTATGCTATACCAAATATTCTCACCATTTTCTTTGCCTATAATCTTTTAAAGCAAAGACAGTCAGTGATTGAAGGAGCTCTACTCATGAAAATTGTGTATAAACTTTTATCTTTTTTTTTTTTTTTAATTGGGGTTAAGTGATTTGTGCCCAGGGTCACACAGTTAGGAAATGTTAAGTGTCTGAGGTCAGATTTGACTTCAGGGCTGGTGCTCTATCCACTGCACCATCTAGTTGCCATACTAGTTGCTTTTTTTTTTTTTTTTTTTTAAAGGGAGAAAGAGAGAGAAACTGTTGCATAATACAGCTGATAAACAGCCTTAGAGTCAGAAAGCCCTGAGTTTGAACCAATCAAGCCCAGGGCTTGAGCCCTCTTTCTGCCACATACTAACTCTGTGCCTAAGAGCAAGACACTTAATATCTCAATGTTCCTAAGGAACTCTCTAAAATTGTAAGTTAGACAAATTATTGGTCTACTTTAGTAGGGAGTATTCACATTTAGAGCTCATCACTAGGCTTAACACAGTGCTTCATACTTAGTATGTACTTAATACATCTAGACCAAAAAAAAAAAAAAAATCTTTAGAATCTTAAAATTAATTACTTGCTGGTCCAGCTGAGGATTTTGTTTCTTTTTTTAAGAGATAAAAAATAAAACTTCCATTTTTAACTTCTGAGTAAAAACAAAACAAAATGAGGACAAATTTCTAAGAATGTTAATTGAATAAAACTAGAAAAAAATGATCTATGCAGATGTTATCACAAATAATAACGTAGCTGCTTCCCTTATTTTCTTCAGTCTACCTGTATCTGTCATCCTTTCTAGATAAATATCTATAAGCACTCCACACCCCCATATATAGACATAATTACCACATGGACACATATTTACAGATGAAATCAAATACACAAATATATAACAAATACACAAATATAGTAAAGTTATAGTTAGGGCTCCTCATACCTACATTACTCTTGATGGAGAAATTATCTCATATTCAGAAACAAAGCAACATGAGAAAGAGGGGGAAAATTTGGAGGAAAAGTGACAAAAATTGTATAAGCGAAAAGAAGAAAAGACCAAGGAGTAGAGAAAATGGGCAGAAATAAAGAGCAAGTGAAAATAAGAAGCAGAGGGAAAAGACTATGAAATGCTATGAATTATTAAGTACTGAGAGTGACTGTGAGAGTATAGATGGCCTAGATGGGTCAGGGATGGATGTAAGCTGGCCATAGCCATTTGGGTGGTCAGTATCACAGGAGATTAATGCAAAATAACAGAGCAAGGATCATTTTCTCAGGAATTCGTTTCCATTTTATTTTTCAGTCATGTGGTTTACATTAAATGCTTTGAAAGAACAATTGATGTCATTCCACATTGTATTAACACTCATACATTAAAATTAGACATTTGGAGGAAAAGACAACATATAAAACTGACTAAATTTCTGTACCATATTTTCCTCTTAAGATAAATAAAAATAAAACCAGAAGGAGTATAAAGAAAAGAGGAATAGGGAAAATACAAAAAAAAGTTCAAGTTAAAACATAGAAATAGAAAGAAAACAAAACAAAACAAAATGTACCAATAAAATCCAGCACCTTAAATTCACACTTGGAGTTTATCTTTAAGAAACTTAAAATTGCTCTTTCTTTAATAATGACTCAATAAAACAAATGGGAATGATCTATAAGGTATGTATGTTACAAAAGATTTAGGTGAGATATGAGAAAGAACTTCCTGACTGTACTAGCTTATCTGCTTTGGAGTAGACTGCCTGTCAAGTAGGGTTGCAGAGGCTCCTATTCTGATGACCTTTTAAAATGAGCTCTCTTTCCATCTGTCAGAAATTGTTTGCTGGTTCTCCCTGAAGGTGAAGGGACGGAACAGAATAGATGACCCTTCAAGGAGCCTTTCACCCTTGCACACTATGATTTATCTTCCTCTTGGTGTCCACTCCCAAAGGGTTTAACTACCTAATTATGACTCTTCCCATTTACAGGGATTCCTCTGCCTTTCAGGCATTATCAAACATATAATTAGGGAATGCTTTAAAAAGCTCTAGCAGGCTCAGTTTTTAACACACACACCCCATCCATTTGGAATGCAAAATGGAAATGCTAATGAGGGCTTCCTTGTCTGTCAGGGTCTCCAAGCAGAGAGATGTGGGGATCTCAAATACCTGCTGCTCATCCTTTCACATAGGAAATGGAAAAATATAGGATGATCTCTGTGTAAAATAATTGTGCTCATTAAGTCCATGCAGAATTTTTCAATGCTGAGGATGGAGCCTTTTTTCCACAGTAGAGAGAAGGACCTAAGAAAGATATCTAGTTTCATGGGTAAGACATATCTCCCTTTTAGGAAACATTGAATGATACAGATCTCTTCTCATAGGAGTACATAGTTTCCTTTTTCAATATATTATTTTCCCCAAATCCATTTTAAACTAGATTGCTGTAGGCAATTTTCCCAGAGACTCTCATTCAAAGACAGAGTTCAGATAGAACACTGGGACTTGGGATAGAACTCTTGAGGCAGAGAGTTTTCTGGAAGGATAAGCTATATTCTGTGCCATTGGCTTTTTCAACTCAGGATTCCACTTCTGAACACCTATTATATGCAAGGCACTGGACTAAGTGGTGTTATGCAGCCCACAAACCCCAAGTCAAGGCGAATGCATCTCTAGTAAAGGAGATGATATACTATGATATCAAATTAATATTATGACTGTAATATGAAGGAATATAGGAGTATCACAAAAAGGTGGACAAACCAAGGGCTATGGGAAAACAGTTTTCCTAGATGCTAAGATTAGTGAAGGCCACAGAGAGGAAGTGATATTTTATTTACTTCCTTGTGAAGAATGGTGGTTTTTCAAGTGTCAGAGATCAAAAGGAAAGAAATGAAACTAATTTTCACTAGAGCAAACTTTATGAAGAAAAACATTATGGTAAGAAGACACAGGATATGTTCAAGGTTCAGCACAGAGTTCAATGTGCTTGCAAGGTACAGCATGTGAAAGCGAATGGTCATAGATACGTGTTGAAGACTCTGGGATTACTTCCCCAATTTTCTATGCATAATGACATTCTGGGTCTTCAGAACAATGCTGCCATGTGCCCTTACAGATTGAGAACTACTCCTGAAGTGTTGGGGGTAATTTTTTTTTTCTAGTGGTATAGCTCATGATATCCCACTGATGTAGTTTCTAACATAATTATGGTTTACCAGTGTGCTAAACTTTCTTAGAAAAAAAAGTATTTATGAAAATGATATAGTAAAAAGAAAAAAAACAACAGTGGGTACAAAACCTTCCATCAGTAGTCTGTGCCATACTCTTCTATCATTATTAAAAAAATAAGGAAAAGTGGGCTCAAACTTAGCTAATCCATATGGCAAAGCATAACATAGCTATTTGTTCTTTTTTCTCCACTTCTTAGCCTTTCTAAAGAAATTCAACTTGGGCATGATGTGGTTTCTATCTAAGACTCCCTGTGGAGCCATGAATTGACCTCTCTACCTTACATTCAAATCTATTCTTGGATCCCAATGCAGACACTATACTGCTACTGTCTCAGGTAGGGATGCTAGGATGCTAATGGGAATATGAGAAGTTCAAAATCCTTCAGATCTTTTATGGCTTGCCAAGAACTCCTCCTTTCAGAGGAGATGGAAGGAAACAGGCTGGGGCTAAAACTTTTTTTTTTACACTGTTATACTCGTTTACTGTGGTCCCAGGTGATTCCTCTTCAGCATTTTTGTTTTTTTTTTTTTTTTTTCTCCTGGAACTATTATTTGTGGATCACACTTTTATCAATCTCTCAAGCCCAAACTGACTTGATAGTTTAAAAATGACTATCACGATATGACCATTTTCTACAGACAATATGTTTTCTGTATGAAAGGTAATTATAAATGATAAAAGCTTTTTCTTTCCTACATGTAGTCTAAAACCATTGATTTATTGATTGAGATTCAATATATCATTAATGCATCACTATAAATGAGATAGGATTATTTAATTGGTTTATTTGATTAAGCCCCAGTGTTATAAATAATATTCAAAGAGATGAGAAACAAATGAAAAAGGACTACAATTGAGAGTCAAGATTTTGGAACTTATTCTTTAGGTAATGGTGAAGAAGAATTGGATAATTTTATGAAGCATAGAACTTTGCAATAGATAAATTAGCTTGGTAATGATTTGAAGTATGTATTGGAGATAGGCAACAGTAGGGAGAGAGATAATATTTAGAAAGCTAGTTTACCAGCCCAGGAAAGAAATAATGGGTGTCTGAATTAGGATAATATCAGTGGGATTAGAAAAAAAGAGATTGGATATGTGAACACTGAGAAAGTACACTTGACAAAAGTGATTTTGACAACAGTGATAACAGTTTTGCTTTTTTTTTTCCATGCAACACAACTGATTTATTAGCATTTGAATATAGTAATTGAACCTGAATTCAATCTGGAAAACAAAATTCTGGATATTCTATCTTTTCAATAGGGAAAGGTAGAAAATTTTTTTCAATCAATTAAAGTAAATTAATCAATTTACTTTTCAATTAATGCAATTAAAATAGGGTTATTTCTTATCCTAGAATGTCTATTCAGTTGGTCTGACATTGGTGAGTGAAGGAATAATTCACAATCCATATATAAGAGAGAGGCTGCTAGGGACCATATTGGTGCATTGAATCTGGAGTCAGAAAGGTCTGGAGTTCAAATCTAGTCTGATAAACTCATAGCTATATGACACTAGACAAGTCACCAAACTTCTCTCTGTAATCATGTATACACTCTATATAGATAGATAGATATAGATATAGATAGATATGCATAATGAATAAAAGTTAGTAAGGAAAGAAGATGAGTGGATCAGAAATCAGTTCAAGTAGAAATTGATGCTTGAACTTCACTTTGAGAGGGAGGGCAGAATTCTGCCCACTTCCAGGGGCAGAATCAAAATGGCAATGTACAGAGCACTCAGCTAAGCTCTCCCAACATTGCTCTCCCAAAAAATCTAAAATAAGAAAAAGCAAATAAAATTCTGGAGTTATAGACCCAACAAAATCCAAGTAGGAAGTGAAAAAAAGAATTGTGTAAAGGAAAGGAGGCTAATCTGGAGTCTACATGGGTGGCACATCAATAGTGGGACTAGGTGATAGAAAGAGAAGTAGGACTAGCTTTAGACCTTTCTAAATCAGAAATGGTGAGGGGACCTGGAAACTAGTCAGAAAGAGATTAAAAGATAGTCCTGTACTGGCACTAGATGTAGAAACAGATACTATTTGGCAGCTCCATTTCCTGCACTCACTTCTGGATGGGGAGAGTGTGAAGAGGAGTATTTTCATTCAAAAGGAAGCCTTGAGGGGTAATAACACATCAGGATCCCAATGGATCAGAATCTTAAGGAACAGTATTGTTTCTGGTCCCAAGGGTGGAAGGGTACTGATGAGCAGTATCAGTTGCAATCCAAAAGAATTAGGGGCCCTTCCTGTGAAAGAATTTCAGATCAAAAAGTAGTGATAACACATCTTCTCAGATCATGCTACTTTGGAAACATTGAAAAATTCCAATTGAAATTATCATGAAAAAACCTGAACTAGAGAAAAGAGTACTCTCACCTTAGGAACAGATATCAACATTTTTTAAAGTTCAAAATTAATGAATAGCATGGAAAATGAACAATGAGCAAAAATTAAAAGAAAACTCCAAAAAACTAATCATAAAAGCATATTTTGGTAACAGAGAAGATCAAGACTCAAACTCAGAAGAAAATGAAGTCAAAACAGCTATAGAAAAAGCTTCAAAAAAGATATTAATTGGACACAATTGGACACAATGAGCTGGATTAAAAGTCTTCAGCTTCTCTTATTGAGAAAATGGCTTAATCATGAGATTAAACAGTCTCCAGGAACCTGAGCAGAGGAAGCCATTTCTATCCAGGGCTATGGCTAGTTTTTCCTTCATGATTTTCATTACCCTAAATTCTAATGGAGAAGATTAAAGATTGGGGTTCCTTCCCCAGTCAAAAATTTGCCCAGATTGTTTGTTTGTACTCTACATAGAAATTAGGTTTCTCAATTGGGTGGGTTATAAACTTTGTTAGCTAGCATCTGCCTTGGAAGCTAGAAACAATCACAACATTGAACCATGGCCTTCAGAGACTGACCTTTTCAAAAGTTGATTCTTAATAGAAATAAAAAAAGAGTCGATCACAAATTAATAAGTGGTATATTAATAAAATAGTATAACATTAATTTCTCTCAAAAGGAATGAAAAGGAAGGAAATTATGAAAGGAAATTTGGTAAAAGAGGCACAAAGAATACTGAAGAAAAATAATGCCTAAAAAAAGCAGAACTGGCCAAATATAAAAATAGATATAGACATTCACTGAAGAAAAACATTCTTTAAAAACTAGAAGTTGGCAAGTGGGAATTAATAATTCCATAACACATCAAGAAACAAAAGTTAAGTAATAAAATTTTAGAAAATTTCATTATGATATATTTCTAAAGAATACTAAATGGGAACAGAAAGGAATATATCTTTTTCTCAGCTGAACATGGTACATTCATAAAAATTGATTTTGTATTAGGGCATAAAGCCCCATAACTAAATATAAAAAAGCAGAAATATTTCAGGGGTCCTCAAACTTTTTAAATAGGGGGACAGTTCATTGTCTCTAAGACTTTTGGAGGGCCGGACTATAATAAAAACAAAAACTTTGTTTTGTGGGCCTTTAAATAAAGAAACTTCATAGCTTTGGGTGAGGGGATAATCGTCCTCAGCTGCCACATCTGGCCTGGGAGCCATAGTTTGAGGATCCCTGTATTACAGGAACACTTTTATACTTCAATTTAGAATGCAATAAAAATTATATTTAATAAAAGATTGTGAAAGTATTGATTAAAAGCTAATTGGAAATAAATTAATATAATTCTAAAGAAAGAGGATCAAAGAATAAAGTACAGAAAAATTAATTTCATTAAAATGATTGACAATAATTAGAAAAAGAGGTCAATGAGTTGGGCATGCAACAAAGAAAAGTAGAAAAAAAAATGAATTGAAAATCCCCAAATAAATAGCAAAATGGAAATTCTGAAAATCAATATTGCTAAAGTTGATAGTAAAAATTGAACTAAAAAATAAAACTAGAAGCTGGTTTTATTGAAAAAATAATAAATAGACAAACCATTGGTTGTCTTTATTAAAAAAAAGAAGAAGAAAATTAAAATATTGGTATCAAGAATGAAAGAATATATATACCAACAATAAAGATGAAATAAAGCGATTATTAAGTTATTTTCTGTAATTATATGCCAGTAAAACTGACAATTTAAATGAAATGATAAATATTTAAAAAACCAAACTATTCAGGTTAACAGAAGAGAAAAATAGAACATCAAAGTAACCCTTTCTCATAAAAAGAAATTTAATAAGCCATTAATGGATTCACATGTGAATTCTACCAACATTTGAGAAACAATTCCAAATATTGTATAAATTATTTGGAAATTGTAAATAAATAAGGAGGCCTGCCAAATTTCTTTTGCACAAATATAGTTTTGATGCATAAAGCAAGAAGAACAAAAACAAAGAAAACTATAGGCCAATTTCCCTAATGAATATCAATGCAAAAACTTTTAAATACAATGAAGAAAATTACTATAATATATCCCAAAGATCACAGAGTATTTCTGGATGACATTTATAGAAGGAATGCATAGCTGGTTCAATATTAGAAAAAACTATTAGCATAATTGACCACTTTAATAAAAAATAATGACATAAATAGTTATTATATCAATAGATGCAGAAAAATTCTGTGATAAAATACAAATCCATTTTGTACTACAAATCACTAGAAAACATAGGAATTAGTAAAACCTTTCATAAAATCATTTAAAATAAAGAAGAAACATTATCTGTAATCTGGATAAACTTGAAGCCTTTTTAAAAATTCAGGAGTGAAACCAGGATGTTCACTATCCCCACAATATTGTTCTAAAAGTGCTAGCAATAAAGAAATGAGACAAGGAAAAGAAACTGAAGGAATAAAAGTGGTCTTTTGAGGAACCAAAACTATCATTCTTTTCATAAGATAAAATGTCAAATTTAAAGAGTTCAATAGAATGAGCTAAAAAAAAAAAACTAGTTGAAATGATTAAGAAATTTAGCATTTTATGTATCACCAACAAAATTCATCAGTAAAAAATAGAAAGAAAAACTCCACTTAAGATAACTGAAGATAATATAAAACAATTGGACATCTACCTGCCAGGGATTAAAAGTATATAATTAGAAAACCTTTTCCCACAATTCTTTAGAAATCTAAACAATTGGAGAAATATTAATAGCTCATAGGGACATTGAACCAATCTAATAAAAATGACAAATTTACCTGCTAATTTAAAAGTATTTTGTTTATACTTCAATCAAATTACCAAAGAATCATTTCATAGAACTAGAATGGCAAAGCAGAGTTACAAAATTCATTTGGAAGAACAAAATGTCTGGAATATCAAGGAAATCAATGGAAAAAAAAAGGTGAAAGAACGGGACTTAACACTTTTACATTTCAATCTACATAATGTATTTGTTTTTCCTGGTAAAAAGGGATCATGAATGGGAAAAGTTCAAGAAGTTCTGGAATAAAAATATATTAATATAATTATAATTAAATTGATTTGGAACAGATTAACTGGATTGAATGGCCATAGACATTAATTGTATGGTGTGAACATGAACTGCTGTCTCTAGGAAAATGTTCTAGGAATTTGTGCTTTGGCCTTGTGCTAGTTACCATTTTCATTAATGACCTAGATAAAGATATTAGTGGAAAACTTAAAGAATTGCCTAGTACACAAAACTAAGAGTTGGAGAGAAATGCTAGATGGCATAAAAAGAATTAAAAAAAAAATATGTTCACAGACTGAAGCATGGATTAAGATAAAATTTAACAAAATTATTTGTCAAGTTGTACATTGGTTTAAAAAAAAGATTTTACAAATATTAGTTTAGAGAGAATGTTATTCAAAAGCATAAAAAATTAAGAACTTGAAAAAAATAAAACTTGAAGATGTTTGTGGACCCTAAGCTTAATTTGAGTCAATAGTCTGATATGGCAGGCAAAATATATAATCCAATTGTACGTGCTATTGAGTATCCTAGGTTCTAAAGCTATCATTCAATTAATTTCTACCTCTAGTCAGACCACATGTGGTAGTCCACATACTGTATTCAATTTTAGCAAAGCCCTTGATGAATTGGGGAAGTATAATAAGAAAGTGCCAGGAGAGTGAATAGTTTTGAGATCATGCTATATAAGAATTGGTTTAAAGAACTTTGAATATTTAGAATTGAAAAGAACTAATGGGGCAGAGCCAAGATGGCAGAGTAGACAAATCTTTGTCTGAATTCTTCCTGACTTCCCTCAGAGTGACAGAACCCAGAAATGTTTGGTGTGTAACAAATTTCCAGCAGAAGATATTTTAAAGAACTTCAGGGATTGTCTGTCTCAATTTGGATGGGGATGTAGGGATGGGGGTGGAGGGGTGATATGGGAGGAAGGTTACAGCGTAGATACAGTGCAGTATAGGGAGACCAGGGAAGAGAGGCTTCTGTGTGTAGGGGCAATATAGTAAGAAACTCCTAGTCAAAATACAGCAGCATTTGCTATTCTGTCCTGGTTCAAAGGCCAGTAAATCAGCAGATTAGCTATGAGACCTTCAACACAACTACAGAAGGCAAATAGCAAGCCCCTGAGGCACGGCATCACAAAACTGACAGCATGGCCCCAGTATAGTGTGAAGCTGCTGTCACTTGTAGAGGAAGCTTTGGACAATCTCCCCTTTGCCCTAAAAGCAGACCTCAATCTTAAAAATGAGCAAAAAAGCAAAAAGAGCTCTAATCATAGATCGCTTTTATGGAGCACAAGGAAGAACAGACCTCCAACCATGAAGGCACTAAATGAAAAACACCTCCAGATGAAATGTCAGGGGTGATATAACTTAGTCTCCATTTCAAAAGGCTCTTTTGGAAGAATTCAAAAAGGATCCCAAAAAGAAGAAAAATGGGGAAAGGAAATGAGAGCTCAGGAAATGGAAACAGAGAAATTGTATGAAGAAAATCAATCTTTAAAAAATAGTTTTAGTGAAATGGAAAAAGAAAACAACTCCTTGAAAAACAGAATTTGTGAAATGGGAAAAAAATACAATGAACAAAACAATTTTGTAAAAGTTCAATTGGCTAGATGCAAAAGGAGATAAAAAAGCTAAATTAAGAAAATGGGATAAATTACATTATATGAAGAGGCAGAAAAGACCTACTACAGTTGAGGGAAAGAAGGGAGGGATGAACATTGTGTGATCATTAATTTCATCAGATTTAACTCAAAGAGAGGCTATTGAGAATTTTTTGTTTGATATAAAAACTTGTCTCATTCTATGGGGAAATAGGAGGAGAAAGGGGAAAAAATGGGAAAAGTAATAGAAGGAAGAATAAAAGTAGAAGGGGAAAGCTATAAGAATGCTGGAGGTACTGTAAAAGGGGTGGGCAGATTAAGGAGGCAGAAAAGGAGTGGTCAGAAGGAAACATAGGCAAAGAGCGAAAGAGGGAAAGGAAAGAAAAAAATATAACTTGGGAAAAATAAGATGGTGGGAAAATATAGTTAGTCATTTTAACTGTGATTGTGAATGGGATGAACTCTCTCATAAAACAAAAGTGGACAGCAGACTAGGCTAAAAACCAGAATCTTACAAAATATTATTTAAAAGAAACACATTTAAAGCAGAGTGATACATACAGAATAAAGTGAAAAGGTTGGAGCAGAATCTATTATACTTCAGTGGGGAAAAACAAAACAAAACAAAAAACAAAACAAAACATGGGTAGGGATCCTGATTTCAGATGAAGCAAAAGTAGATCTAATTAAAAGATAAGGGAGGAAATTATATTTTTCTAAAGGACATCATAGGTAATGAAGTAATATCAATAATAAACATATATACACCTGATAATATAGCCTTCAAATCTCTAGGGAAGTTAAGAGAACTGTAGGAAGAAATAGACAGCTAAATTATACTAAATGCGGATTTTAACTTTGATTGCTCAGAACTAGATAAATCAAACCACAAAATAAGTAACAAAGAATTTAAAAAGATAAATATAATTTCAGAGAAGTT
Source organism: Antechinus flavipes (assembly GCF_016432865.1). Taxonomy (NCBI): domain Eukaryota; kingdom Metazoa; phylum Chordata; class Mammalia; order Dasyuromorphia; family Dasyuridae; genus Antechinus; species Antechinus flavipes. The sequence goes on from NC_067400.1 coordinate 44,740,022, forward strand.
AGGTATGATAGACTTTTGGAGAAAATTGAATGGAGACAGAAAAGAGTATACATTTTTCGCTATGGTTCAAGGAACCTACACAAAAAATAACCACATATTAGGTCATAAAACCTTCAAAATTAGAAGCAAAAAGGCAGAAATAGTAAATGCATCTTTTTCAGATCATGATGCAATAAAAATTATATGTAATAAAGGGCCAGGGGGAATAGAACAAAAACTAATTAGAAACGAAATAATCTTATCCTAAAAAAAGAATGGGTGAAACAATAAATCATAGACACAATTGACAATTTCATCCAAAAAATAATTATGGGACAACATATCAAAATTAATGGGATGAAGTCAAAGCAGTTCTTAGGAGAAGTTTTATATCTCTAGATGCTAAACTGCAAAAACTAGAGGAAGAGAAGATCAATGAATTGAGCATGCAACTAAAAAAGCTAGAAAAAGAACAAATTAAAAACCCTCAATTAAACAACAATTTGAAATTCTGGAAAAAACAAGAGATCAGTAAAACTGAAAATAAGAAAACTGTTGAACTAATGAACAAAACTAAGAGTTGGCTTTATGAAAAAAACCAACAAAATAAACCTTTAGATAATATGATTAAACAAAGAAAAGAAAATCAACTAGCTAGAATGCTAAGTGAAAGGGGATGTACCCTCCACCAATGAAGAGGAAATTAGAACAATAATTAGGAGGATTTTGCTTAACTCTATGCCAATAAATCTGATAATCTAAGTGAAACAATGAATACTTACAAAAATATAGATTACCCACATTAAACAGTCACCTTTTAGAAGAAGACATTGAAAAAGCTATTAATCAACTCTCTAAGAAAATGTTTCCAGGGCCAGATGGATTTATAAGTGAATTTTATCAAATATTTAAAGAATAATTAATTCTAATACTATGCAAATTTCTTTTATAACACGAAATGGTGCTTTTACCTAAATCACATAGGGTCAAGAAAGAAAATTATAGACCGATTTTCCTAATGCATATTAACACAAAAATCTTAAATAAAATATTAGCAACAAGATTACAGGAAGTTATCATCAGGATAATATACCATGACCAAATAGGATTTATACAAGGAATGCAGGGCTGGTTCAATATATGAGGAAAACTATTAGCATAATTGACTATATCAATAACCAAACCAATAAAAATCATATGAGTGTCTCAATAGATACGGAAAAAGCATTTGACAAAATCCAATACCCATTCCTATTAAAAACACTAAAAAGCATGGGAATAAATGGAGTTTTCTTTAGTAGCATCTATCTAAAACCATCAGCAAGCATTATAATGCAATGAGGATAAACTAGAAGCATTTCCAATAAAATCAGGGGTGCAAAATGTTGAACATAATCACCATTACTTTTCAGTATTGTATTAGAAATGTTAGCTTTAGCAACAAGAGAAGAAAAAGAAATTAAAGGAATTAGATTAGGTAATGAAGAAATCAAATTATTACTCTTTACAAATGATATGATAGTATATTTAGACAATCTTAGGGAATCAATTAAAAAAACTACTAGAAAAGTTTCAGGATACAAAATAAATCTACATAAATCACCAACATTCCTGTATGCTATCAACAAAGTCCAGCAGCAAGAGATACAATGAAAAAAAAATCTATTTAAAATTATTATAGATAATATAAAATATTTGGAGTCTACCTGCCAAGGCAGAATCGGGAACTATATGAACACAATTACAAAACTTTCTATACATGTAAAGTCAGCTCTAAACAATTGCAAGAATATCAACTACTTGTGGGTAGGCTGAGCTAATATAATAAAAATGACAATTCTATCTAAATTAATCTACTTATTCCTTGCCATATCGATCAAACTGTTGAAAAACTACAAAGTGAAAAAAAATAATAAAATTTATCTGGAAGAACAAAGGATCAAGAATTTCAATGGAATTAATGAAAAAGAATGCAAATGAAGGTGATTTAGCTGTACTAGATCTAAAATGATATTGTAAATCAGTGGTCAACAAAATCATTTGGTAGAGACTAAAAAATAGAGTAGTTGATCAGGGGAAAGACATATCAATGACTATAGTAACCTAGTGTTTGATAAGCCCAAAGATCCCTGCTTCTGGCATTAGAACTCACTATTTGACAAGAATTGCTGCAAAAAATTGAAAAAGAGTATGGCAGAAACTATGCATCGACCAGCATCTAATACCCTATACTAAGATAAGGTCGAAATGGGTTCATGATTTAGACATAAAGAGTGATATCATAAGCAAATTAGAAGAACAAAGCATAGATTATCTTTCAGATCTCTGAAGAAAAAAGAATCTATGGCCAAAAGAGAACTACAGTACATTATGGAATGCAAAATGGATAATTTTGATTACATTAAATTTAAAAGTTTTTGTACAAATGAAACCAAATTCAGAAAAGATTAGAAGGGAAGCAGAAAACTGAGTGAAAATTTTTTATATCCAAGTATTCTGATAAAGGCCTCATTTCTAAAATATATAGAGAATTGACTTAAATATATAAGAATATAATTCATTCTCCAATTGATAAATGGTCAAAGGATATGAATAGACAATTTTCAGATGAAGAAATTAAAACCATTTTAGTCATATGAAAAAATGCTCTAAATCACTATTGATCGCAGAAATGCAAATTAAGACAACTTTGAGGTACCACTACATACTTCTCAGATTGTCTAAGATGACAGAAAAAATAATGATGAGTATTGGAGGGATTGTGGGAAAGCTGGGACACATTGTTGGTGGAGTTGTGAACTGATCCAACCATTCTAGAGTTCCAACCATTTGGAACTAACCCCAAAGGGCAGTCAAAATGTGCATATCCTTTGATCCAGCAGTGTTTTTACTATGTCTGTAACACAAAAAGATCATAAAAAAGGGAAAAGTATCCATATGTGCAAAAAGGTTTGTGGCAGCCCTTTTTGTAGTGCAAAGAACTGGGAACTGAGTCGATGCCCATCAGTTGAAGAATGGCTGAATAAATTATTGTATATAAATGTTATGGAATATTATTGTTCCATAAGAAGTGATAAGCAGCATGATTTTAAAAATGCCTGTACTTACATGAACAGATGCTAAGAGAAGTGAGTGGAGCCAAGGAACACCATACACAGCAACAACATGATTATATGATGATCAATTCTGTTGGATGTGGCTCTTTTCAACAATGAAGTGATTCAGGTCAATTCCCATAGACTTGTGACGAAGAAAGCCATCTGCACCCAGAGACAGGACTGTGGGGATTGAGTGGATGACAACATAGTAGTTTCGCTTTTTTGTTGTTTGCTTGCTTTTTGTTTTCTTTCTCATTTTTTCCCTTTTTGATCTGATTTTTCTTGTGCAGCATAATAATTGTGGAAATATATATAGAAGAATATATAAATTTGCTTCCTATTTAGGGAAGGTGCTGGAGGGAAGGGAAGGAGAAAAAAAATTGGAACACAATGTTTTGCAAAAGATGTTTTCATTATCTTGTAGATTAATTACTTGTTCAGGTCGGAGTTTAATTGTACACATTTTGAGATCTCTTCTGATTTTTGAGAAGAATTCTTTTAAAGTCTTTGGAAATCTTCTGATATTCTGTGAATCTATAAAGTTAGTTTCTAAGTAAGGTATACCTGAAACTTGACCTAAACGTAGTGAATTTTGTTTGAAATATTTCTTTGACCTTCTTAGCCATGGCCATGATGGAAATAATAATGATAACAGTTCATATTTACAAAATGCTTTATGGCTATGATATGATACATACATTTGCAATATCTCCTCCCATTTCTTGTCAACATATAATTTTCTTTGAGGTAATATATGTACAAATCATCTGATCTAAATTTTAAAGTAAAGGAGACTGATGTCCAAAGAGTTTATTTAAGTGACTAGTTGGACATTACACAGCTAGTAGAAGAATAACCATCTGGAATCCTGTTCTCTCGATTTCTAGTATTATGATATCTTTTTTTTTTCCTTTTTTTTAAAAATTTTATTTAATAATTACTTTATATTGACAGAATCCATGCCAGGGTAATTTTTTTTACAACATTATCCCTTGCACTCGTTTCTGTTCCGATTTTTCCCCTCCCTCCCTCCACCCCCTCCCCTAGATGGCAAGCAGTCCTTTATATGTTGGATATGTTGCAGTACATCCTAGATACAATATATGTTTGCAGAATCGAACAGTTCTCTTGTTGCACAGGGAGAATTGGATTCAGAAGGTAAAAATAACCCGGGAAGAAAAACAAAAATGCAGATAGTTCACATTTGTTTCCCAGTGTTCTTTCTTTGGGTGTAGCTGCTTCTGTCTGTCATTTATCAATTGAAACTCAGTTAGGTCTCTTTGTCAAAGAAATCCACTTCCATCAAAATATGTCCTCATACAATATCGTTGTCGAAGTGTATAATGATCTCCTGGTTCTGCTCATCTCACTTAGCATCAGTTCATGTAAGTCTCACCAGTCCTCTCTGTATTCATCCTGCAAGTCATTTCTTACAGAACAATAATATTCCATAACATTCATATACCACAATTTACCCAGCCATTCTCCAATTGATGGGCAACCATTCATTTTCCAGTTTCTAGCCACTACAAACAGGGCTGCTACAAACATTTTGGCACATACAGGTCCCTTTCCCTTCTTTAGTATTTCTTTGGGATATAAGCCCAATAGAAACACTGCTGGATCAAAGGGTATGCACACTTTGATAACTTTTTGGGCATAATTTCAGATTGCTCTCCAGAATGGTTGGATTCGTTCACAACTCCACCAACAATGCATTAGTGTCCCAGTTTTCCCGCATCCCCTCCAACATTCATCATTATTTTTTCCTGTCATCTTAGCCAATCTGACAGGTGTGTAGTGGTATCTCAGAGTTGTCTTAATTTGCATTTCTCTGATCAATAATGATTTGGAACACTCTTTCATATGAGTGGTAATAGTTTCAATTTCATCCTCTGAAAATTGTCTGTTCATATCCTTTGACCATTTATCAATTGGAGAATGGCTTGATTTCTTATAAATTTGAGTCAGTTCTCTATATATTTTGGAAATGAGGCCTTTATCAGAACCTTTAACCGTGAAGATGTCTTCCCAGTTTTTTGCTTCCCTTCTAATCTTCTTTGCATTAGTTTTATTTGTACAAAGGCTTTTTAATTTGATGTAATCAAAATTTTCTATTTTGTGATCAGTAATGGTCTCTAGTTCATCTTTGGTCACAAATTTCTTTCTCCTCCACAAGTCTGAGAGATAAACTATCCTATGTTCCTCTAATTTATTTATAATCTCGTTCTTTATGCCTATATCATAGACCCATTTTGATCTTATCTTGGTATATGGTGTTAAGTGTGGGTCCATGCCTAATTTCTGCCATACTAATTTCCAATTATCCCAGTAGTTTTTATCAAATAATGAATTCTTATCCCAGAAGTTAGGGTCTTTGGGTTTGTCAAACACTAGATTTCTATAGTTGACTATTCTGTCTTGTGAACCTAACCTTTTCCACTGATCCACTAATCTATTTCTTAGCCAATACCAAATGGTTTTGGTGACTGATGCTTTATAATATAATTTTAGATCAGGTACAGCTAGGCCACCTTCATTTGATTTTTTTTTTTCATTAATTCCCTTGAGATTCTCGACTTTTTATTGTTCCATATGAATTTTGTTGTTATTTTTTCTAGATCATTAAAATATTTTCTTGGAAGTCTGATTGGTATAGCACTAAATAAATAGATTAGTTTAGGGAGTATTGTCATCTTTATTATGTTCACTCGGCAGATCCAAGAGCACTTAATATTTTTCCAATTATTTAAGTCTGACTTTATTTGTGTGGAGACTTTTTTATAATTTTGCTCATATAATTCCTGACTTTCCTTTGGTAGATAGATTCCCAAATATTTTATGGTATCAACAGTTATTCTGAATGGAATTTCTCTTTGTATCTCATGCTGTTGGGTTTTGTTGGTGATGTATAAAAATGCTGAGGATTTATGAGGATTTATTTTGTAGCCAGCTACTTTGCTAAAATTATGAATTATTTCCAATAGCTTTTTAGGAGAATCTCTGGGGTTCTCTAGATATACCATCATATCATCTGCAAAGAGTGATAGTTTGGTTTCCTCATTGCCTACTCTAATTCCTTTAATATCTTTCTCAACTATTATTGCCGAGGCTAGTGTTTCTAATATGATATTAAATAATAATGGTGATAGTGGGCAACCTTGCTTCACTCCAGATCTTACTGGGAAAGGTTCCAGTTTTTCCCCATTGCATATGATGCTTACTGATGGTTTTAAATATATGCTCCTGACTATTTTAAGGAAAAGTCCACTTATTCCTATGCTCTTAAGTGTTTTTATTAGGAATGGATGTTGGATTTTATCAAATGCTTTTTCTGCATCTATTGAGATGATCATATGGTTTTTGTTTGTTTGGTTATTGACATAGTCAATTATGCTAATAATTTTCCTAATATTGAACCAGCCTTGCATTCCTGGTATAAATCCTACTTGGTCATAGTGTATTATCCTGGGGATGATTTTCTGTAATCTTTTTGCTAATATTTTATTTAAGATTTTAGCATCAATATTCATTAGGGAGATTGGTCTACAATTTTCTTTCTCTGTTTTCAGCCTACCTGGTTTAGGTATCAGTACCATGTCTGTATCATAAAAAGAGTTTGGTAGGACTCCTTCAATCCCTATTTTTTCAAATAGTTTATTTAGCATTGGAGTTGATTGTTCTTTAAATGTTTGGTAAAATTCACATGTAAATCCATCTGGTCCTGGGGATTTTTTCTTAGGGAGTTGATTGATAGTTTGTTCTATTTCTTTTTCTGAGATGAGACTGTTTAGGATATTTACTTCTTCCTCTGTTAGTTTGGGCAAGCTATATTTTTGGAGGTATTCTTCTATTTCATTTAAGTTGTCAAATTTATTGGCATAAAGTTGGGCAAAGTAACTCCTAATTATTGCTCTAATTTCCTCTTCGTTAGTGGCGAGTTCTCCCTTTTCATTTTTAAGACTAACAATTTGATTTTCCTCTTTCCTTTTTTTAATCAGATTTACTAAGGGTTTGTCTGTTTTGTTGGTTTTTTCATAGAACCAACTCTTAGTTTTATTAATCAATTCAATAGTTTTTTACTTTCAATTTTATTGATCTCTCCTTTTATTTTTAGAATTTCAAGTTTAGTGTTGGACTGGGGGTTTTTAATTTGTTCCTTTTCTAGCATTTTTAGTTGCAAGCCCAATTCATTGACCTTCTCTTTCACTATTTTATACAAATAGGCCTCTAGAGATATGAAATTTCCCCTTATTACCGCTTTGGCTGCATCCCATACATTTTGGTATGATGTCTCATTATTATCGTTTTCTTGGGTGAAGTTATTAATTATGTCTATGATTTGCTGTTTCACCCAATCATTCTTTAGTATGAGATTATTTAGTTTCCAATTATTTTTTGGTCTACTTCCCCCTGGCTTTTTGTTGAATGTAATTTTCATTGCATCGTGGTCTGAAAAGGATGCATTTACTATTTCTGCCTTACTGCATTTGAGTTTGAGGTTTTTATGTCCTAATATATGGTCAATTTTTGTATAGGTTCCATGAACTGCTGAAAAGAAAGTGTATTCCTTTCTGTCTCCATTACATTTTCTCCAGAGATCTATCATATCTAACTTTTCTAGTATTCTATTTACCTCTTTGACTTCTTTCTTATTTATTTTGTGGTTTGATTTATCTAATTCTGAGAGTGCAAGGTTAAGATCTCCCACTATTATAGTTTTACTGTCTATTTCTTCTTGCAGCTCTCTTAATTTCTCTTTTAAGAATTTAGATGCTACACCACTTGGTGCATATATGTTTAATATAGATAGTGCTTCATTATCCATGCTACCCTTTAGCAAGATATAGTGCCCTTCCTTATCTCTTTTAATTAGATCAATTTTTGCTTTAGCTTGATCTGAGATCAGGATGGCTACCCCTGCTTTTTTGACTTCACCTGAAGCATAGTAGATTTTGCTCCAACCTTTTACCTTTAACCTGCATGTATCTCCCCGCTTCAGGTGTGTTTCCTGTAAACAACATATTGTAGGATTCTGGCTTTTAATCCCTTCTACTAACCGCTTCCTCTTTATGGGGGAGTTTACCCCGTTCACATTTATGGTTAGAATGACCAATTCTGTATTACTTGCCATCTTGTTAACCCCGGTTTATGCTTTTCTCCCTTCTTTCCCCTTTCCCCCCCTTCCCAGTATTAAGCTTGTGAGCACCACTTGCTTCTCACAGCCCTCCCTTTTTAGTATCCCTCCCCCCGCCTTAGATTTCCTCCCCCTATCTTACCCCTTTCCCTCCCTGTTTCCGTATTCCCTTCCACTTAGCTTATTCCTTCCCTTTTCACTTTTCTCTTCTCACTTTTCAATGAGGTGGGAGAAGTTTCACCATAGATTGAATATGTCTAAAATTTTTCTCTTAAAGCCAATTCTGAAGGCAGTAAGAAACCCACTATATTCATCCCCCTCCATTCTTTCTCTCAGATATAATAGGTTTTCTATGCCTCTTCATGAGATGTACTACCCCCACTTTACCCTTTTTCTGGTACAATGTCCTTTCCACATCTACTTTCTAGAACAAGGTATACGTGTATTCTTTATACCTCTTTATATCAGAAATATAGTTCCCAAGATTAATCTTTACCTTTTTAGATTTCTCTTGAGTTCTATATTTGTAGATCAAACTTTTTGTTAAGTTCTGGTTTTTTCATCAGAAATAGATGAAATTCGCTTACTTCGTTGAATGTCCATCTTCTTCCCTGGAAAAAGATGCTCATTCTCACTGGGTAAGTTATTTTTGGTTGCATACCAAGTTCCTTAGCCTTTCGGAATATCATTTTCCAGGCCCTTAGATCTTTTAATGTGGATGCTGCCAGATCCTGGATGATCCTTATTGTGGCTCCTTGATACTTGAATTGGGTTTTTCTAGCCGCTTGCAATATTTTTTTCCTTCATCTGAGGGTTCTGGCATTTGGTCACTATATTCCTTGGTGTTTTGATTTTAGGATCCCTTTCAGTGGGTGATCGATGAATTCTTTCAATGTCTATTTTATCCTCTGTTCCTATGACTACTGGGCAGTTCTCTTTGATAATTTCCTGGAAAATAGTGTCCAGGCTCTTTTTTTCATCATGCTTTTCTGGGAGTCCAATGATTCTCAGATTGTCTCTCCTGGATCTGTTTTCCAGGTCTGTTGTCTTCCCCAGAAAGTATTTCACATTCTTTTCCATTGTTTCATTTTTTTGGATTTGCTTGACTGATTCTTCTTGTCTCGAGTCATTCAATTCCAATTGTTCGATTCTGATTTTCAGTGAAGTATTTTCTTCACTCACTCTTTTAAAATCTTTTTCTAATTGTCCCATTGAATTCTTTTGTTCTGTGGAATTTTTTTCCATTTCGCCAATTTTGTTTTTTAGAGAGCTATTTTCTGTTTCCAGTTCACCAATCCTATTTTTCAAGGATTTTATTTCTTTATCCAGTCTCTCTTTAACTGAGTGGGATGACTTCTCCAGGCTCTTTTGCCAAGCTTCCCTCTCCTTTTCCCAAGCTTCCCTCTCCTTTTGCCAAGGCTCACTCTCCTTTTCCCATTTTTCTTCTAGCTCCCTCGTGAGAGCCTTTTTAATTACTTCTATGAAGTTCATCTGTGCTGAGAAACAGATGATCTCCTCCTTTGGGGATTCACCTGGAGACTGTCTGTTTTTAGTCTCCTCAGGATTTAGAGTCTGCTCTCTATCTGTATAGAAGCTGTCAAGGGTTAAAGTCCTCTTCAGTTTCTTGCTCATTCTGTCTAATAATCAAAGACAAACTAGCAAAGAAAAAAAGAAAAAAACTGAAGTCTTTCTTTGGGGGAGGGGCTGGGTGGTGTTACCGAGCTTCCTCTACAGACTGGGGGGGGGGGGAAGGGGTAGCAGTGAGGCACTAGCCCTACTGTGCTGCGCCTGCGCTCTGAGATCTGAGAGCGTGCTGAGTCACTGTGGGGGGGGGGGGGGAGGGGGTGTGGCCTGGTCCTGAGAGACTCCAGCTGTTTGGGGTTGTATTCTTCACCCCCGGTGTTTTTAGCTTCTCTGCTGGGCTGCTGACTTGCTGCCAGGGCAAAAGTATCCAGTCCTGTAGCGAAGCTCTCCCTGCAGAGATGGCTGCGATCACACCCCACCCTCTCTCCAGTCTGCTCGGCTGTGAGCTGCCTGCCATGCTCTCAGTTGCCTGCCCGTACCCTGCGCCCAATCCAAAACCATCTCAGCCCTCTCGCAAAAACAGACCTTTCTTGGTGAGTTTCAAGGATGGCTTCTTTTGGTAACTATTTGTGGGTTTTTTTTTCAGTCAAGCATTAATTCAGAGGCTTGTAATGAAATGGATAGTGAGAGAAAACTTGGAGCTACACAGTTGTGTGCCTCCTCTCCACCATCTTGGCCGGAAGTCCCCAGTACTATGATATCTTGAATAAACTCCATGAAATATGAAAATGAGAACCTGCTACTCCTAAAATAAGTAACCCCATATAACTGGTTATAAAAAAAAAAAAAAGTTAAACCTTTTGACTAATACTTAAGAATTGGTTGAAGGAATGGCTACCTAAATCTTAAAATAAAAAGATAGTTGTTTTCAAATATAATGATTTCTATTAATTAAATAAATAACTTTAAGGTAATTAATTTAATTTATAAAGTTGGTTTTCCATAATAACATGTAAGTGAAGGAGGGAGAAAAAGCAAACAAATAAGGGCTTTTCTCACATTGATTTGCATTTTGTAGGAAAGCTATTCAGTCAGAGATTGACTTAGACATAATCACCTCTTTCCAGTCACATTTAATCAGGTGCTCATTTACTCATCCTACTCTTGGTCAATCTCAGATTCTTCCATTATTGCCTTTCCAGAGACTCAAAGAATAATTGAATAATGGTGAAGGAGGGAAAAACAGAGTGCTATCATAATCATCATAAGTATCTAGCATTTACATAGAGTTTTAAAGTGTGAACATCAGTTTTAAAATAATCATATTTTATCCTCACAACAATCATGTAAAATAAGTGCTTTATTATCCTTATTTTAAAGATAAGGAATCTGATTTACCTTGGGATTACATAGCTAGTCAGTATCGAAAATCAAATTTGACCTCAGGGAATTCCTTACACTGGTCTAATACTTTACCAAATGCATGTATCAACTCAACCTTTAGAGATAATGAAAAAAAAAACTATTTTATGTCAGATTTTTGAACTCCTGTTACATGTCTCATGAGCCTTTGGGGTACTACATTTGAGCCCTTTTCTGATGATTAATTTATATCTTACCAGAAAATACAATTTCTTTTTCCTTACTAAGAAAAGTAACACATTGACATGATCAAGATGGAACTTAGTGATTAAGCTTTATAAGAATTGGATTTTAGAAATTATCTATATTTTAGTTCAAATAGAAGACATGCAGAATGGGGGATAATAGTGAGAAAAAGAATTAGAATCATTCTGCTGGACCACAGGGGGCAGAATCAGGATCTCTGGGTGAGAAGTAAGCTAGATTTTAGCTTAATATTAGGAAAAACTTCATAAGAAGTAAAACTATTTAAATGTAGAAAGATCTGCCTCTGTAGTAGTAGATTTCCCATCACTGGAGGTCTTTTAAAAGTAACTGATGATGAATTCTTTATTAATTCAGTAAGTGCCGATCTAGTGCAAAGCATTGTGTTAAGTATTGGAGGAGATACACAATTTAAGTAAGATAATGTCTCTGACTTTAAAGAACCCCGACACCTAGAGTTAGGCAATGCTTTCCCTCTGAGATTATCAACTTGAAAATACAATGGTTTTACAGAGTTTGCATGTATTCTCCCTTGTGTAACTCCTTGAGAACTAAGGCTTTTTGCTTTTCTTTGTATTTTCAATGCTTAGCAAAATATCTTGTACATAGTAGGTGTTTTAAAATACTTGCTGATATTTGGCTGATTTGCAATATGAAAGTGAATTCCCATTCAGCTTTAGGGAGGAATAAGAGATATTGGGGTCATAATGAGTGAATCTCTATATATCCAAAGCACTATATGGGGGGGTATGGAAACTCCAAGTGTTTTATTCCAAACTTTCTTTAAGTAGCTGACAAATTTCTTGAAGTCATTCCAGTTTTAAGCATACCTTACTCACACTCATGTCAAGCATATTTGCATCATGAATTTGATAGAAATTTGTCTCATTGTACTAAATTTAATTTCATCCCAGGCGAGGTCCAAATGATAATAAATTATGAATTTATGAAATGTTACAATATACAGCCGAGTCTTATCTATAGAACATCTTTCTGTTTTAGTAAGATCCTAGAAGGCAAAGGTTTGCATGTTTACTATGTGAATAAACTTACTTTGCAGATGCTTCCCATATAACCACTATTTGCATGATACACTTTTGTTCCTTCCCTTATCACCTAGGAGATATCTCAGATAAAATGTAAAAATTCAGTTCCTCTGTCTCAGATACCACTTTCAGGAAACAGGAACCCATGTGCAGAAGCAGGGCACTTTTTTCACCTCTCTATTAACTAAATTAATACTTAGATACCTTATTACACATCTCATAAGTCATTGAATGTGATCTGTTTATGGAGATTGAAAAAAAATAAGAAAGAAAGTTAGATATCATTTTGGAACAAACAGAAAGTTCATGTGAATAGCTGACAGTATCTGCAATCCACAAACCCCAGATCTCTTAAAAATGAGTGGGCAATTTGGGGATTTGTCTGTTTATAGCCAACTTAACAAATCACTTAAGGCACCTATTTTATTCCTTTAAAACTCAAGTGTTCTCTATTACCATGATGAGAAAACTAGTTTAAAACTCTTGTAGGTGATAAATCATGGCGGGTTGCATTAATCATAGCAGCCTAAAGCTGATAAGTGCAATTATGTGTTTGTCACCCCAGGGGACTCTCTAGATCAACTCAAACCACCCCATCAAGACCCCTGCAAAGCTCCAATTCTTGCCTAAAGTCTATTGTACCTCATTTGGGGGCTTAACACATCTTATTCTTTAGGGTATTAAAGGCCTTCTGGCAGACCCATCACTACATTAATGAGACATGGATCTGGATATGATCTATTCATGGTGGTGCAGTGATGGAGCACCCTTACTACCAATTGGCAGCAAGTCTCCAACATTTCAAGCACAAAAACCCAATCAAACATCTTTGAGTTAACTCTTCTTCCCCCACCAGCAATTTATATGAGTAACAAAAGAGAGAAACTAGCCTTATGAAAATTATAATAAATAACTGCACTAAATAAATAATTTAATACTTTGAGAAATGATGTTTGTGCAAATACAATTTAAATGAGTGGTGTAACAAAATTTTAGGATTAAAAAGGACTTCAGACATAATCTAGTAAACCTGTCCCCATCCTAATTTTCCAAACAAGCAATGGAGGCAAAAAATAGCAGCATCTTGAACATAGTGGATGCTTAATAAATTTTTGTGACAAATTGGATTGAATTAAAGGCAGGGAAATGACTTGCCCATGACTACACTAATTCAGTGCTCTTGACTCCCAGTAAAATGCTCCATTCATTATAAACCAGAGTGTCTTCATTATATCCTTGTGTTTGTTTTAAATTCTGTTTATGTTTCTATACTGGGGTGAACTTTTCAAAAATGTTTTCAGTGATGGTGCCCATAGCCCCTTGGGGAATGAGGTTGCCTGTAATGGTAGCCATAGCAAATTGCTTTAAAGAACTCTATTGAGTTCTTGTATTAATGGGACATCTCTCATTTTTTATCTATTATAGGAGTCAATACTAAATTATTAATATCTCCTCATTATCTGTGTTAAAGGCAGAGTTCATCCAACAGAAATAGCATCACAAAATTATAGATTTAAACCTGCAAAAGTCATAGAGGCTCTCTGGACTTGCTTTCTCATTTTAAAGATGAGGAAGCTTAGTCCTACAGAGTTTAATTTAACTACTTCACACCAATACAGGTGGTAAATAGCAAAAACACATTTTGGACCCAGGTTCTCTGAGCACAAGTAGGTGCTCCAGAACTAGGAAGGTAATCTGAAAACCATTTCTATTTCCCCTTGAATCAACTCATGTGTCTTCTCAAAATGAATATATCTTCCTTAAAATGCTATGGTGCAAAAAAAAGTGTCTATATGCTCTTGACTCCAGCATTAAGAAAGCCACTAGTTTAATCAGACAGAAGCCAGGTGCAGAAGCAGGGCACTTTTTTCACCTCTCTATTAACTAAATTAATACTTAGATACCTTATTACACATCTCATAAGTCATTGAATGTGATCTGTTTATGGAGATTGAAAAAAAAATAAGAAAGAAAGTTAGATATCATTTTGGAACAAACAGAAAGTTCATGTGAATAGCTGACAGTATCTGAAATCCACAAACCCCAGATCTCTTAAAAATGAGTGGGCAATTTGGGGATTTGTCTGTTTATAGCCAACTTAACAAATCACTTAAGGCACCTATTTTATTCCTTTAAAACTCAAGTGTTCTCTATTACCATGATGAGAAAACTAGTTTAAAACTCTTGTAGGTGATAAATCATGGCGGGTTGCATTAATCATAGCAGCCTAAAGCTGATAAGTGCAATTATGTGTTTGTCACCCCAGGGGACTCTCTAGATCAACTCAAACCACCCCATCAAGACCCCTGCAAAGCTCCAATTCTTGCCTAAAGTCTATTGTACCTCATTTGGGGGCTTAACACATCTTATTCTTTAGGGTATTAAAGGCCTTCTGGCAGACCCATCACTACATTAATGAGACATGGATCTGGATATGATCTATTCATGGTGGTGCAGTGATGGAGCACCCTTACTACCAATTGGCAGCAAGTCTCCAACATTTCAAGCACAAAAACCCAATCAAACATCTTTGAGTTAACTCTTCTTCCCCCACCAGCAATTTATATGAGTAACAAAAGAGAGAAACTAGCCTTATGAAAATTATAATAAATAACTGCACTAAATAAATAATTTAATACTTTGAGAAATGATGTTTGTGCAAATACAATTTAAATGAGTGGTGTAACAAAATTTTAGGATTAAAAAGGACTTCAGACATAATCTAGTAAACCTGTCCCCATCCTAATTTTCCAAACAAGCAATGGAGGCAAAAAATAGCAGCATCTTGAACATAGTGGATGCTTAATAAATTTTTGTGACAAATTGGATTGAATTAAAGGCAGGGAAATGACTTGCCCATGACTACACTAATTCAGTGCTCTTGACTCCCAGTAAAATGCTCCATTCATTATAAACCAGAGTGTCTTCATTATATCCTTGTGTTTGTTTTAAATTCTGTTTATGTTTCTATACTGGGGTGAACTTTTCAAAAATGTTTTCAGTGATGGTGCCCATAGCCCCTTGGGGAATGAGATTGCCTGTAATGGTAGCCATAGCAAATTGCTTTAAAGAACTCTATTGAGTTCTTGTATTAATGGGACATCTCTCATTTTTTATCTATTATAGGAGTCAATACTAAATTATTAATATCTCCTCATTATCTGTGTTAAAGGCAGAGTTCATCCAACAGAAATAGCATCACAAAATTATAGATTTAAACCTGCAAAAGTCATAGAGGCTCTCTGGACTTGCTTTCTCATTTTAAAGATGAGGAAGCTTAGTCCTACAGAGTTTAATTTAACTACTTCACACCAATACAGGTGGTAAATAGCAAAAACACATTTTGGACCCAGGTTCTCTGAGCACAAGTAGGTGCTCCAGAACTAGGAAGGTAATCTGAAAACCATTTCTATTTCCCCTTGAATCAACTCATGTGTCTTCTCAAAATGAATATATCTTCCTTAAAATGCTATGGTGCAAAAAAAAGTGTCTATATGCTCTTGACTCCAGCATTAAGAAAGCCACTAGTTTAATCAGACAGAAGCCAGGTAAAGCTTTAAATATTCTCTTCTATTCTATCCTAATAGGCAGCTGCAGAAAAAATTTCTTTGACAACATATGTGCCAAATGATTATTGAGTCTTTCCTTGAAGATTATAAGTAAAAGAAAACCATAGTGTCTAAAGACATCAAGATTACTCTGAAGTAATTCTAAGTGTGGGGTTTCTTTTCCTTATACATCCAAATTTCTATTGATCCTTATTCTGTCCTCTGAATTAAGGATGAATAATTTAAACCCTTTTCATATAGCAATCAATCAATTAATTAAAATAATTTATTCAGGACCTATAAGGTGTAAGGCCCTGTATTAAGCACTAGGGATATAAAAGAGACAAAAGAGGGTCTGTTTCCTCAAAGAGCTTATAATCTAATAAGAGAGACAACATGCAAATATGCACAAAACAAATTATGTACAGGATAAATAGGAAATAATAGAGGAAAGACACAGGAATTAAAAAGGGGGTTGAAGAATCATCTGTTGAGTATGGGATTTTAGTTAGGAATGAAAGGAAGCCAGAGAAATCAGAGACACCATCCTGTTCTAAGTTTTTTTTTTTTTTTTTTTCTGGACCAAATCAGTAGAAAGACTAAAAAGTAATGCAGTTGGGTGAATTCAGAAACTGCTTGAATGTTCAGGCCCAAGTCACTAATAGTATGGTGTCAATCTGGGGAGACACAAAAAGGGAAAGATAGTATTTAACCTTGAGAAGATCACATTTTAATGAGGAAGCACAAACAAGCTTGATAGTGTTTGTGTTTGTATGTGCATATGCACACACATAAAAATGTGTGTGCATTTTAACATTATCAACTCAATTGCACTCTTCAAGAGATGAAAATCAAAGTGTTTAATTAATCATAGGGTTTAAAATAAATCTAAACCTCAGTTTTCTCACCTGAAAAACTGAGATGGTTATTTGGAATAGGACCCCCCAAAATGTTTTCCTTTATTGAAAAAAAAAAGAGAGAGAGAGAGAGAGGGGCAAATTAAAAGATTCCACCAGCATTTCTGAATTATGCTACCTCCTTTCTTACATTCTCAACTCCAGTCAAACTGACCTGCTAGTCATTCTACATTCCCAGTATGTATCTCCAGCATCTCCTGCTCCTGCCCTTGTAAAGGTGAACTTCCGTGTCTGGAGTGCACTCACTCATTCTCTCTTTTTTCAGATTCATAGAATCCCCTTTTCTTCAACATTCACCAACTCAAGGCTTTTCCTGAACTCTACAGTCATTATGGCTCTGCCTCTCCTCAAATTACTTTGTATAATATTGCACATACTTTGTATTATGTTAAATGTTTATATATTGTATCTTGCTAGTAAAGTGTGTTGTAACCTCCATGTCCTGAGTTCTGCCTTGCACATTGTTGGTGATTAATGAATGTAACTTGAATTGAACTCTATTTCTACAATAAAATACTCTTAATGTCCAGATACTAACTAAAGGTAACAGCGTAATTTAATTGGTGAGATCAAGTTCTGTGCTTAAGATTTAATAGCCACCATTGGTATGAATTGATTTCTTTTCTCAGGTTCTCAGTTTCCTTACCAGTACAATGAGACATTTCCACTAAATGAACTCTGAGGTCTCTTCCAGTTTTAATATTCCATGATTTTATAATTCTATGAATGTATTTTTTGTTGTAAAGGACTATTCAAAATGCTCATAAAAGAATACCATTGTAAAACCTTTAAAAATACCGAATTAAGCCCGAAAAACTACAAAAATGTGCATGGTTAGGGACATTTTAAAACTTGATTATAGAGTTTTACTTACTGAGGAGCTGAAAGAAAATGCAGTAGAGACATTGCCTGGTGGCCCAGTGTGTATTGTTAAGGCAAATTAATTCTTATAATTATAGTGCCTTTGCAGTATTTAATTTTTGGCAAACCTTTCTGGAGTTCAGTTTCTCCACCTGCACAATGGGAACTCCTTACCAATGTGTAATATTTGCAATTCACATGAAGATTCTTTAGCAAAAATCTTTTTAACAAGTGCCACCTGAGTGCATTTTCTTAAGAATGAAACAGTGTTCAGTTTAAATCTCCAATGTTCCTTTCCTTTTTTCTCCTATGTTATCCATTCTTTCTACTTAGGACATCCTCTATCCCTATAAATTTCTGATATCTCTTTTTACTTCCTTCTATCAAAATTTTTATACTTTGCCTACAGAGCATCACTGATTGAATATATATATATATTATAAACTGTAATCTAAAACAAACACCTTCCATAAAAAGCAGCCCTGGTCATTTATCAAGGCTGCCTTTGACTTGTCTTCATGTGGTTTACCAGAAGAAGTTTCTGCAGGTACCATTTGTGGCCTGCTGACAGTTTCATTTTCATCTGAATGGCTCCATGTTGCCAGGGCAGGCTGCCTGGATCAAAATGGTGATATTCGATTGGGTGATATTTGATTACTCGCTGCAGACACCAGGTATATTTCTCAGTTATTCCAGACATAGCACTCAGTGTTGGTTCCTGTCCCTTTCTGGGTTGTAAGCATTCAAGAGATGTCTTGATGTGTGGCTGTTTCACAATAATGATCATTTAACAGTAAAATAAGTCAGAAAGCCTTAAGATAGGCCCCAGGGATTGAGAGAGAATGGAAACATTTATTTTAACTCAATAGTTAACCTATCCTTTCCCTTATTCCTCCTCAACAATTCCATTGTTTTCTCTCTCATTTTTCTGACGGGAAGTGATAGATATATGAAGCATTTGGCATTCAAATAATTTGACAAATCCTCATGATTGCCTATCATTTTTTTAAAAAATTTTCCCTGTTTAATTACCTTGGAGAAATTGTTCTTTCCAGAAATACTTAAACTTCTTGAAGATAGAGACTGTTGATTTTTAATTTTTTTTTCCCCTGAGGCAATTGGGTTTAAGTGACTTGCCCAGCATCACACAGCCAGGAAGTGTTACTTGTCTGAGGTCAGATTTGAATCCTCCTGATTTCAGGGCTGGGCTTTATCCACTGCACCACCCAGCAGTCCCAGAGTCTGCCATTCTTAAAATTGATCTCTTTGGTTAATCTAGTCAAACTTCTTTCTCACTGAATTCATTTGTAAGATCATAATTCTTTTTTTTTTTTTTCATCCCACACCCTGGAAAATACAAAAATATCCTGAGAGATAACTCAAACAACTTTATTTTAATTTATCAGAATACTTCCACATTCATTACATTGGAATTGCTTGCAAGCTATTAAAAACAAACAAAAAAGCCTTAGTGTAGAAATTTGTAGATGAAGTTTGCCTAGATTCAGCAAAGGATTTATAAAATTTGTCATATTACTGTGAATAAGATGGAAGTATATAGGATAACAATAGAAAAGTTTGAGGGATTCAGAAACAAATGAATACTCAGTCTTAAAGAGTATTCATTAGTGATTTGGTGCTAATTTAGAAAGGGATACCTAAGCTCAGGAAATCCCTGAGGTTTTTATCTCATGAAGAGTGGAGTGTGTGTGTGTAAACATTGATTAAAAACCTGCTATGTGCCAGCATTGTCCAAAATACTGGGGATACACAAAAAGGGAAAGATAGTATTTAACCTTGAGAAGATCACATTTTAATGAGGAAGCACAAACAAGCTTGATAGTGTTTGTGTTTGTATGTGCATATGCACACACATAAAAATGTGTGTGCATTTTAACATTATCAACTCAATTGCACTCTTCAAGAGATGAAAATCAAAGTGTTTAATTAATCATAGGGTTTAAAATAAATCTAAACCTCAGTTTTCTCACCTGAAAAACTGAGATGGTTATTTGGAATAGGACCCCCCAAAATGTTTTCCTTTATTGAAAAAAAAAAAAGAGAGAGAGAGAGAGGCAAATTAAAAGATTCCACCAGCATTTCTGAATTATGCTACCTCCTTTCTTACATTCTCAACTCCAGTCAAACTGACCTGCTAGTCATTCTACATTCCCAGTATGTATCTCCAGCATCTCCTGCTCCTGCCCTTGTAAAGGTGAACTTCCGTGTCTGTAGTGCACTCACTCATTCTCTCTTTTTTCAGATTCATAGAATCCCCTTTTCTTCAACATTCACCAACTCAAGGCTTTTCCTGAACTCTACAGTCATTATGGCTCTGCCTCTCCTCAAATTACTTTGTATAATATTGCACATACTTTGTATTATGTTAAATGTTTATATATTGTATCTTGCTAGTAAAGTGTGTTGTAACCTCCATGTCCTGAGTTCTGCCTTGCACATTGTTGGTGATTAATGAATGTAACTTGAATTGAACTCTATTTCTACAATAAAATACTCTTAATGTCCAGATACTAACTAAAGGTAACAGCGTAATTTAATTGGTGAGATCAAGTTCTGTGCTTAAGATTTAATAGCCACCATTGGTATGAATTGATTTCTTTTCTCAGGTTCTCAGTTTCCTTACCAGTACAATGAGACATTTCCACTAAATGAACTCTGAGGTCTCTTCCAGTTTTAATATTCCATGATTTTATAATTCTATGAATGTATTTTTTGTTGTAAAGGACTATTCAAAATGCTCATAAAAGAATACCATTGTAAAACCTTTAAAAATACCGAATTAAGCCCGAAAAACTACAAAAATGTGCATGGTTAGGGACATTTTAAAACTTGATTATAGAGTTTTACTTACTGAGGAGCTGAAAGAAAATGCAGTAGAGACATTGCCTGGTGGCCCAGTGTGTATTGTTAAGGCAAATTAATTCTTATAATTATAGTGCCTTTGCAGTATTTAATTTTTGGCAAACCTTTCTGGAGTTCAGTTTCTCCACCTGCACAATGGGAACTCCTTACCAATGTGTAATATTTGCAATTCACATGAAGATTCTTTAGCAAAAATCTTTTTAACAAGTGCCACCTGAGTGCATTTTCTTAAGAATGAAACAGTGTTCAGTTTAAATCTCCAATGTTCCTTTCCTTTTTTCTCCTATGTTATCCATTCTTTCTACTTAGGACATCCTCTATCCCTATAAATTTCTGATATCTCTTTTTACTTCCTTCTATCAAAATTTTTATACTTTGCCTACAGAGCATCACTGATTGAATATATATATATATTATAAACTGTAATCTAAAACAAACACCTTCCATAAAAAGCAGCCCTGGTCATTTATCAAGGCTGCCTTTGACTTGTCTTCATGTGGTTTACCAGAAGAAGTTTCTGCAGGTACCATTTGTGGCCTGCTGACAGTTTCATTTTCATCTGAATGGCTCCATGTTGCCAGGGCAGGCTGCCTGGATCAAAATGGTGATATTCGATTGGGTGATATTTGATTACTCGCTGCAGACACCAGGTATATTTCTCAGTTATTCCAGACATAGCACTCAGTGTTGGTTCCTGTCCCTTTCTGGGTTGTAAGCATTCAAGAGATGTCTTGATGTGTGGCTGTTTCACAATAATGATCATTTAACAGTAAAATAAGTCAGAAAGCCTTAAGATAGGCCCCAGGGATTGAGAGAGAATGGAAACATTTATTTTAACTCAATAGTTAACCTATCCTTTCCCTTATTCCTCCTCAACAATTCCATTGTTTTCTCTCTCATTTTTCTGACGGGAAGTGATAGATATATGAAGCATTTGGCATTCAAATAATTTGACAAATCCTCATGATTGCCTATCATTTTTTAAAAAATTTTCCCTGTTTAATTACCTTGGAGAAATTGTTCTTTCCAGAAATACTTAAACTTCTTGAAGATAGAGACTGTTGATTTTTAATTTTTTTTTCCCTTTTGTCTTTGTCTCTCAGTACCTAGCACAGTGTCTAATGTATATTAAGCCATCTTGAATTGGCAGATTCCATATTTTTAACCTTTGACAAAACTTATAGACTCTAAAATATCTTAGTACTTTGCCCCTGATTTTTTCATCCAAATCCTCATAATATCCTTTTCCCCAAAGCCCTACACCAATATTTGTAATTAAGTGACTTCATAGTTGATAGCATGCCTTTATATGTCCTAAAGTCCATTGACTGAATAAGACAACCTTATGTCTGTGATTTGCTACACAGAATCTCATCAATCAATAAGCAAGGATTTCTTCTATACCTACCATGTATCAGATACTCTATAAGGCACTTCAAATACAAAAACAAAATTAGTTGATACATATTCCCAGGGAGCTTACAATCTAATTAGTCATGGAAGTCATAAATAAGATCCTTTCATTTTAGGGAAATAGTGAACTGGGCCTAGCAAAGTGGAGGGAAACTATATTTTCTGAATGTTTATTAGATAGCTTTTGATAGCTGAGAAAGAGCTGTTTTTGGAGTGTGGAACACCTCTTCCATCTGTACTGGCTGAGTACTCCTGGGTAAATCATTTAACCTAGGATTCTCCTACACAACTCTAAAAACATAAATTGTTAAGTAGATGCTGATTTTCACTAAAAATTCTTTGGGAATTTCTTACACCAATAAAACCACAACTCCGCAATCATCTCCTTCTCCTCAAAACCTCTCTATGTTCTCTCCTCAATCTCTAATATATCTTCTATATTCTCTCCTTTTTTATCACAGAAGATTCCCTTAGCTCATCATTTTTTGAGAAGATAGAAGCCATTAGAAACTGGAAAATG
This sequence comes from Antechinus flavipes, assembly GCF_016432865.1. NCBI lineage: Eukaryota > Metazoa > Chordata > Mammalia > Dasyuromorphia > Dasyuridae > Antechinus > Antechinus flavipes. The sequence continues at coordinate 44,762,574 of NC_067400.1, forward strand.
AATGGATGCCCATCAATTGGAGAATGGTTGAGTAATTGTGGTATATGAAGATTATGGAATATTATTGTTCTGTAAGGAATGACCAGGGGGATGAATACAGAGAGAACTGGCGAGACTTACATGAACTGATGCTAAGTGAAATGAACAGAACTAGGAGATCATTATATACCTCAACAATGATACTGCTTGAGGATGTATTCTGATGGAAGTGGATCTCTTCAATAAAGAGAGCTAATTCAGTTTCAATAGATCAAAGATGGACAGAAGCAGCTGTACTCAAAGAAAGAACATTGGGAAATGAATATAAACTGCTTGCATTTTTGTTTTTCTTCCCGGGTTATTTCTACCTTCTGAATCCAATTCTCCCTGTGCAACAAGAGAACTGTTCGGTTCTGCACACATATATTGTATCTAGGATATACTGTAATCTATTCAACATGTAAAGGACTGCTTGCCATCTTGGGGAGGGGGTGGAGGAAGGGAGGGGAAAAATCAGAACAGAAGTGAATGCAAGGGATAATGCTGTAAAAAATTACCCTGGTATGGGTTCTAGCAATAAAAAAGTTATTTAAAAAAAAGAGAGAGAAGATAGAAGCCATGTATGAATTAAACATGTCTATTTAATTCCCTGAACAATCAATCCTACCCCCTTCTGAATTCATAGTCCTCAATCTCTCTACTGCTCCATACTGCCTTTCCCCACTACATACAAACTACTGTGGTTTATCTTCTCATAGGAAATATAAATAAAAATGGACATTTCTCTCCTAACTTTAAATGTCAAACTTTTGAATGTCTGATTTAAATCTGCTATTTTCTTTCTGTATCAGTACTCATTCTCCTTAATTCCTGAAATGTGGCATTGGATCCCTTCTTCCTGTTTAATCATCCCAGTCTCCAAATTGAACAATGTTTTCTCCATTCTCGTTTCTTTGATGTCTCAGTAGCATGTGACTTTGTGGACCACTTTCCTTCTCAAGAATCTCTTTTGCTTAAGTTGAGCTGTAGAATCTTTTGAAATCACCTCTTTGTCCTTTTCTCTATTTTCTCTTTTCCTCCAATCTTTTAAACTTGGTTATTATCCAACTTGTTTGTACTTTATTCCTTGGAGATCCAATTCATTATTTTCCATCCTGTCTCTTTTGCTTCAATCCTTTCAACTATTTCTATGTGCCCATTACTCCAGATCTTTTCCCTGATTTCCAATGGATATCACCACCTACCTTCTTCATGTTTCTATTTGGATGCCTTGGATGATAATTTGAAACTTTAAATGTTTAAAACTGAACTCCTTGGGGGTCATAGACTTGGTGTTACATGTAGAGCCATATGGGATCTCATAGTTTAATTCCTATGTTTTTCATTTGAGGAAAGTGAGGCAGGGGGGACAAAGGACCTTTCCCAAGATGACAAAAGTAGGTATTGATTGGTTGTTGTCCTTCATTTTCAAAGAGAACAAAGATGACATCATTATGTAAATTACAGTGTATCTATCTTTCACTGATCAGACCAGGACAAGCTCAGAATGCTCTGCCGTAGGTCAGGTACAAGTAGTCCATGTAAACATGGGGTGGAGTCTCTATTTATGCACATCTATGACTTTTGAGTAACTTCACTTATGCTTTTCTCATAGAGCACAGCACCTTCTTTGGTAAGGGCACTCCAACCTGGAAAGTCTTCCATCAACATAAACAAAGTACAAAATAATAACAATTCTTATGGGGTGATCAACTGTGAATGACTTTGCTATTCTTAGCAATACAATGATCCAAGATTACTCTGAAGAACTTAAGAAGAAAAGTTCTATCCATACCTAGAGAAAAAACTGTTTTTATCTGAATATAGACTGAAACATATTTTTATTTTTCTTCCCGGGTTATTTCTACCTTCTGAATCCAATTCTCCCTGTGCAACAAGAGAACTGTTCGGTTCTGCACACATATATTGTATCTAGGATATACTGTAATCTATTCAACATGTAAAGGACTGCTTGCCATCTTGGGGAGGGGGTGGAGGAAGGGAGGGGAAAAATCAGAACAGAAGTGAATGCAAGGGATAATGCTGTAAAAAATTACCCTGGTATGGGTTCTAGCAATAAAAAAGTTATTTAAAAAAAAGAGAGAGAAGATAGAAGCCATGTATGAATTAAACATGTCTATTTAATTCCCTGAACAATCAATCCTACCCCCTTCTGAATTCATAGTCCTCAATCTCTCTACTGCTCCATACTGCCTTTCCCCACTACATACAAACTACTGTGGTTTATCTTCTCATAGGAAATATAAATAAAAATGGACATTTCTCTCCTAACTTTAAATGTCAAACTTTTGAATGTCTGATTTAAATCTGCTATTTTCTTTCTGTATCAGTACTCATTCTCCTTAATTCCTGAAATGTGGCATTGGATCCCTTCTTCCTGTTTAATCATCCCAGTCTCCAAATTGAACAATGTTTTCTCCATTCTCGTTTCTTTGATGTCTCAGTAGCATGTGACTTTGTGGACCACTTTCCTTCTCAAGAATCTCTTTTGCTTAAGTTGAGCTGTAGAATCTTTTGAAATCACCTCTTTGTCCTTTTCTCTATTTTCTCTTTTCCTCCAATCTTTTAAACTTGGTTATTATCCAACTTGTTTGTACTTTATTCCTTGGAGATCCAATTCATTATTTTCCATCCTGTCTCTTTTGCTTCAATCCTTTCAACTATTTCTATGTGCCCATTACTCCAGATCTTTTCCCTGATTTCCAATGGATATCACCACCTACCTTCTTCATGTTTCTATTTGGATGCCTTGGATGATAATTTGAAACTTTAAATGTTTAAAACTGAACTCCTTGGGGGTCATAGACTTGGTGTTACATGTAGAGCCATATGGGATCTCATAGTTTAATTCCTATGTTTTTCATTTGAGGAAAGTGAGGCAGGGGGGACAAAGGACCTTTCCCAAGATGACAAAAGTAGGTATTGATTGGTTGTTGTCCTTCATTTTCAAAGAGAACAAAGATGACATCATTATGTAAATTACAGTGTATCTATCTTTCACTGATCAGACCAGGACAAGCTCAGAATGCTCTGCCGTAGGTCAGGTACAAGTAGTCCATGTAAACATGGGGTGGAGTCTCTATTTATGCACATCTATGACTTTTGAGTAACTTCACTTATGCTTTTCTCATAGAGCACAGCACCTTCTTTGGTAAGGGCACTCCAACCTGGAAAGTCTTCCATCAACATAAACAAAGTACAAAATAATAACAATTCTTATGGGGTGATCAACTGTGAATGACTTTGCTATTCTTAGCAATACAATGATCCAAGATTACTCTGAAGAACTTAAGAAGAAAAGTTCTATCCATACCTAGAGAAAAAACTGTTTTTATCTGAATATAGACTGAAACATATTTTTATTTTTCTTGAGGTTTTTTTGAGGGGAGGAGAGATCTATGTTTTCTTTTGCAAAGAGACTTTTATGAAAATGTTTTGCTTAACTTCACATGTACCTTCCCAACGGGGATGGGAGTGGGGAGGAAAGGAGAGAATCTGGAACTCAAAGTTTTAAAAACAAATGTTAAAAAAGTATGTTATATGTAAATGGGGAAAATAAAAATATTTTTAAAAGATATGGATATGCCATTCTGGGTGATCCTGTGCTAGTGTCTCCGTGCCATACAATGAATCCCAAAGTTTTTCAGAGTATCAAAGTATGTGTAAGAACCAGGGTTAGAACCCAGACCCTTATTTTTCCTCTAACCCACACTACCAATCATGCTCTCCCTTCAATAATTTTCCATCCTGAATTTCTTATTTTTATTGACTATTATCACTACTTTCCTCATAACGTTGGCTAGAGATCTTAGTATTATCTTTGACTTTACTGTTATCCATTATATCTAATTAGTCATCAACTTTTTTCTTCCTTTATACTATTTCCCCTTTACCCCTTGCAGGGGTAAAGTATTTAGAGAGCTAGAATTAGAATCAGGAACGCATGAGTTCAAATCCTGCCAGCAACACTTATTAGCTATGTGTTCCTGATCACTTACTCTCTCTGTGCTTCAGTTTCTTTATCTGTAAATCTAAAGGTCATATTGAATTGCCCTTCTGATTTTAGATATATCCCATCATTCTGATATATTTGTAGCCTAAATGAATTCCCTTTCATTTTTTACTTGATTCTATCTTCTGTTCCCTCATTTCTAATAAAATGCTTTTATAGCTATCTAGGTTGGAGTACTAAGTCCTTCAAAAAGGCCTATAATATTAGAGGCCTAATGATTTCAATCTTGAAAGCATTATTTCCCTAACCAATGATGTGAGCATTTTTCTAACTTAGAGAGTCCATCACTAGGGACGATTTGGGGATGCAAAATGAATGACCACAGCATGAGCACATGCAATATTGCCATTCACTAGGTGTAGTTCTTAATCAGGCCAATAAAATTATGTTAAATCACTTGTAATTACTATGATTTATGTGGTGTTATTGTGGTGATTTACAGAGGAATGCTTAGTATGCTGGTTACTTAATACTATTGTGTCTTTTAATAATGTGGCAAAGCATCTCTGGCTGCATTTATAAATGGCAGAAGAACAGATTCAGCTCTGGTTAAGGAGAAACTTCCTCAATGAGAGTGGTCCCCAAGTGTAATGGGCTGCCTCATGATGAAAGGGCTTTCTCCCTCTCTAGAAGTCTTCAGCTAAAATCTAGATGACCACTCTCATTAATATTTTGGAAGGGGTTATTGCTCAAGTACCACTTAGGCCTGTACCGTCTCAAGCCTCTCCAAATGCTATGACTCAGGAAGCATCTTTTAATCATTTAAAAAATGTTATCTTTTGTGTTTATATTTTCTTACCCCTTGTTCCCCCCCCAACAGTCATCTTTTATGCAAAAGAGAAAAAAGTTCATAAATTTATTTTTTATCATATCAAGAGTTTGCTCTAACAATGCAAATTACAACCCAATCTTTGCTATTCATCCTGTGTAACAGTTGTCCATAACCTTTTGTGAGTCAACAAAGGAAATCCACTCACTGTGCTAAAAGCCTTCCTTCATTTTTTCCTGACATTTCCAGGGTACCAATGGGACATTCTGGTTATCCATACATCCATCACTCCAGATTCTTCCATCTAACTTATGGCTAAAGCCGCCTCTATGTTTTGTTTCCCCCAGTAGAATTGGAGCTAGCAGGCACCATATTTATTTTTTGCATGCCCTTTGTATTTTGTACATATTAAGTGCTTAATAAATGCTCATTCATCCATCCATTCATTCATCATTATGTTATCAGTGCATCTTGTCTTCCTATCAAGGATGGTCTGGTGTTATTTTTTAACTTATTTTTTCAGAATTGCTTATTTTTTATGTCTCGCTATGTTCCACCAATCATCATCATCTCCATTTTTGCTTTGTCATATTTATTTTTAATTCTTTGGAGTCAGTTGTATTCTGTGTCTTGCTGCTCCATAGTAAAATTAGCAAACAGTTAATGTGTTGAAAATATGGGGCTTTCCTATTTGTAATAGCTAGAAACTGGAAAATGAATGGATGCCCATCAATTGGAGAATGGCTGGGTAAATTGTGGTATATGAATGTTATGGAATATTATTGTTCTGTAAGAAATGACCTGCAGGATGAATACAGAGAGGACTGGCGAGACTTACATGAACTGATGCTAAGTGAAATGAGCAGAACCAGGAGATCATTATACACTTCGACAACGATATTATATGAGGACATATTTTGATGGAAGTGGATTTCTTTGACAAAGAGACCTAACTGAGTTTCAATTGATAAATGACAGACAGAAGCAGCTACACCCAAAGAAAGAACACTGGGAAACAAATGTGAATTATCTGCATTTTTGTTTTTCTTCCCGGGTTATTTATACCTTCTGAATCCAATTCTCCCTGTGCAACAAGAGAACTGTTCGGTTCTGCAAACATATATTGTATCTAGTTTATACTGCAACATATCCAACATATATAGGACTGCTTGCCATCTAGGGGAGGGGGTGGAGGGAGGGAGGGGAAAAATCGGAGCAGAAACGAGTGCAAAGGACAATGTTGTAAAAAAAATTATCCTGGCATGGATTCTGTCAATATAAAGTAATTATTAAATAAAAATTAAAAAAAAGCATAGAAATGAAAAAAAAAAAGAAAATATGGGGCTTTCCTTTCATTTCAAAGCAACAGGGAATGTTTTGGATAAATAAAAAAGTTAGCTACTCTTAAAAAGCAATCTAAACGACTGTCCTCTTATTCAACTTTGGGAGCCTGGCTTATTGTTCATTTAGACTATCTGTCTCAAGGTTAAAGGGATGGACAAGCTCTAAAGTTTAATTGCCCAAATGCATGTTAAAGCTTGAGCAATAGGTATTCTTCAGCCACATAATTTTTTCCAATGTGAATGAGCATGTCAGATCCTTTGAGTTATTATAAAGCTCTTCTAGGAGACTCTTGGAGTGCTTTGGACCTCGATAAATCAGGTGAGAGTCATTCATAAACACACATGAAATCCTTATCATCAATAGGGATTTGACCTCTGTGTTAGACTGAAAATTAAGAAATATCTTTGTTCAATCTAGATCTTTGTATTTTATGGCTTGCATTTATTACCAGAGGGTTCTTAAGAGGAAAATTTGTTTTTAATCTTCCAAAGAATCTTGAATGATTCTTAAGTATAGATGAAAGACTTCTTATTGTAAAAGAATCTCTAAGGTAGTATTTTTTCCTTTTCTATCAGATCATATGATATTTGTTTCATAATCTACAAAGAGTAAACACAATGGCATATAATATTGTCTTCATTTTTAGTTGGGGCAGCTAGGTGATGCAGTAAATAAAGTACTGGCCCTGGAACTAGGAAAACTTACCTTCCTGAGTTCAAATATGGTCTCAGATGTTTCCTAGTTTAGTAATCCTGGGCAGATAAATCACTTAATCCTCTTTGTCTCAGTTTCCTCTTCTGTAAAATGAATTGGTGAAAGAAATACAAACCATCCCAGTACCTTTGCCAAGACAATCCCAAATGAAGTCACAAAGAATTGAATGCAGTTGAAAAAATGAATGAAAACATCTTTGAATGGTAAATGTGTGGTTTAACGTTGAGCATGGCATGAACCTATTAATGACCTCATTCATGATGCTCATGATATGTGGATAAATGATTTTCAAAATGATTGTGTATATATGGGATAATACACATAGAATGAAAGTTGGAGTTCTCTTGATAACCTGGTTTCCGAATTAATAAGCTTAACATTTTTATTTGGTTGAATTTTTTTTTTCTTTTGATTATGCCTTCCCCTTCTTCAGATACTTTGTGTACTGTTCATTTGCTGAAGCCCTTGTTTATCTGCCATATCCATTATAGATTTATTCACTATAAACTTGGTCTAATCTAGTCAATTCTCTTGTATTTGTTCTTTTTAGTGGCATTTTACTTCTTTTATAAGCATATCCAAGACTCTAGTATTAGGATCCAAGTATGTTTGTTCCAGAATCCTTGACGTCCAAAACAATACATTTTTTCAAACCATTTCCATTTTTTGTTTGTATTGTGCTTTGCATTTTAATACTTGGATGTCCTTGAGAAAGCTTTACTTAGAAATCTTCCTGAGCTTTCTTTAAATTGATTTTTACCCTTAACTGCTTCTTTTTGCTTTGAGGAAATACTGTATATACTTGTCCATCATCTTTCTTTGTAAGATTTTAGAAATGAATTTATACTGTAAACTCTTTGGATTTTGTTTTTGTCATCTATCTTTCCCTATTTAGCAAGTAAGGCAGATATGCTAAGTCATTTTCCCAAGCTCTTTTGGTTTCCTTTTCATAGTTATTAATTTACTTTAGCTATATTTCCAGCTAAAAATATTTTACTCAATATTAATATCATTTATCTTGTCCATTTACTATTTTAAATTTGTAAGTGCTATTGAGAATTCAGGGTTTGGTTGTGTAAATTAGATATCATATATTTTCTCAGTTTTGTTCTTGGTTTTTACTAATTCTGATCCTAACTCTGGTGAATCTAGAATGACTGTACATGGACAACTGACTAAGGATTTACTCTTGCATCAATAATATATTTTTTATATTAATATATTATCTATTTCCTGCTATGTAGTATTAATCGGTGCATACTATGGAGAATATCTACACATCTTTTTTTTTTTAACAAAAGCTCTCTCCCCAAACATCTACAAGATTAAAAATCTACAAGTTTCAGTGTGATCTACAAGTATTTTATCACTTTCATCCTTCCTCCTGAGCCATGTTATCCTGTATAATCTTTTCCCCTGTTCCCCCTGCAGCCATTAGACTGAATAAAATGATCAAATCTCAAATGAAATAATCAAATGATCAAATAAAATGTCAGAAAGTTAGTTAAATCAATGGAGGTTCTAATCATGTTTTTCATAAGATTTCTCTACTGCCTCTTCCTTAGCAACTGATGTTGTTGCATAAACTGCAGGTATTTTAATAGCAAATTTTCACACTTTTAATTTAATTTAATTAATGCTAATTTAAATATTTATCATTGGTTCTACAATATTTGATCATCAAAGATCCCATGAAACAACATTTCTTTTGCCTCTTGATGCAATAAAACCCATTCCACCCATTCCTTTTTCCCTCTCTACTTGAGAGTTATCCTTCTACTTAGTATTACCTTCCTTCTTTCATCTGGTTTCATTTATAAGAAGGATGTTAAGATTAATGTGATTCAACAATATGTCCACGTCAATCATTAGACAATATCTCACATTTATAATACCCAGAAGGCAAAATAAAGTTTGTAGACAGCCTAAAAATATATGATTCTTATCATCCTCTGCTCTCTTATCAACCGGTCATCATCTGAAGAGTCCTATACAAGTCCTATACAACCTTGTATATATTTCTTTGTTTTGTTAATTTCCCAAATCAAAAAATTACATCAACAGGTGATCTGCTGATAATGTTCCTTTTCATAATGAACTCAATTGGTCCTCAGAGAATATAAAAACAAAACAAAACAAAATACCAAGTAAAGAAAATAAAATCTATTACTAGGCCTACGGTCCAAACATGAATGACTATTATAAATAAACAAATTAACTACACACTATATATGAAAGAAGACTCAATCTCAAGAAAGGACTGATAAATTGAAGTATGCATAGCATGATTTTACATATCTATGAAATAATACACACACACACACATTTGCAACTTGTAACTATCTTGGGGGAAGGGAAGAAAAAAAGGAAACAAATTACATAATAACTTTATTATATATTTAAATGGAATAACAAGTTGTACATTATAGATTTGCAATTTCATGTATGATCATCTTTTTGTCTATTCTTACACACTGTGGAAATGCCTGTTTTATTTCTTAAGTACAGAATAAAATAATTTTAAAAATAGAAATTATATGTCATTGTAATTTCACAAAATATATTTTTATTATTTTATTGTTGTTCTTTCAATTTACTGTTTGTCTATCACTTTCTCATTTCATTTATTTGACATCACATCAATCCATATTATTTTTCCCACGTTTTTCTCTGCATTCATCATATTCATTGATTCTCCTTCTCAGAATCCTTAATTGCCTTCAAAACCCAACTAAAATTCCCCTCTTACCACATGACCTCCCCTGAACCCTCAAATGATAGTACATCCCCCACAATTATCTTGTACTTATTTGCTAAATGTTTTATGTAGGGCAGCACAGGGTGGTGAATAGGGAAAATCAGCCAGAGATAGCCAGGACATCTTGTATTCAAGATCTGCTAGTGATACAATATTAACTGTAAACTATAACCTCTCAGTGTCCCAGGAAATTCTCTAAGAAGAGAAGAAATTAAGGATGTATAGTACCAAATATGTGTTAGACCCCATGTTAAATGCTTTTTAAATATCATTTAATTTGGTCTTCATAATACTCCTGCAAGGCAGTTATTGTTTTTGTTGTTGTTTTTCCTTAGTTCTTGAAGACTAGAGAGGTGATTCCATGACATGCAAGTGAATTGAAGTGAGGCAGGTCTGTGCAAAGTCTCACTTTCTCCTGCAGAGCCGTCTAGACCCAGTAGCCAGTTATAGATCTTACTGGCTGGAGATGGTCTATTTTATAGTTGGAGAAACTAAGGCAAACAGAAGTTGGGACTTGCCCAGGATAACACAATGAATAAGTTATCTGAGGCTGGATTTAAACCCAAGATTTCCTAATTTCAGTCCTAGTACTTAACCTATGCACCACCAGCTATCCCTTAAGAATATGACCAAAATTACAGAAAATGTATTCTACTTACCTATACCATTGAAATTCCATATCCCCTCCATCTCTTTATTCCTTTTTGATATGTACTTATAGATATAGATCATCTCCCCAGATAGAATATAAACTCCTTGAGAGTAAGGACTGCTTCATTTTTTGTTTTTGCATCCCTCTTGGCTACAAAATGCTGGACAAAATGGCACTTAAATACTTCAATTGCTTGTGTGACTTAATCTCTATGTACTTTGGCCACTCCCTACCATTTAACAAGTGATTCATCATGGATCCTTTACACATGTGAATGACCAGCCCCAGGCTGGTACATCCATATTGTGAGCACTGAACAAAAGATGTACATAAACTACAGAGCTGAGAACCGTGCTCTTCATGATCTGGTTTTCCTAATGTATCAGGTGAATTGGCAATGGTCCCTCCTCTACTCTGTATAGTATGAAGCCCACAGATTTCATTAATCTGTGACTATTCCTCTGTGCATATAGCCCTGAGTTCTGTTTTCCTGCTGCAAGTGCTTTCTTTGATTGATGTACTTGGAAGCAATCCTTATCCTCATTTATTTTAATTGAGAGTAATGAATTTTGAGTTTTTATGCTCCTAGATTGGCTTCATTCCATTTTAAACTTTCCTTACCTTGCTAAAAGCAGTTTGCTTTAGGATAGCCCTGAGAGTATTTGGGATTATAAAACACTTTAGTACTCATCACCTTTATTCTGTTCATGATCAGTGACAAGTGCTACCTACTTGTGGGAGAAATCTCAAAAGACCAGAATTAAATAAAGGTGGATACATTTTTAAAATAAATAAAAATACAATCAGACATAGATAACTATTTTAAAATAGTTTTTTTTTTAATTTCCAAAGTACATAAAAAGATAGTTTTCAATACTTGCCCTTTCAAAACCTTGTGTTTGCTATTTTTTTCCTCCCTTTTCCTATAGAGCAAGCAATATGTTAAACTATAGTTCTACACATTTATCGTGCTGCACAAAAAAATCAAATCAAATCAAAAAGAAAAAAATGAGAAAAAAAGCAAAGAAACAACAACAAAAAAGATGAAAATACTATGTTGTGATCCACGTTCAGTCCCTACAATCCTCTTTTTGGTTATAGATGGTTCTCTTCATCACAAGTCTATTGGAATTGACCTGAATCACTTCATTGTTGAAAAGAGTCACGTTTATCAGAATTGATTATTACATAATCTTATTGTTGCTCTTGGTGTATGTACTCTTGGCCCTACTCATTTCATTTAGCATCAGTTTATGTAAGTGTCTCCAGGCCTCTCTGAAATCATCCAGCTGATCATTTCTTACAGAACAATAATATTCCATAACATTCATATACCACAATTTATTCAGCCATTCTCCAACTGATGGGCATCCACTCGGTTTCTAGTTCCTTGCCACTACAAACAAGGCTGCCACAAACATTTTTGCACACGTGGATCCCTTTCCCTCCTTTAGTATCTCGTTGGGATACAGGCTTGTAGAGTCACTGCTGGATCAAAGAGTATGCACAGGATGATTACTCTTTGGGCATAGTTCCAAATTGCTCTCTAGAATGGTTGGATCAGTTCACAACTCCACCAATAATATAACATTACTTTTTGAAATTGTCAATATGGGGACCACAGGAATTTTAATGTAAGTATTATTTTATATTTTGAGTTTGTCATTCCTGACAGTGACTAGAGCTTTGGATTTGGAATTTGGAAGTACTGAGTTTAAATCCCAACTACCTCATATGCTTGCTGTTGGGACTTTAAGGAAAGTCATTTAATCTCTCCCAGCTTTAGTTTCTTCTTCTGTAAAATGAGAATTTTATAATTATTACCATAGTTATTTTTCTTATAGAGGTGTTATGAGGATCAATTGAGGTACTGTATGCAAATCATTTTACAAATATTAAGACAATATATGAATGCCCCATGACAGTTCTTTCTGGTAACCAATGGATCTCTGTCCCAGGTGACAATGTAGAGAGAGCCTAGAGGCTCCTTCAAGAGGCTATCATTCATTTTGCCAAAGGCACAAAACCCCAGCCCAAGTGGCTTCTGTTTTCTGTGAGTGAATACCCTCCCTTCTACTTTTGATTGTTGTATATCCCCCTGTTCTTTCAAGTCCAACAAAAAAGTCTTTTGCAAATGTCTTATCTCCCATGGAACCTTTCCTCATCTCTCCTGCTGATAATAGCCTTCACAATATCTCACATATAACTTAGTTGCATATCTTTGTAAGGCGTGTATAATGTCACGTACATAAAGAGGAATTTCTCCAAAACCTCTTCTAGTAATAATTTTGCCTTACCCTCTAATTAAACTAGAAACTCTGTCAGACCAGGAATTGTATTTTAATTAGCCTTTGAGTTTTCCTGAGTATTTTGACCACTTCTATGAACCTAATATGTTCTTAATAAAATATTTTATAGTATAACTATAAAATATTGAATTATCAAATTAATTTTAAAATTAATTAATAAAACAGTTTATTTAACATAGCATTTACTTTCCACTTCTTTCTGGTTCAATGTTCCTTTATAATTTTTTCTATCTTAAAATTTAGGGAGTTAGGGGAAAGGAACAATAACTTATTAAGTACATTCTATATGTCAAGTATTGTGCTAAGTGTCCTTCAGGTAATTTTTTCTCTTTCCCTCCTATAATTCTTTTATAATTCTTGCATATTCTTTCTCTTCCATTTCCTTTTCTATAGATTTCAGAAAAGCTCTTTTTCTTAAAAGGGAATGAGTTTCCCTTCATTGAGGGATTAGAGGCTGGATTACTATTTCTCAGATATTTTATAGTGGAGATTCCTTGCATATTCCTTATGGGTTAGACTTGAAGGTCACTGGGATTCCATGTGAATCTCAAATTCTGTTGAATAACATTAAATTGAATGTCAACTCCACTTTGTTATTGTATTGTTTCTTGATCCAGATTGGCACTGCTTTTGGCTAGTGTTATCTCTAAACCAAGGAAACAAAATTACCTTCCATGTGGTTAAATGACTAGTAGAATTAGTCCTGAATACTATTATGCTTCCCACTTACATACTCTGAACCAAATCTATCTTCAAGTTATTATCCTCAATTTCTTCTCCCATTTTTAGACAAACTTCTCGCAAAAGGTATCTGTTAGTCACTATCTCTATTTCCCCTTTTCCCATTGGTACCACACTATCTTGTAATTTAGCTTCTGAACCTATCACTCAACTACAAATGCTCTCTCTAAAGTCACCCAGAATATTTTAATCCATGTTTTATAGTGTTCCCTCAATCATCTTCCTTCTTGACCTAGATGCTACATTTGATACTGTTCATTATCCTCTCCTGGTTATTGTTTCCTTTTGGGGTTTTCATGACATCACTGTCTCCTGGTTGTGTTCTTTTGTGTCCGACTGTTCCTTCTTATTCTCCTTTGACTTTGTTTTGGAGCCAGGCTTTGTGTACCTTTGGAAAGAATGGTGGGGTTATATTTGCCACTGATCTCTAGCATTGGATCTGGCCAATGAGTGCTGTGTTTTACAATGATCTCAGTAGTAACTGGCTAGTACCATGGATCAATAGTCTATACTTGGCAGTCTGCTTAGAACAATATAAATAGGATGTGATTACTGCCCTCTGTGTTCCCCTACAAGCTTTTGATCTTTGGTTTATGTACAAAGTATCATATTTGATAACTCTATTGTCTATCCATAACTATCTATCCATAACTATCATTTAGCTATCAATCTCTCTCTCTCTCTCTCTCTCTCTCTCTCTCTTTCACATGCACAAAACAGAAAAAGGGAGAGGAAGAATAAAAACAGGAATGAAGGAAAGAACAAACTGAGCTCTAGCTTTCTCTTATGTGTCCCTGGCTTCCAAATGGAGACCATTAACTGTGCTACTGAGTAAAGCTAGTCTATGCTGACTTTTTACTCATGAGTCCTCATAAGTTTCTGGCTTTCTTTGAAGAGACCTAGGTAAAATACATTTACTATAGTTTTTCTTTGGATTTCTTGATCATTTCTTGGTCCAGGGCTCTTTAAAAATAATCTTTGCTGGAGTTGGGTGAAAGCTGGCTATTCTGCTTCTTCTTATTCTACTATCTTGAATAGAGTCCTCCAAAATGATTTTAATTAAATTCACACTTTATCATGCTGCTTCTCTACCCAGCAAACTCTGCTAGTTTCTTATTGACTTTAGCATAAAGCAATCTCCTCTATTTTACATTTGAAGTCATTTACAATCTGGACCCAACCTATCTTCCAGTTTGAACATCATTATCCTTCCCTCATTCTATAACCCTGCCAAACTGGTCTTCTCTGTTTATAACATATGACAGGTTATCTTCTGCCCCTATGATCTTTTACTGATTATGTATGATACAGAGTATGCATTCCCTCATCAGTACTACCTCATAGACCTCCTATCTTTCTTCAAGAGACAACCCAAACTTCTTCTACTGGAAACCTTTCCTGATCTTCCCACCCACCTGTGCCCTTCTTCTCATACTTCATATTTAACTACTTTGATTTATTTGTATGTATTATATGTATATTTATTCTGTCTGCACATGTTTACATCTATTTATTTTTTCTCTTTCCCTCCTATAATTCTTTTATAATTCTTGCATATTCTTTCTCTTCCATTTCCTTTTCTATAGATTTCAGAAAAGCTCTTTTTCTTAAAAGGGAATGAGTTTCCCTTCATTGAGGGATTAGAGGCTGGATTACTATTTCTCAGATATTTTATAGTGGAGATTCCTTGCATATTCCTTATGGGTTAGACTTGAAGGTCACTGGGATTCCATGTGAATCTCAAATTCTGTTGAATAACATTAAATTGAATGTCAACTCCACTTTGTTATTGTATTGTTTCTTGATCCAGATTGGCACTGCTTTTGGCTAGTGTTATCTCTAAACCAAGGAAACAAAATTACCTTCCATGTGGTTAAATGACTAGTAGAATTAGTCCTGAATACTATTATGCTTCCCACTTACATACTCTGAACCAAATCTATCTTCAAGTTATTATCCTCAATTTCTTCTCCCATTTTTAGACAAACTTCTCGCAAAAGGTATCTGTTAGTCACTATCTCTATTTCCCCTTTTCCCATTGGTACCACACTATCTTGTAATTTGGCTTCTGAACCTATCACTCAACTACAAATGCTCTCTCTAAAGTCACCCAGAATATTTTAATCCATGTTTTATAGTGTTCCCTCAATCATCTTCCTTCTTGACCTAGATGCTACATTTGATACTGTTCATCATCCTCTCCTGGTTATTGTTTCCTTTTGGGGTTTTCATGACATCACTGTCTCCTGGTTGTGTTCTTTTGTGTCCGACTGTTCCTTCTTATTCTCCTTTGACTTTGTTTTGGAGCCAGGCTTTGTGTACCTTTGGAAAGAATGGTGGGGTTATATTTGCCACTGATCTCTAGCATTGGATCTGGCCAATGAGTGCTGTGTTTTACAATGATCTCAGTAGTAACTGGCTAGTACCATGGATCAATAGTCTATACTTGGCAGTCTGCTTAGAACAATATAAATAGGATGTGATTACTGCCCTCTGTGTTCCCCTACAAGCTTTTGATCTTTGGTTTATGTACAAAGTATCATATTTGATAACTCTATTGTCTATCCATAACTATCTATCCATAACTATCATTGCTAAAAGTTTGATTTCCAAGTTATCTAAAAAGCAACATGATATTCAACAAATAACTAGAGAAAACAATATTCAACCCTGTCTTTTACACTAGTTGTGAGGCTGTGGGGAGATCAATCTTACCTTGCTCTAGCTTAATCTCTAAAACTACAAGTTAAAGAATAGTCGCTCATCTTTATTCATAGAATGGATTGTCCTGCTTTGCTCCCAGCAAAAACAAAAGAGTCACATATCTGGACAAATGATAGAGTCTAAATTATATAAGGAATAGACACCAAAATATAAGTTAGTGCCATTAGTAAATAAGGTAAAAGAAGAGAGTTTTAAAAATTTCCAACTATCCAGGATCTTGTGAAAATATTCTCCAAATACTACTAATAAGAGAAATGCAAATGAAAATACATTTAAACTTGTACATTATATCTACCTATAAAAATGAGATATGGCAAAAATGGAAATGTTTTATGTTAGAAGAATCATAGGGTTATGGATTTAGAACTGGAAGCAACCTTAGAAGCCTCTCAGTATACAAATGAGAAACCTGATACACATAATAAAGTGACATTATATCAACTAAATGCCTGAGGTGAGATTTGAATCCAGGTCTTCCTGCTTCTAAAAACAATATTTCAATCCATTATATCATGTAAGACAGATTAATTCCAAATCCAGATCTCTTTTTATTAATATTTCATCACTAATATATAATGGCTAATATACAAACTTTCTTTTCTTTTGGACCATCGAGATATCAAAATATCATAGTCACAAGGTCTAAGTATTTTCTGTTGGAGAAAGCAGAGTCATTCTTAGATTGAGTGACTTAAGTCCTTTATACAAAAGCTCTGAATCAAATGCTCTCCTCACTTTCTATCTTCCCCTGCTATTTTTCATGTATTGAATTCACCATTCCAGAGTAACAATTCTGACTTTTTATGGCCTCTTGTTTATAATTATAATTTAGATAGTGTTCTTCTTTTTCAGAACAAGGGCTTTCTGTCAATTTAGCTCATTCCTTTATTCACAAACATCTGCACTCCTAACTTGAGGACATTCAATATATAATATATACCAAAGTATGTAACATGGCACCTTGGGGTATGTTGCCTGCAACACTCCTTAATACAGCCAGATTATAATGTAAATGGGAACTGTTTATCAAAATAAATACAATAAAACATATAATGTAAATATGTGATTTTATGAGTCAATATGTGACCTTGGGGGAATTTTATATATAACTCAGTTTCTCTTTCCTAATTGAATTTGATACCACTGATACATAAAATAAGGAATCATCATAATTGTAATGGTTACTTATCAAAGAAAATCACAATTATATTCAGTCTTTTTTTCCCAAGATATGGAAGATGTGTATGCTACTTTAGAAAGAAACCAATGGAAAAAATGATTCAAATTTAAAAATACTAGTGTTATTTTGGCTATGTAGAAAATTTACTCAGCTGATTAATTGTTCATATAAGCTAGATAAACAAGATGTATATGTTTTGAATTAAGTTTTATGCTCTATGGTTGCCTATGTTGCTAAGCAAAAACTGATGTTGCCATCAGTAGTAGTGATTTTAAATATTAGATTATAGTAAGTTGAATGTCTAATGTTTGATTCTCATTGTGAGTGGTCATTGATGTTAATTATAAAGAGAAGCATTCTTAGAAGGCCTAGATTAGTAGTATCAAACAAATAGAAATTCAGGTTACTAATCCATAAATAAGTGTCCCTGCAGACTGCTTATTGATGTAATTTTAAAATGTAATATTATCATGTTTTATTATATTTTTATTTACTTTGTTAATTATTTCCCAATTACATTTTAATCTGGTTCTAGCTACACTCCTGAGTGTTTCAGGCTACTTTGACACCTCTGTCCTTAACCACACTTTATAACCTCCTCTTTACTCTTTGAAAAACAAAAACAAAGATTTTTTTTTAGAAAAACAATTTTTTCTTCCCCTTCACATAACTAGTACAGCCTATTTTCTTAACTTGAGATAATATTCATAGAATCATAGGTTTAAAAGTTAAAAGGATCTCAGAAACAATCTCAAATGAAGATCTCAAAGGAAGAAATAGAGGCACAGAGGGCTTACTCGAGGACACATAGGTAACAAATAGAAAGAAGTTACCTCTACTTCCAAACCCAGGATGTGGTCCATGGTAAAGGATTTCAGTTTCATACCATAAACACAAAAGGTTGAAAGGAATGTAGGAATGTTTAATTTGAAGAAAAGAAAATTTAAAAGAGATACTATAGAAGTCTTTAAATACTTGTATGATCTTCATATAGAAGAGACATTATTCTTGATTTCAAATGCCAGAGCAAGGAACAATGGGAACGATGAAGAAGTAGATTTAATCTTCATTGTCAGAGAAAATGACAGTGAAAACCAAATTGCATAACAGTTTAAAGTATCTCAAAACTTCAGGAGCTACCCTATGAGGCTTGTGGATTCCCTTCTCATTGGTCTATTGACCACTTATATACATAGCAGAGTCCATCCTTGCCTGGGATCAAGTTATACTAGAAGGCCACCAAAGTACCTTCCACCCCTCTTATCCTAGGGGATGGATTTCCTAAAACCTGCTCTCTGGGGAAATTAAAATAAAAGGCCTTCTAGCTCCCTACTCAAGATTCACAGTTATGTTTATTGGGTAGAATTGGGACTAGCTTCACAAGTGATTTACATCCAAGTAGTTGACTGGTCACAACACCCTGTTAGAAATACTAAGGCTACATCTTTGGCCACTGTTTTGTCTGCCAGCAAAGCTACCAATCTAACTGAAAACTAGCTTGTTTTCCAATCAGAAGTAATTATCATTTTAGGAAGCACTGCAATTGAAAGACAACATGGCTCTGTTGATTTATCCCCAAACTTATGTCCATGTGCAAAGTGTAACCTTTTAAATATTGACTCAAAGGGCTTTGATTTAATTTAACTCAATGAAGAAACATTTAAGTGCCCACTGTGTGCTAAGCATGAGGTATAAGTAGAGGAGCAAGAACTGAACTTTAATTTCAAGGAACTTACAAGAGAGGAAACTCCTTTTATACTAGATAGTTAAGGCTCTAAGTAATAATGGAAGAAGTACAGAAGATCTATATGTTACCTCTCCACCAATATCTTCTCTACAACTTACAGTTTTAGGCAGTAGCCTGAAATGTTAAGAGTTTAAGTGAATTGTCCAGGGTGAGAGACACAGAAAGAGAAAGAGAAAGAAAAAGAAAGAGAAAGGGACAGAGGGTGGGAGAGACAGAGACAAAGACAGAGACCAACAGAGACAAAGAAGTAGAGAGACAGAAACAGAAACAAAGGGATTTGGACCTAAGGGTTTCTGAGGCCAGTTTTCTATTAGAAAAGTTTTCTCTCTAAGCTGGGGATACAATGATGGGAAACAAAAACAACAAAACATAATAGTCCTTGCCCCTGTCTTCAAGAAGTTTATGTTCTAATTGGGGAAAAACCTGTTCACAGAAAATTTTTAAATATAAATTTAAAGTAATTTCTCTTAGGGGTTGGGTAAAGTACCAAGTAGGGACACCAGCAAAGTTTTTTGAGGGAGGTAGCACTTGACTCTTCCACTTAACAGGGGATTTTAGGAGACAGAAGTGAGGAGGGCTTGTTTCCACTTTTAAATAAGAACAATGATATCTCTAACAGAATCATAATTTGAAAGTATGCACACAGAAGTGTACAAAATATTGAACTCTGGTTCTTCTCCTCCCTTAGACACTTATTAGTTATGTGATCAGGATGAGAAAGAGAGAGAGAGAGAGACAGAGAGAGAGAGAGAGAGAGAGAGAGAGAGAGGCAGAGACACAGAAATACAGAGATACAGACACAGAGACAGAGACACTCATATTTTCTATAGCCACTGATTTTCTCATCTGCAAAATGAGAAGATTGGACCTGATGGTCCCTAATGTCCTTTTAGCTTCAAATCACAAATTCTGTGATGTGGAAGTGCTTCAAGGCATTTTAGTGGTATGCACTAGTCTTATACAACAGTGACTAAGCCCAAACATCCATTAACTCAGGCTGTCTGGAATAATAGAAGAATTAAAGACACGGGGAACGTGTAACCAACTTTTATGATGAGAGGGAAAAGTTCTCTAGGATCTTGATTTTCTCTTTTTTTTTGGCTTAATGACTGGGAATTAAAACCTTTTGAGGATTAACTTGTCCATTGCTTTTTAAAAGTCTATTTTTCCTGATTTTCCCAGTGCCAATTTAAGGAAATTGTAAAATGTTTCCCTTATGAGATGTTCCAAAGGTTAAAAAAAAGATTGAAAAAAATCCCTGATGATTGTTAATACTTATGCATGTTAATAAAATTCTGCAGTAGGAGGGAGATAAGCCAGGTGATATTGTATTAATTTTTGGTAATGGAGTTTATTAGAAAAAAACAGCAGGATATTTGCTAAATTGCATGTTTTAGGGTATGTTTTACTTTTAAAAATCAAATTGTAGTTAATTTCCTTCTCCCAAGTACATTCACCCCCTTCCCATTTGTTTTCAGTGATGGAACATGTAACCCACTTCATGGAGAGTAGGATCAATGAATGAAGATGATGGAAAGCATCACTTAACAAGTCTTAATAATGAAACATAATAATTTTTAATCATGGAAAGAGCTTTCATGTAAAGAAAAAAGGTGCTTCCCCTACTTCCTGCATCATTAATTGATATTGGATACATGAGGTGACATCCAGTTACAACAAGGAGGCGTCAAGAATGATGGAGGCAAATATTGGGCAAAGAATTTTGAGGAGTCTTGTTTATAGAGGTTGCTGTGGATTTACTTGATTAACTAATGAAAACATCTCACAGTTATTAAGTGTGTTGTTTTTCAATGTACTTTTATACATTTTCTCATTGGATCCTCTTTATGCCATTATGAAATAGAGTTTTCATTATTCCTATTTTTTAGACAAGGACAATTAAACCCCAAAATGTTAAGTTACTTGCTTGGATGTGGTTTAGTTAGTAAATATTGAGGCAGAACTGAAGCCCAAGTTTCCTAGGGCTCTTTCCCACTATGTTGGCCAGACTTATTTTCTTCAGAACATTTGACAGTCTAATGGTTTTGCTCTATTTAGACATTTTCTGAACTAAGCAAACAGTCCCTTCTCCATTTCCCATGCTTAGCTGTGAAACTTCCCCATCCTGGGTCTAAGACTCCAATCCAGAAAAGAATACAATGTGGAACCTGGTGTGATGCCCAGGCTGGCATCCTTGCCAAACACTGGGTTTGTTTGTTTTTGCAGATCTGTGGCGAGGTCCCCGAGCTGCAATTGCCAACCAGTAATAGTCCTTGAGGTTTTGTTAGCTCCTATCTATCACTTTAAAAATGTAGGTGGTTCTTTACTTTCTTTCTGATTCTGAATGAGGACTTAGTTAAATGCCTGTTTAAGAATTGATGAGTAATTTCAAGGATTTAGGGGAACATTCTGTGCTATTATATGCAAATACATGCCATGCATGGCTCCCTGTGTCATTAACCTGGCAATCATTTCATGCATGACTCCCCATCTTATTAAGCTAGCAGTATGGAATATTTGATTTACTAAACTGGTATGAACTACTTAGTGTGCTAATATAGGAATATAACTTTTAAATTTCTTTGGAATAACTATCTTAGAAACAGATTCTGGGAAACGATAACATTATTTTGACAGCTGTGCTCTGTTTCTAAAGGTCTATTTTAGGAAGCTTCACATAACTGGTGGAAATGTACCTGTGTGATTTGAATGAACCATACAATAATTGAAAATGAAAACCATCAGAGTAATTAGGACCCTCAGAGCTTGGTTGCGATTGATTCAGTGGCTCAGGTAAATAAATCGGAGGGTGGGGGAAGGTTATACTTCCTCAGTAAGACAAGAGTGATAATAGCCTCCAGTTTTCTGTGATTCTGCCACCAGGCTCCCTGTTACCAGGATGTTCTAAAACCTCTGTTTATATCCCAGGCCCCCTGGCTTTGCAGGCTCTCGTTGCCATAGCAGCATTCATTGGCCATGGGATTTACACAGAAAAAAAAAAGGGGGGGAAGGGGGACTGTATATTTGTAAAGTTGGTACAGTGCCAAGTGAGCGGGAATTATAAATGCAGGATCCTGGTTTCTCCTTTAGTGTCCATTTCAGCTGGCATCTAATGTCGGCCCATAATCACAGACCGCTCTGTCATCATTCCGACCAGCTGCATGAAATAAAACAAAGAGAAATTTAGCAGCAGTGGAGGGGGTGGTAATTTATAAGGCTTTTAAATGATGTTTTCCATGTTCCTCAATCAACAATATATTTTAAAACCTTTAATTTTTTCCCCCTCTGCATTAGGACTTCCTTGGCGACTGCTTCCTTGAATGATGGCCTATCAGTATTTAGTTAGCCTTCCAGAATGTTGCATCCAAGAAAAGAGATCAAATCCAAAGGGATAAGAGAAATACTTTAATTTCATTGAATCTAGAATTCTTTGGATTTTACATATGTAATTCTATTTTCTCTGGGTGCAAAAAAAGCATTACAATTAGAACTAAATCATGAGTTGTAGAGACAGCTATTAGAGATACCCTTGAATAAACATTGCCTATTTTCAGCGTCTTTTGTTTATTTCTACCTCAGTCACATCGCATAGTTCAGGGCATTTGAAAAAACAACAGAAAAAGGTTCATTGGGGGAAAAAAAAAGTTGAATATCTGGCAGAGTTGGTGAACTGTGACATGTGCAGGGCTTGCCTTGGCCATGAATATGTAAGGAAACACAGAAGACCAGGAAGGGTGGGCAAAAAGAAGCAGAGGGAGGGGCTGTCTAATATAGTCTGGGAAAAGAGAGAATGTGCAATCTGATTCCTGTCAGCAAGGCCAGACCTTGGTTGGTGCACCAAATATGCCAATGAATAAATTAAACTGGTGAAAATGGAATATAGTTTACTGATAGTTCATTGAGATTTAGTAGACAAAGAAGTCTGCTTCGATTCATCAGCTCATTAATGTTTTCATGAATCTCTACTAGACTAGAAAGACTTTTATGGTCTCTTGAAATTTTTCCAGTCCATTCTTTGGGAGAATCTAGTTGAAAATTAAATTAAATTCAATACCAGAATATTACCAATGTGCAATGTGAGTGTGTAATATTTTTCTTTTTCTTTTAATCTTTTTTGGGGAGCATTAAAGAGAAGTAGGAAAAGAAAGAAGTGGTGGGGAATTATTGTCAAAGTTATTTCTTGAAATAAAACACTACACAGAGAGACAACATAGAATAGTGGATAGAAGAATAGCCTCAAAGTCATGAAGAACAATAATAACTAATATTTATGTACTCCCTTAAGGTTTGCCAAATACTTCACATGTGTTTTCTCTTTTGACCCTCAAAACAACCTTGTAAAGTGGCTGCTATTTTGCCAAGGAAATTGAGACAAAAAGAAGTGAAGTTCCTAAGAGGCTTAGGTGGTATTTGAACTCAGTTCTTCATGACTCTTAAGTATAGCATTTTATTATTCCCTGAAGACCCTAGCTACCTCAGACTGACATAAATTTGAGACCTGTCTCATATACTTACTAGCAGCATTATCATGGGCAAATCACTTAATCCTTCTGAGTTTCTAGAAAATGGTGAAAATAATAATAAAGAGCAGTAATTAAAATCAAATGAGATAGCATAATTAAAATTATTTGCTACTTTGAAGATATATATATATATATACGTCCAGATATATATACAAATAGACATGTATATATAGATATAGCTATAAATGCCCACACAATACATATATATGTGTGTGTGTGTGTGTGTGTGTGTGTGTATACATACATACATATGAACTATTGTTGTTATTTTAAAAATTGGACCTGACTTTGGATAAATTAACTTTTTATGAAAATTTTAAATTCTGAATTGTCTAAGGACACAATTCATTAGACTCCCCAAAAGGAAGGAGTATTAAATCTTTTTCTGTCAATTTTATGTTAGTATCTTAGTCTTTAGACAGGATAAATACAATTCATGCCCTCCTTCCTTTCTTTCTTTTCATTTTCTCTCTCCCCTTTTCTGTCTATCTTCTCTGAGGACTGAAACTGTATTTGATTACAGAACAAGTATTTATTTAACTGTTATTTTGTATTCAGCTTCATGGTGGGAATTCAGAAATAAGAGAGGGTGCTACCCTCAAGCAACTTTCTATCAAGCTAGACAGATAAAACAAAGAATATGAAATGCCAGAATGTGTGGGTCTGACCCTAGGGGCACAGGACTTCCAAGGACATGCAGAAGAATCAATGCATATATTCAGAGAAGGTTTCAGAAAAGAAAGGGAATTGGAGGTGGGCCATAAAAGATGCCTACGATTGAATGATGTACAAGATATCATTCTAGTTAGATGAGCAGTGACAAGAAACAGAGATAATCATGACATGAACAATGGTGGGAAGAGACGGGAATGATTGTGGGATTTGTTGAGGAGAACTGGCACAGAATTTGTGTTTAAGGAAATAGTGGAAAATAATAGTGATAAAGAACATGAAATCACATTATGAAAGGCTTAAAAGAGAAGTTTGGACTTGCTGTGGCAGGTAATATAAAGCTCATGTTGCTTTCTGAGCAAGAAAAGGTATCTTAAAATAATATTTTCAGAAGAGCAATCATGTGATAGTGAATATTTTCTCGATAATAAGTTCAGTTTCCCCGGGGTGTTTTGTTATACACAGTGGGAATTTCATTCATTGAGGAGGTTAAGGGAGCTGCCCTAATAATGAATTGCAGCTGGAGGATTTGAATTCAGGTTATCTGACTGCAGATCCAATGTGTTTCCCATTTTCTCTCACTATTTGAAGAAATTCTATTTGATGGCAATAGGATTCTGGTAAGAAAAATTAGACTGAAGATATCTCACATGAAAACTAGTGCAGGAATACAGGTGAGAATCATGGAAATGGAAAGAAAGATATTATTCCCCAAAGAAACACTTCCTTGAAGATTTCTCACATTGTTTGTTTTTATAAATGTTATATAACTCTAAAACTGCACTATCTTTATGTAAGGAGATGTAGAAAAATAAGGGGAAAATAAACCCAGAAGCTTCAATTTGGGTGATTGCTCCAAATGAACAGTAATCGTCTCTTAGCTATTAGGACAAAGAAAAAGGCAGCATAGGAAAATGAATGGATGCCCATCAATTGGAGAATGGTTGGGTAAATTGTGGTATATGAATGTTATGGAATATCATTTCTGTAAGAAATGACCAGCAGGATGAATATAGAGAGGACTGGCGAGACTTACATGAACTGATGCTAAGTGAAATGAGCAGAACCAGGAGATCATTATATACCTCAACAATGATGCTATATGACGATGTATTCTGATGGAAGTGGATCTCTTTGACAAAGAGATCTAACTCAGTTTCAATTGATCAATGATGGATAGAAGCAGCTACACCCAAAGAAAGAACACTGGGAAATGAATATAAACTGCTTGCATTTTTGTCTTTCTTCCCAGGTTACTTTTACCTTCTGAATCCAATTCTTTCTGTGCAATAAGTGAACTGTTCAGTTCTGCACACATATATTGTATCTAGGATACTCTGTGACATATTTAACTTGTATAGTATTGCTTGCCATCTGAGGGAGGGGGTGGAGGAAGGGAGGGGAGAAGTTGGAACAGAAGTGAGTGCAAAGGATAATGTTGTTAAAAAAAAAAAAAACTACCCAGGCATGGGCTCTGTCAATAAAAAAGTTAAAAAAAATAAAAATAATAATAATAATAAAATAAAAGTGGAAAAAAAAAGAAAAGGCAACATAGAAATACTTCAAAAAGTAATATGGGAGCAAGGATGTCTAATTTTTCTCCCTTTTTGTCTATGAAATCTAATCAAAGACTCCATTACCTTTGACCCAGGAAAGAGTATGTTAGTGCTTTATTCTTCCACCCCATTTTTATTATTTCCCAGATTAAAGGTCCCTTTCCTGATCAGCACTCCTTTATAAGTATATCCTCCCCCATTATTATATGAAAATCTATGAGGGTAAGAATGATCTTATGTTTACATCTATAGCTCTAGAATATAATATTAGATATGTGGTAATTTCTTAATCAATATTTCCCTTCAATATAAGGACACATAGAATTACAGTCTTAATGAAGTTAGAAAAAGAAGAGAAAAAAATGGATTTTTGGTTGGACCTCACATGCCAGGATGTCTGTTTATATTTCTGTGTCATTATTCTCAACTGACACATACATCCTAATAGGAAGGTAAGTAAGAAAAAGAGTAGTGAGTATGTTCTTCTCTGGGTGTTTTGTACTGATGATAAATTAAGATAAAATCTGGGCACTATTAACATGGATATTTTTTCAAATTTTTACAAAATTGATATTAAGATAAATGTCACTCAAAACAAAATGTAAAGATATACCAAAACTTGGGTACATGTTGATGTTATTTCTAGTTTTTTTGGTGTTTTTTAAATTAAACCTTTTTATTTTCAAAACATATGCATAGATAATTTTCAACATTCACCTTTTCAAAGCCTTATGTTCCAAATTTTTTTTCTGCCTCTCTTGCTCCCCATCCCCTTCCCTGAATGGCAAGTAATCCAATGGATTGAGGACTCATAAGTGATGATTCAGTAATTTCATATTCAGCAGAAACTACATAAATAAATAAATTTAAAAATATTAAGCACTATATATGGTCCAACATCGTACTAAGCTCTATACTAGAGAGCCCTTGTTCTCAAAAATTATAAGGAAGTGGTGGCCAAGGAGGATATTTTGGTTTGTAAAGTCACAGAGTGTAATGGGCTGAGGCTTGAGTTGATGCAATGAGGTCCCAAGCACATGAGGCTAAATAGTAATTGGACCATACTCTATTAATAGATAAGCTTGGAGAGAGAATGGCCCCCACCCACTCTTTGTGCAAGTCCTGATGTGTTGTATAGGAAATGACGATTTTGGTGGGTGGAGGCAGGGGAGTGGAAAAGGGAGGGGAGGAGATGGCTCAGTGGATAGAGCACCAGCCTTGAAGTCAAGAAGACTTGAGTTCAAATCCAGCCTCAGACACTTAACAAACAGAAAAAGTTGTCAAAAAGCAGCAAAAGCAAAAAGAAGAAGAGAAACAAATCAGCTAAGAGAGAGCGACGCGAGCCGAGCCAACCGTGGAGCCAACTGTGGCAATGGCCGTCCCAAAGGTCTCTCCTCCCCTTCCTTTTCCACTCCCCTGCCTCCACCCACCAAAATCGTCATTTCCTATACAACACATCAGGACTTGCACAAAGAGTGGGTGGGGGCCATTCTCTCTCCAAGCTTATCTATTAATAGAGTATGGTCCAATTACTATTTAGCCTCATGTGCTTGGGACCTCATTGCATCAACTCAAGCCTCAGCCCATTACATCGTGAACCTCCCGGCACAACCAGAACAAAGCCTTACTCCTTACCCAGTGCTTGTGGCTAGAATTTTGTTAAAGGCCAATAAGCGAGCAGTACAATTATCTGGGACAAGACCTGATAAGATATACACCTTTTACACCAATACACAAATTAATGTGTGTTGTGAGACCATCCCAGAGTGGCAAATTTTATTAGCCATGGCTCCTAATTTTATACATGGGTCTCCATTAAAGATAACCAGACTTTTACATAATTGGCGATGGATTCTTGAAGAAAAAGTTTCTAAAGTTCCTCTTAAAGGACCAACTATCTTTACAGATGCATCCAAACACAATATTTGTGCTGTATACTCTCATGATTTAACCATAAAGAGAGTAGTCAGAACTCCTTTTCAGTCCACTCAGCAGAACGAATTGTATGCGATCATGTTAGCTCTCACTTATTACCCAGGAGACATAAATATAATATCTGATTCAGCCTATTCAGTAGGTGTGGTACAAAGAATTGCCACAGCCCAAATAAAATTTGCAGCTTCTAATATATATCAGCTCTTTAAGGAACTTCAGGAGCAAGTGAGAAAACATCCAGGTAAGATTTATATCTTGCATGTCCACTCACATAGTGGACTCCCAGGCCCTATTTTTGATGGGAATTCAAAGGCAGATAGCCTTTTAACTATGTTAGCCAGTACACCTTTATTTCAGGAGGCCCAGGAATCCCATTCTAAGTACCATCAGGCTGCTCGAGCTTTGCGTTTACAATTTGGGATTACAAAAGAGGAAGCTAGGAGCATAGTGAAAAGCTGTACAGCTTGCCTTCCTTTCCATGCTCCTACACTGCCTCCAGGGAAGAACCCTCGTGGTTTGAGACCCAATGAAATCTGGCAAATGGATGTGACCCATTATAAATCTTTCGGTCGTCTGTCTTTTATCCATGTTGTGGTAGAAACCTTTTCAGGATTCACTTTTGCCATACCAGCAGCAAAAGAGACAGCCCGAGTGGTCACTGAATTCCTCATGCAAGCATTTGCCATTATGGGTGTGCCACAAGCAATAAAAACAGACAATGGTCCTGCATACACCTCCAAACATTTTGCACACTTTTGTGCACAGTATAAGATTTTACACACCACTGGCATACACTTTAATCCTCAAAGACAGACAATAGTAGAGAGGAGAAACAGAGATATTAAGACGCTGCTCCAAAAACAAAAGAAAGGGGGAGCCACAGGTAACCCTAGAGAGCTTCTAAATCTAGCACTTTATACTATTAACTTCTTGATTTTTGACAAAGATGCACTGGCTCCGGCAGACAGGTTTTATAACCCACCGGAAGGGCAATGTCCAGTGCGAGCAGCTCCACTATCTTTAGATAATCGCCAGGTGATGTGGAGAGACCCAGAAAGTGGTGAATGGAAGGGACCAGATAGGCTAACTGCTTGGGGGAGAGGGTTTGCTTGTATCTCTACAGGTGGAGAAGGAATCAGATGGGTGCCAACGAGCCGTATTCGCCTTGTCCATCGCAGAGAGATGGAGCAGACCCTTGAAACGAAGGAGAAGACCCAAGAAACATCGGGTGGTTCTGTTGCTGATTGTGCTCACCATTGAAAGAGTGTGGCAGTTATGGCGTTTGACTCATGGACATAGAAAATCATTGGACTTCAAAACCCTCAGAAATCACTGGATTCTCTGAGACATAAGATTGTTGTAGGACTTTAAAGCCCTCAGGAATCATTGGATTTTCTGAGAAATGATAAGACTGTTACAGGACTTCAAAATCTGCTGGAATCATTGGATTCCCTAAGACATAAAAAGACTTTTGCTGGACTTCAAAAACTTGGGGGGGATCATTGGATTCCCTGATATGTGAAGCAATGGACAATAGACTGGTTTTGGACTATCTCTTGGCTGCTGAAGAGGTGTATGTGTGACTGCTGTTTACATACTCTCCTTCTAGGACTTCTGGCAATCTTTTACATCATACTGTTGATTTATATTGTTTGTTATACCGTTACTTGGGTGCATAATTCATGTTTGTTATAACACATCAAGCCTGCACTGACTGTGGGGAGAGTCATCACTAATAGTCTCTGCGTTGTTGCTATGTGCTATGTGTTCCCATGCTGATGGGTTTGTGCATAATAAGACCCTTGAGCCCAGAAACCTGCTAGCAACCCCCACTTCCCTTTGGTGCTTTTCATCTCCCTTCCTGAGATGTCAGGGAGGGCGTGATTATCTCCTTTTTAGTGCTTTCACCTCCCTTCCTGAGAAGTCAGGGGGGTCGTGATCACTTCCTTTTCGGTGCTTTCACCTCCTTTCCTGAGAAATCAGGGAGGGTGTGATCACCTCCCCTTGTGGGCTCTGACCTCCCTGAAGAGTCAGGGATGGCATGATCACCTGTGTTCTAAAACAAAAGTAAGCGGGAGATGTAATGGGCTGAGGCTTGAGTTGATGCAATGAGGTCCCAAGCACATGAGGCTAAATAGTAATTGGACCATACTCTATTAATAGATAAGCTTGGAGAGAGAATGGCCCCCACCCACTCTTTGTGCAAGTCCTGATGTGTTGTATAGGAAATGACGATTTTGGTGGGTGGAGGCAGGGGAGTGGAAAACAGAGATGGTAAATTGAACTATTAGAAAATAATCTGAGCTCCTCTCTTCACTCCCCTAAAAAATTATTAGGTCATGCTTAATAGGGGCTAAGAGATATGACACTAAAACACTAAATATAATGTAGAATATTTTAAATTATCTTCTGCTTATAAAAAGAGCTTATACCCCACTACATGCTCTTTATTTTAAAACTACAACAGAAACAACTCATCATTTTATTTTAAAATATTTTAAGTGGTACATTGAAACATTGTTTTATTTTTAAGATTACAAACTTGTGAAGGGTTTCTCTCTTTTATCTCTGTTCTTAATGACATTATATAATTAACTTAGCAGCATTCTGTGCTTTAAGAAAGATTAATGTATTACTGAATTACAGTCAACTGGGTCTGAGTTCTTCAATTCCGGTATTGAAAATGCTGAAAAAAATTCTAATCATTTTGTCAAAACAAATCGCCAACAATGTCTTTGCTATTCTGCATGTGAGAACTGGTGGGAAACGTTCATTAATCTAACAGTTTACGATTTTGATTTCCAGATGGAATGATTAGCATTTTTGAGCTTTTTATATTCAAGCCACAAAAATAAGCCTTTTTCAGGGGTCACTGGAGGCAAATAATTTAAGTCTAATACTTTGCTCAGTTAAACATGGCTTAGTATATGTCCGTCATCTAATTTTTTCTATATTTTTCATCATTTCATTTTCCCTCTTTGCTTAAAATGCAAAGCAATTTATTTAGTGCCTCACATTATGTCTTTGAAAAACTTAGACTGATCTTGTTGCTTTTTTTCATGTTCGCCCATCTAATTCTATGTAAAGACATGGAATCTTTGATAGTTTTCCATTGCATTTCCTTCATATAAGTGCACCCACAAGTGTATTTGAATGATATTTGTTTGAGGTTGTAAAAGTTTCATGTGTTACCTTTCAATCATTCATGTACAACTTCCCCTGAAATGTTGAGCTAATCATGTAGCAATCCCTTGGGGATATATAAAAAAGGGTGTCTTCCTAGCTCACCCTGACTTCAGATTAAGCCCAGAAATCATCTGACTACTATTTATGGTCCATAAATACTTATGTAATTGGTCCCTCTACCAGAATTCTGTTTATATGTTGGATGAACAATCTCCCCTTCTTAGATTAAATTCAAAACCAGGGAGCTAGATGAGAAAGACATTTATGTTTTGGGCATCTGAAGGATGCCAAGAGTTCCATATTTGACAATCCCAAAGTTCTATATCTAAAGGAATCATATATGGAAAGGTAGGGAGAAAATATCTCAACCTCAGCCTAGATCTCCTCTCCACTCTCACCTTTGGGCAGATGGGCACTTTGTGACCCAAGAAAAGTCTGATAGATTTTTGATTTCTCAATAGCATACTAGCAACATTCCTGCAGTGATTGGCAACAGATTCAAGGATATAAAAAATAATATACCATATAAAAACTTCTTAAATATGTTACAGAATTTGTAAGTTACCCTTCTGATACACGTGTTTTCTGAATTGGGTTCTCCGTACTATGTATATACTGGTGGGACAATGCATGACAAAATTTTGGGGGGAATGTTTTATGATAATTACTTGTAGTCCACCCGGTAGTAAAATACCCCTTTCTAAAAGCTATTTGAGTTTGGTTGATTAATTGATATTGGTGATTATCATGAGGAAAAACACACCAATGGGGGTTCCTGAAATATAGCACTAAAAAGACTTCCCTCAACTTTTTAGGACTAAACCATAGGGCTTTACCAAATCTTTCATCTATTTGGAAGAGATTTTCTCTAGTAATTATTTGCAATATCTTTGATTGACTTGAGATGAAATTTGTTCACTTCTAGTTATGATTGATTCATTCAACCCAGAATTGTTCTCAGCTGATGAAAGTGGAATAAATAATGAACCTTTGTCTTTAAAGAAAGAAGCTAGGTCATCATTCTAAAAGGAGGAAAAGAGGAGAAAATCAAGACATATGAAAGAGCATCTGTGAAAGAGACAGGATATCTATGTGAAATGCAGCAATAAGGCCAATTGGACTGGAAAGGTGGTGATAGATAATAGACCTGTAAAAGTGGCCTGAAGGGCTTTCAGGAATATAGCATCAATGGATTTATTTATAAGCCTCAAAGCCTGTCTCCCAACTCCCTGAGCAAATTTTTGACTCCCACATAGTCCATAAGTCTCCTCTTTCACAGGCAATTACCACCCACCTTTTACGTCCTAAATTTCTACACGATATCATAATCTAGAAACTAACTGTAAATAGGGCCATTAGGCACAAATTAAAATTTTATTTCAATTAAGTGAATGAAAGTCAGTTAAGGGAAAACTTGAAAATATGATTTGGAAACTTTTATTCACTACTGAAAAACGAATAATCTCTCCCTCTTAATCTATAGCAGCACAACTACTCACTAGCCCAAGTGGCTGAAGGTCTGCTTTCACCTTACTTTACAAAAAATACTAGTCACTATCTTAGACGCATGGAATTGACAGGATCATTTGAAATATGTGAACTTGTTATACTAGTTTTTACAAATGAGGAAACAGAGCTCCATAGAAGTTTTCTTGGTAAGACATCTTGACTTAAATAAGCTTCTACTTCCTCTGATACCTAACACAGCATAATAACAGTAAAATTAAATCATAATAATAATTAGCAGTAGATAGGGTGCTCAGCATGGAGTCAAGAAGATCTGAATTCAAATTTAGTTTCAGATATGTGACTTTGGGTAATGCTTTAATCTCTGTTTGCTTCAGTTTCCACAACTATTAAATAAAGCTAAAAATAAAAGTAGGGATAAACACTTTCAGAGTTGTTGAGGATAAAATGAGGTGATATTTGCAAAGCACTTAGCACCTTACCTGGCATCTAGTAGGTGCTACATAAATGCTAGTTATTTCTCATCAAGATTTGCTAACTACTTTATGTATTATCATATTATTATGATATATTATTTCATTTTATTTTCAAAATAATCCTATGAGCTCAATGTTTTCTTTATCTGAACTTCAGGGATAAGGAAACTAAACTTATCACCCATAGTCACACAGCTAAGTAAGTGAGCAAAACTTCTTGATTCCAGGTCCGGCGCTTTATCAGCTCTAACCATTCTATAACCTAGCTTCCTCTCTAGGTACTTAATCAATGTTTGTCAAATATAATGACTACTGAAAAAACTCATCTGGTTAGAGAAGAGGAGAAACTGAGTCATGGCAGCAAAGAATTGTAGAGAAGGGCTTTGGCAGGTCAGATCAGAACTCAAGTAAATTTGATAATAGCTTTTAACTGCTAGAAATCTCAGAAATAATTTAATCCCAAAGTGAGAAGTCTGAAGTCAAAGATTTAAACTCTTTCTTAAGTTACAGCTGATATGAAAGTGACAACATAGGTTCTCTGACGCCCAATCTAGCACTTTCCCCCTAGACAGATCTTTTCCTAGGACCCTGGGTTTCCCTCCAACCCCTGCCAGGAGCACCTGATCATTGTTTTACAGACAGAATGTGTAATTGTTTTTTTTTTTTTTTGGTCCCAACCTTCCAAACACTCGATAGTATCAATTTCAGACTCCCTGTGGTTCTCCCAGTCTTTATACTGCCTGCTGCTGCCTTCTGTTCTCTATATAACAAGGTATCAGGCTGATAGAGAGTGTGCACAGAAATTCAGGCCACAACAATTACTTTAAAAAGCCCATACTTTCCTCGGGGATCTGGGAAGTGGCTCCTTATTTAATACAGAATTCTCTCTAAATGGATGATGAGTTAAATGATTGGGGTTGGCAATGACCACTGGCCTACCCTCTGCTAGAAAGTCCAAGAATAGGAGCATTACTTGCTGAGTGATCATAACTTCTCTGCAGAATTTGGCCAAACATCTGCTGCTTTTGGACATGTGGCATGGGGCCCTTCCCTGGCTGGAAAGGCTAACCTTAATATTCAGGACAATGAAGTTGGAGGACATAATCATTTTCCTATCCAGTTAATTTATTTTATTAATAATTCAGGATATAATTGTTACAAATGCTCTATTCTACTTTCAAATACCCCCTCTCAAAACTGGAAAAAAAGAGGATCAGAATATAGAACGTTTTATAGTATATTCCATAGAGCACCAGGCCTAGAATTAGAAAGATATAAATTCAAACCCAGACTCAGACACTAGCTATATTACTCTGAGCAAACCACTTAACACATTTGCCTCAGTTTCTTTATCAGTAAAATTGGGATAATAGCATATACTCCTGTTGTTGTGAGGATCAAATGAGATCATAATTATGAAGCACTTAACAGCAGTGTATGGAACATAATAGCACATAAATATGTTAGCAGCTATTATTATTCTGACCCATAGTTACCTTGGAGATATTTGATGACTTACTTCCCATCCATTCTTTATACCTCAACTAAGATGTAGCCTCCACCATGAAGCCTTCCCTGATCCCCCTAATTCCATAATAATTTTTCTGTCTGGGAATTAGCATAATGTTTTGTTTTTATATCTCATATATTTATATTTTGTATTGTAATTATTTATATGTATATCATAAACCACAGACATCCTTCTAATTGTTAATGTTCTTCTTCAATCCTGCTATAATATTTATATTGTTTTAAAGATTTAAAGTAATCAACTGACATGGAAGTAGAAATGCAAATATAAAGAATGAAACAATTCTTAGCCTTAATGATCTTACAATACATGAATTAGTATTTCATGTATTAGTATTCCATTGAGAACATCAGCGCAATGAAGGCAGAGTCTGTGATATCTGATCTTTGTATCTCTTCTAGAACTTAATATAGTATTCTGCACATGGTAGGTGCTTAATAACTATTTTTGAATGAATTTGAATATATATCTCCATATATCTTTCTACAAGACTGTAAGCACCATAAGATTAAGAACCATGGTTTATCTGAATTATCTCTCCCAATGCCTACCATAATGTGATGTATACAGTAGATACTTGATGAATGTTAGTTGACTTGACTTTTTATTTTATAATTAAAACATTAATTTTGATAAGAGAAAAAATAAAATCTATCTTGAGAGCAAGGGGTATACTACTATTCTCATTTTATGGAATAGGAGACTATTTGCTTTGAAAAGGATCTCAGAGGGCATTTATTCAAACCAATATTTGAATAGGAATTATAACATTCCTGACAAAATGGTCATCTGACCTCCAGTTGAAATCCATAGATTCATCAAGTAATTAATTCCTTGTTTTCTGCAATTCTGATTATTTATTTTGTTTGTCTCTATGCTCACTGCATAGCTAGAGCAGAGGAGCTTATCAAAAAAAAATCTGACAATGCATAAGAGAATACTTCAATACATGTTTACATTGTTGATTCAATGCCTAGATGTCTTCCACCTTATGCAGCCTTCAACACACACACTTCTTCTGAGTAGATGTGTTCCCTGCTTTTCCTAATTGATGTTTCTTTTTCATGAATGGGGCAGTAGATAGAGCATTGGACTAAGACTTAATAAATCCTGAGGTCAAATCCTGATTCAATCAATTAATAAACATTTATTAAGCAACTACTATGTGCAAGCTCTGTGTTAAATGATACATTCAGCAGCTTACAAGGTATGTGACTCTTGGTAAGTCACTTGACTTCTCTCTCCTCAGTTTCTTCATTTATAAAATATAGATAATAATAGTACCTGCCTCAAAGTTGTTGTGGCAATGGAATTAGTTAATATTTGTAAAGCACTTTGCCAACCTTAAAATGCTATAAAAGCAAAGTAGCTTATAATAATATTAATTATTGTTGTTGTTATCAATTTATAGGGCAATAGATCAAGATCTGTGATGATAATCCAAATGTGATGTTTTGACTGTCATAGAGATTAGAGTTTGTTTAAAAAAAAAAGTCTTGACAGATCTTTTTCATTTTTCATGTGTTTGTTGTTTGTCTAATTTCCTCCTTGAATGCTTTCAATATATTCTGGCTTAGTTGTATCTCCTGTCAAACTGTCTATATGCTTTCCTCTTGTACTATCTTTTGTAGTTTTATGAAGTGAAACAACTGATGATCTCCCACTCTCCCTTCTAAGAATTTGAAGATGGCTTATCTCCTGATTCAACAATGGCCCTGCTTAACAAAACTTTCATTTTGGCAAAGAGATCATAAATTCATTGGCAAAAAGAAGGCTTTTAAATGCTTTTGGCTACTTCTGTGGCAATTGTTATACGGGAGTTCAATTTCATTAGGAAATGGTGACAAACTGTGTCATTGTTCTGTTATCAGTTTTTATGTCTTAGTGGAAATAACTTATTTAAATAAAACAAGCTTAAGTTGTTTTAATTACATGCCATATCTTTACAGTTTTATTCTTTTCATTTTGTCTTGATTCTAATCTTTGTTCCAACACATCCATGGTCCAACTGAACGTAGCTAATTCAGGAAAGGCTTCCATAATAGCAAGTAGTTGTTTCCTGTCTTTCAATATATGCTCAATTTATTTTTGAGAGAGAGAGATAATATTCTTCATCACTCTCCATGTCCTATACACCATGACCTTCTTCTTAAAAAATAATTTACAAGTCATTGGCCTCTCTTGCTTTCTAATCTTAAGCCATGTTTTCCAAAAGTCACTTTTACTCCTATGTTAAACTATTTCCACCTTCACATTGAAGTCACAGAATATGAAAGAATACATTGATTTAACTAGGAGATGCTTATGTCATTCTTTATTGATTTTCCTTATCTTTTCATCTTTTGTAGAGATAGATAAGTTGCAATCATTTTCATGGAAGTCCATTTGCAAAAGCTCATCACACATAATAAAATAAAAAAAATTACCTAATGTCACATGAAATGAAGTTTCTTGTTGTCTTGATGGTGAATAATAAAACCAATGTTTTTTATTTCCCTCTTTAAATAGAACTTTTGAGCCATTCTTCCAATCCAGGGCAGTTTCTTTTTGTCTTTTGTTTAAGATCTAGAATGTCAATCATGTCAAAATTGACAAGATTTAATTCCATCACTGATGTATCTACATTTTGGTTATCAGTTAAAAGCTTCACATTTTCAGTATCAATAATGAAGTTAACAGTTCTAGATAATCCACTATCTCATGAATTGACTAGATAAATGGAAGAAATAAAGGTGAGGGAAGAATGAAATGTAAGTTTGAATATGCAGACTTGACTAGAAAGATGGTGAGTAGAAAGATTTTCATCAAGAAAAATGGGGAAGTTGGTGTATGGAATAAGATTAGCAGGAGGCACTAAGTTTCATTTTTGGATAGAACAAGTCTGGGGTTCCAATAGGGTTTTTAGGTGATATAAAGGTGGTAAATTATAAGGGGATAGCCTTGTAAATCAATGAGTCATTTAAAAGAGGAAAAATTGAAGCCAGGAAGGTCTCAACAATGAAATCAAAAAGGGAGAAAAAAAGGAGAAAAAGAAGAGATAAACTATGATGCATCCTCAGGGAATATCCACTCTTTTTGTTGTTGTTGTTTGCATATGTTTTTATTTCTGCATATTTACACACATACATAAATTGATACAAACACATATATGCAAATTTTGTAGAGTAACCTCCAATAAACATTTGTTGGGACCCATTATTGAAATGAAAGAAGAGAGATAGCTAGATTGCCTTTGAAAAACTACAATTTTTTAGTGGACTTACAAATTTATCTCTAAAACAGAGGCTTAGTTTTTTTGAGTAATCTTTGGTTATATTGAATGGCTGTCAGTCATGGAACACTAGATTTATCTCTAAAACAAAAGCTTAATTTTTTGAATAGTTTTTTTGGTTATATTGAAGTACTAGCAATAATGAAACATGGAAGTTCAGGATTATGTTAATAGAGGGACTCAATAACACTTAACTAACAGAAGAATCATGAAGATCAAATGCGATAACATGAAAGAATTTTTAGATCTGAAAAAGCTTTCTAAATATTAGCTAAATTAGGACTTTGAGGAGTAGCCAATAGGCAACATGGCTCCTGTTTCCCTTAAGTTGAATAAAAAGCTTTTTCTGTATACTCACTCTTTCCTTCCACATTCACTGTCCTGGGGGAGGGGGGGAGGGGGCAGGGGAATTCACCCACTCTTAAGGTAAATGAAAAGCATATCTAGCTAATGGAAATGTTCAGAATGGACATTAGATCATAAAAAGAAAGGAGCAGAAGAGGGAACAATATCATGGAAATCAGGGAAGGAGAGGATATTCTAGAGATGGATATTCAACAAGTGATTATCTTTAAATCACTAAGTAACAAGGAGTTCAAAGAAAGACAACTCTTAATAAACTCACTTAGTAAACTGACAAAGATGAGTAAAGATGAGAATAATGCGTTTTTATTGAAGCTGTGAATTAGTACTATCATTTTGGGAAGCAATTTGGAATTATTCAAATAAGACAATAAAATAGCCATATATTTTGACCCATATCCATATCTATATATAAGCCTATTCTCCATGAAGGGCATTGATTAAACATAATTGTCCAGGTAAACCAAAAATTTTTTTTTGTTGAGATTATATATATATATTATCAAGACTACAATTTTCTTTTCTTTTTTTCTCTCAATAATACTTTATTTTTCTAAATACATGTAAGTATTCATTTTGGTAAGATTTTTGTGTTACAATTCTCCCCCTCCTTCTCTTACTTCCCCTTTTCCCAAAGCTGCAAGCAATTTGATATAGGTTAAACATTTACAATACTTTTAAACATATTTCCATATTTATTAGGTTGTACAAGAAAAATCAAACGCAAAGGGGAAAAATAGGAAAAAAAAGCAAAAAAGCAAAAATATTATGTTTGATATACAATCAGTCTCCACAGTTCTTCCTCTGGTAACAAGTGGCATTTTGAATCTTAAGTCTATTGGAATTCTCTTGAATCACTGCATTGCAGAGAAGAGCTAAGTCTATAACAGTTGATCAGATAATCTTGCTGTTACTATTTACAATGTTCTCCTGGTTTTGCTCACTTCACTCAGAATCATGTCATAAGTCTTTCCAGGTTTTTCTGAAATGAGCCTGCTCATTATTTGCTGTAGAGAAATAATATGACATTATATCAAAATACCATAACTTATTCACCTATTACCCTATTAATAGGCATCCACTCAATTTTCAGTTCCTTGCCACTATCAAAAGGGCTGTTACCATCATTTTTGCATATGTGAAACCAACATATTTGTAGCATCAGTTTTTTTGTGGTAGGAGAAGGTTGGAAACAAAGTGGATACCCATTAATTGGGGAACAATTAAATAAATTCTGGCTTGTCAATTCTAATAGCTTTGTGAAGGAGAGAGCCATCTCCATCCAGATGAGAAAGAACTGTGGGGACTAAATGTGGATCACAAAATAGCATTTTCACCTTTTGTGTGGTTGTTTACTAGCTTGTTTTTTTCTTTATCATTTTTCCCTTTTTGATCCGATTTTCCTTGTACAGCATGATAAATGTGGTAATATATTTAGAATTATACATGTTTAATCTATATTGAATCACTTGCTATCTAGGGGAGAGGAGTGGTAGGAATGGAGGAAAAATTTTGGAACAAAAAATTTTTCAAAGGTGAATGTTGAAAATACCTTTGCATGTATTTTGAAAAATAAAAAGCTATTATAAAAATAAATTTTGGAACATTAAAGTAATGCCATATTACTATGCTATAAAAAAATAAGATTAATATGGAGTAAAACAGAAAAACTTTCAAAAACTGGTATAGAATAGGCAGAACTAAGTATACAATATATATGATTCCAAAAATGCAAATGGGAAAAAGCACACACAAAATGATAAAAAATGAATATTATGAAATAACACAGGAAGAAGCATGAGCGCAAAAAAAAAAAAAAAAGATATGAGAGAATGCCTTTTACACCTTTGCGGAGGTAGAAAATCCTTGGGTATCGAAAACTACATATTATTACTTAAAATATCTTCATATCACATAATTTTTTAGGTAACTAATAATACTTTTCCATACTGAAGCCTACAATATAAAAGAGAAAAATGATTAAGCAAAAATAGCCTATACAGTGATGGAGTCTGATAAAACATGAATCATTTTGCCCCAGAAGATCCCCACAACTTTACATGAGGGAAGTATGCTTTATTTTCTTTTCTCTTGGTCATATTTTGTTTTTCACCATTTAATCAAAGTGTGATCTTTTTTTACATTGTTACAGTGCTTATGTATTTTTGAGCTTTTTATCCTTCAAAAATTCATATTATTTTCATACCTCTCTGAATCTTTCATTTCTTATTGCAGAATGATGTTCTGTTCTCTTCATTTCACATAGTTATTGGGGAGATCAGACACTTTTCTTTTTAGTTCTTTGCTACCACAGAGAATATAGCTATGAATATTTTGACATATGTGCAACAATTGTTTCTAAATGTGACTGTTATAGAATGGTGTAGTAGAAAAGTGATCCTGGACTCAGATTTGAATTCTTTCTCAGATACTTACTAACTCAATGACACTAAGCAAGTCACTCAACTTCTTCGCCTCAGTTTCCTCATCCATAAAATGAGAAAAATAATGGCATCTATTTTCCAGAGTTGTTGCGAGCATCCAAGGATAATATATGAATTTGAGTGCTTTCAGTGCATTAAAGCACTATATCAATGTTAGCTATTATTTGATTTTCTTGGGGTATATGGCCAACAATATTCACAAGGTCAAGGAGCACAAATGGCTTGGTCATTTAAAAATATTCCAACTTGATATCTAAAATGGTTGTTGAGAGAATTAAAATAGCTAGCCCAAAGTCTGTCTCAGATAATCAAAAGCAGAGAAAACAGAAATTAACTTTATCAGAGAATTACAAGTTTATTCTCTGAGTAAAGCAAAAGAATGAATGAGTAAAGACAGGTTTTGAGTTCGGCAGGACTGAAAAAAATATAATTCAAATTCAAATTAATTGCAAATTTCTGAAAGGAGGCAATTATGTTAAGAGTGGGATGATGGTAGAATAGTTAGGGGCTGGAAAAGAGAGTAAAAGTTTTGAAACAGTCAGAGGAGAGAATCTGATGAGCAATAATTTGATGAGCAATTCACTTTCAAAAGTGAAAGAAGGATCACCACGCATGACTGTTCTGCTGTTTAATAGCTGAAGCAGAGAAGGTGGATGAGGGTAACCCAGTGTTGAAGATATTAAGTGGGAATACGTGAAGGATAAGGACCAAAGATAAAAAATGTGTAGAACAGTGTTTTATTAAACTGGACAATTATAATGTCACATTGTAATGGAGTAGAGTGAAACCAGAACAGAGGCAGTAAATGGCTAGAACAGGAAGAGGAACTCAATCAATCAGCATTTAGTAAATGCTACTATTCTATGCCAGGCTAAATGTTAAAGATACAAAAGCAAAAAAGAACCCTTCTTTAAAAGAGCTCAATCTAATAGGAGAAATGACATGTAAACACCATATTCAAATGAGATCTTAACAAGATAAATTGAACATTGTATTAGAAGGAGGACATTCCCTACTAAGACTGAGTAGAACTGGGTAAGGCTCCTTGTAGAAGGTTAGACTTTAGCAAGGCCTTGAAGGAAACCAGAAAATTAGGAGAAGGAGATGAAGATAAAGATGAAGAGTCATTACATATCCAAAAGGAAGTTGGGAAAAGACTCCCTTTGTCAAAAATTAAACTTAACAGTAGCTTTAAAAGAATTCTTTGGCACTTCAGTTTTTGCACTGTCACCAAATAGTTGCCAATGAGTCACCATTATAACCAGGAATAACTTATTCTGGAGGTGTTTGATAATGATTACTTACACATCTTCTCATGCTTTCACAGGTGCACTTCTCTTTATTTTTATTTTAATTGTCACTCTTCAAGATCGAATATATAACCACCTGGTACATAGCAGCGGGTGAGTGAGTGAATAAATGTATTGCTATTTAAATACTTCCAGAATCTATGGCTAGGGTGGTGTAGGTATCCCCTATACAGCTGTACCATGTAGCCTCTCTTTGTTTTAGCTAATAGAATTCTTGAGTTTCTCTGAATTAAAAAAAATCATAAACCTCTGGTAAGGAATGTCTTCAATGTTACATAGGCTAGTCCTTGAGTGACAGATTTATACTGGGTTGATGGGTCCATATTCACAACCTTTGTTGACTTATTGTTCAAATTGGGCATAGAAGAATGCTTTCCTAATAACCTTAGGAGCAAAAATTAAGT
This sequence comes from Antechinus flavipes, assembly GCF_016432865.1. Classification (NCBI taxonomy): domain Eukaryota; kingdom Metazoa; phylum Chordata; class Mammalia; order Dasyuromorphia; family Dasyuridae; genus Antechinus; species Antechinus flavipes. Next base: position 44,804,701 of record NC_067400.1, read on the forward strand.
GCTGAAACAATTTATCAGCCTTCTAGCCTTACCAATCCAATTTTTATGTTCTAGCAGTCCCTATTGAGAATAGTAGCTATCAGTAAAATAAGCAAACCATTGGAGTGAGAAGAGAAGTGTCAACATCGGCATAATCTACTAATTTGCTAACCAAGGAGAGGAAAATAGAAAATTCACATTAGTCCTAAAATACAGAGAGAAATTCCATCACCTAATGCAATACTTTCCTATGGGTATGTTTTCAGAAGATAAGAAGCCTTAGAGATCATCTAGTTTTAGAGATGAAGAGACTGAGACTCAGCAAGATTAAGGAACTCACTCATGGGTACAAAGCCAGTGAATAGCATGGCCTGGATTTAACCTATGCCTTTGTCTTAATAGCCAACTTTCTGTCTATGCATCGTAAGTCAGATCAACAAATAGCAATTAAATTATTATTATAAATCAGTGTATGAAGTGTGGAGCATCCAAAGAAAGAGCAGAAAATAGTCTGTTCTCTCAAGGATATTACAGTCTAATAGGAAAGATGACATGCAGACTATATACAAACAATATAGATTATTATTTATATTATTGTTTGATTATTTCACTCATATTCATGACTCCATTTTGGATTTTCTTGGCAAAGATATTGGAGTGATTTGCCATTTCCTTCTATACCTCATTTTACAAATGAGGAAACTGAGGCAAACAGGGTTAAGTGATTTGCCCAGAGTCACATAGCTAGCAAATATTTGAGAGCAGATTTGAACTCGGAGAGATGGGTTTTCTTGACTTCAGATTCAGTGTTTCATCTACTGTGCCACCTAATTGCCCACAAAAAGGCATTTGTTGTTATTATTGTTATTCAATTATTTTAATTATGTCCAACTATGCCACCTAGCTGTCCTTGACAAAACAAAGTCTATATAGGATAAATTGAAGGTAATCTTTGAAAGAAGATGTTTGTTTTAGGGGTAAAGGGGAGAACTTCTTGCAGAAGGTGGGATTTTGGTTAAAATCTGAAGGAAGTAATGCATTCCTGCTCCTCCTAATTCTGTAGAATAATAGAAAAAGAGAAAAGAGAATACTAAATTCGCTACACTCTTAACAAGCTAGATATCAGTGGGTAGAATATGGGACTGGAGAGTCAAAAAGTCTTGAGTTCAAATTGTCTCAGACATTTAGTGTGTGATGCTGAGCAATCACCTACTCCTACTTGCCTCAATTTCTCATCTGTAAAATGAGCTGGAGATTTAAAAAAAAAAGAAATTTTTTCAGTATTTTTGCCAAGAAAACTCCAAATGAACTCACAAAGAATCAGGCAAAACTGAACAACAGAAAATAAGGATGATAGGATTGTAGATCTAAAATCTATAGATTGTAGGCAGGAATCCCAAATGCTGTCTAGCCCAATCTCCTCATCTTCCAGGATCACACCAACTGTTACTTGTCCAACCACAAAGTTTGTTGTTTTTTTAAACATGATCACTTAATATGACTGTTGTCAGTTAGTAATCATTTTATATAATAAGTGTTAGTTTCTTTATAAAGACCAATGAGTTGCCATATGACTAAAGGAACTAATTTGTATCAATCTCAACACTTTCCTTATAAAGAACTAGAAGACAAAAGGAATTAGCAATTAAAAATAAGGTTGTTGTATAGCTTCAGTAAATGAAGAAATTTAGAAAGTTGCTTCCATTGTTCAACCCAATGCAAAAAAAAAAAAAAAAAAAGAGCATCATTTCATGGGATAGTTTGCCACCTTATATTCAGTGCTAATGATAAGTAGTTGAAAAACTTCCATGAAAATAATTTTAATTAATTCTGTTGAAGAAATAGAGAAATGGGGCAGCTAGTTGGTATAATGGATAGAGCACCAGATCTGAAATCAGGAGGATGTGAGTTCAAATTTGGCCTCAGACACTTCACTTTTTGGTTATGTGACTCTGGGCAAGTCACTTAAACCCAACTGCCTCAGCAACAACAACAATAAAAAGAAAACGAGAAATATTATTAAGAACTTGATAAGATCCCTCAAGTTAAACCAATAAGTCTTTTGCTATATGTTGATTTCAAAGTTGGGCATAGGTTGAAATGGTATCCCAAAGATTTGGAGCAGAATTCATCTCTTCTAAATCCATCCCTTTTTAAAATGTTTCTGTTTCTCTTGAGGACATTAATATACCTCCAGACACCTATGTTTACAACTGAAAAGTCACTTTTAAACATCTTTTCCCCCTCATCTTTCATATCTAATCATTTTCTCTGTTTTCTCCATTTTTTCTATCATGTTTCACCAATTTTCCCCTTCTCTCTTGTAGCCCAGCCACGATCCTCCTTCAGATTAAATAATCTTTCCTGCAGATGATTGCAATCAGCTTAATCTCCCTGATTTTTCTTCAGTTTTAAAAATGTTTCATGCTGAAATTGGGATACCATATTGCTGGGTTGCCATATAGCCACCTTTCTTCTCTCATCTACTCCAGGACAAGTATGTAATCATGTAGATCCTTACCCATTTCAGGCTGAAAGGCTTCTATAAGTAAACATCCAGGAATACAAATGTCCATGTTAATATTCATATTAGTCATTGTTTAGGATGGCTGCCAATCTTCTCAAAGTGGATTGCTTCTCTATAGATGATTGTTATTTAGTCACTTTCAGGCATGTCTGACTTACAGTTTTCTTGATGGAGATACTGAAGTGATTTGCTATTTTCTTTTCCAGCTCATTTTATAGATGTGAAAACTGGGGCAAACAGGGTTAAGTGACTTTCCCAGGGACACACAGCTAGTAAGTAAGCTAGGACAGATTTGAATGCAGGAAGATGAGAGACCCAGTCCCAGTGCTATCTGTGCTAGCTAGCTACCCTAGAGATAAAATTTCTTTCACGTAAGGAAATTTTTAAAGATCTTCATGACATTTCTTACCCTCTGCAGCAAGTTCTAACTTTCATCATTTACTTAGTACAAAGCTCAAATCTGGACTTGTTTTTAATCTTCAGAAAGATTAAAGTCTTAACAGACTTCACTGAGGACTCAGAATTCTTAAAGAAATGCAAATTTAAGAAGCGATCAACTGAACTTTGACATTTCAAATAATTATTTTTGAAGGAATTTATCCCATCACTTTGGGATGAAGAAGGAAAAACTCCAGTGGTTTTCCATCAATGAAAAGAAAATATATTTGCTCCCACCTTGAGAAAGTCATGTTGCATGGGTCATTTAGTGTGCCGTATTTGAAACAGGAGTGGAAATAGCCTATGAAAGGAATAATCCTGTGTGAGGCCCCAAAGGATGGACTGATGCTCTAATGGATCTTTTTAAATCTCTAATTGCTGCAATCCTATGAGAGAATGCAGAACCAGAGCAGTAAGAAGAGAACCTTGGCATACTTATGTTTCTAAAAACATCAGTTAATAAATTATAAGAAGAAGAAGACGAGAGTGAGAATCTAAGAGGGGAAGCATAGATTTATTCCCCTGATAGCACTTTTCTAGACAGGGAAGAAAGGAAGCTGAGTGTGGACTGTGGATAAAATATTTACAAAACAAACCCCACAGGCAATAATAATTGAATATTTCATATTTTGACTTATTCAACTTTTATGATTTAATTTTTTTCTTCTTCGTTGAGTTTAATTAAGCTTTCCCTAGGGTCACAAGCCTGGAAAACTTTGAAAAAATGAAGCGATTATGTTTACCCGGCAGGTTTTCCCTGCTCTCTTCCAATTGAAGTATATGTTTTGTTAAAATCTTTCTTCCAAGGTATGCTGTTCAGCATTTTAAAGGTCAATGTAGCTGTTTCATTAAAAAAAAAAAGCCTCACTCGTTTGGCAGAAACAATACCTTCTGGGCTCAAATATGTCCCTTAATCACCTTAGTGATTGTTTTCTTTTTCAGCAAATAGAAATGCCCCCCATCAAGGCCTAAATAGAGACAATTTAGCTGAGCTTGAATATGTCAGGAGCGTATGAGGGTAGGAGTCTTGGACTGGAGTAGAGAGAAGGTGCTACGAGGAAAATTGTAGAATAAACTCTCAAGGCAGTCCTTAAATCGGTCTCTGAAGGAGGAATCATCAATCCTTCCTTCCCCCAAGCATCACCTAACTACTGCAAACTTTGAAGATCAGTTTGTAGTTGGGATCAAGTTGGTGAAGAAGGGAGCCCTGGGATTAAAGCATATGAGAGCAAAGAAACAATGGCAGATTAATAAAATTACAATTCTGTTGTCTCTTAGAATAAGTCTCTTTGGCTACTACACATGATAAATTATAGGGTATATACTAAAATAAATTTAAATTATTACCATTTTTATTTTTAGACAAAATTGATCAGAGTCAATATATTGTCAATACCTGTGAAAGATCTTTAGCAGCTTTTATCTTTCAACATGTGGAGAAGTTGGGCTTCAGTTTCCCTATCTGTCAAATGAGATTTTTGGTTAGTTGGCTTTTATTGTCCTGTCTACTCTAAATTCCATTACTCTATTCTGATAAGATCATAGGATTTATGGTTATGTGTGTATCAGACCCCTTTACTAGATTATAGATAAAAACAAGACCAGTCTCTCTCTAATGACATATCTTACTAGCTTTTCTTTACCTCAACCATGTCTGAAATCTTTCCTTCCTCAATTCTGTTTCTTAAGATGCTTAAATTCTTTTAAGGCTTAGCTCATGTGCTAATCCTTCTATGTGAAATTTTTCTTTTATTTCCTGGAGGCCATGACTCAGGAGTTCTTCTACAAGTGGACTCTTCTCTCCAGACTCATACAGATTTGGAGAGTCCTGAGATAATCTGATGAAAGATGAGGCTGAGCTGTATTATATCTCTCTGCTTTCCTTTCTATTCTGTGTAAAATCTTTAAAAGAAAAAAATGTTTAGGAGCATCCCAAAATGTAGGTAACAGGAAAAAGCATTTAATGTATAAAATACACATGAGATAAAGCAGAGTGGTTTATTACTTTCACTATAGAAAATGCTTAAAGCATAATGGAAAACAAAAGAAAAAGAAAGAAAATACAGAAATAAAACAACAACTTTTGATCCTTATTCTTTCTTGGGAAGTAAAGACAACTTTGTGGAACTATTGAATAGTTAACTAAAATCTACTATATTTGCCTCTGGCTTGCACTGTCCTAGCAACCTGCAAAGTCCAGGCCAAAATCAGTCAAGCGTGGCTCATTAGTCCTTCAGTTTAGCATGAACACATTAGGAGTCATTTTTCCTGAGAAATGGTGTTGTTAAAGAAAGTGCTTCCCACTGGACAAGTGTCACCTGGGATCAGAAACTTTCTACCTTTCTAACTGACTATTGTCAGGGCCAGAAACATCCTATTTTCAGGACCAATGAATGGTCATTTGCTTATGATGTGGGAAGGAAAAAAAAGGAGAAGGACAAGAACTCATAGTAATGTTCATGTTCTCTGTGTAGCATGATTGTGGCTAAACATTGCCTCACGGCTAATAGAAGTGAAATGGAGGAAAAGGTTCTTTCCCCAGTTTTGCTGGATGTCAAAGAGAAAAAGAGAAAGTACTAAATATCTATATCTATATATACATATTTATACATATGCATGTATATATGTGTAAAATACACATGTATATTAAGAGAAAGGATGAAAGAAAGATTAAAGCTCTTAGAGCTCAGAGACTGATCAATGCCCATTGATTCAGAACTCAATCATTTTTGATGCAACACCACTCATTCCTGCCAGGCACAGAAACAAAAGGAAGTTAATGTGTTAGCAGAGGCTCCGGACTTGGGAATTTATTTTTTGAAGAATTCTGCTCCAAAGAAAGAACTGATGAAGTTTCAATGCAAATTGAAGTATTTTTTTTCACTGTTTTGGGGGCAACATAGCTAACATGGGAATATGTTTTGCATGATTCCATATTATTTATATCACTTTTCTTGCTTTTGCAATGGGTAGGGAAGTAGTAGAAGGGGAAGAAAAAAATTGAAACTGAAATTAAAAAAATATTATGATTAATTAAAAACTCTAAAGTTGTGTCTTTATAACAAAGACCTGGAGGTAACTGAAAATATTGCAGTTAATCACTTGAACATTTTCAAATGTCCAGCCACCATTCAAATGAACTAATTGATCTTTAAAGTCTTCTTTTGATTTTAATATTCTCCCTCCTTCTCTCTCTATGTCTCTGTCTCTGTCTCTCTTTGCCTGTCTCTGTCTCTTTCTATCTGTCTTTCTGTCTCTGTCTTTGTCTATCTCTCTCTCTCTCTCTCTCTCTCTCTCTCTCTCTCTCTCTCTTTTTCCACACATACACACAAACACATTCTCTAGACAATTTATTAACCCTTTCAGTCATCAGATGCCATGGAGTTTTTGTTTTAGGTGAAGGTTAATGTTCTTTGAATAGTAAGATGAGTGGAAGGAAGCCACATTGACAAAGATGATTGGATAGCAATGGACATTTGGCATTCAGAGAGTACATAAACTTATAGATTTAGTGCTAGAAGAGATTTTAAAAGCTACCAGGTATATTCCTTTAATTTTACCTACAAAGAAACTGAGTTTAAGAGAAATTAAGAGTATTGCCTAGGGTCACATCATTAATAAGGACCTGAAGTGGAATTTAATCCCAGTTCAATTTTAATTTAATTTAAATCCTCCCTTAAATTGGATTTAAACTCAGATAAACTCTGACTTGATTAGTATAGTGTTCTGAAAATATGATAAAATTTGAAGATTATTATTAAGACTATTATTGTTACTTTAATTCAAGTGATATGACAAATATGCATCTATATGTATACAATATACATAAATCTAAAATTCTGAAAGAAATTCTGTAAGAATTTTTAGGGAAAGCTCCCTCTTGCATGTAACTTGTTTTAATAGTAAGAAAAGTCAACTGCAAAAACGTTTTAATTATTCTTTATGCCAAAATAACTCTCTAGAAAAGAAATAAACCTCTTGCCAAAGCTGAACCTGGTAGTTATCATGAGAACTCAAAATGAGATCTTTATTTAAAGAGAAGAATAATTTAGCCCAAGCAGTTGCCCCTATTCACTCGAGAAGCACAATAACTTTTGCATTGGAATCTGAAAATGAAGCACCATAAATAAAATAACATGAAAGACTTGAGGTGCATCTTTCCCCCACCCCACTCCAACCTTCTTTTTTTTTGAGACAGCTAGCCTCCTTCCATTGAAGCTATTCTAAGGTCTGTACTCTAGCGCTATTGAAAAATTGCATTGGCTTGCCAAATATCTTAATGACTTTTCTCTCAGCAGTTGGTAATGGTGAAATGTTATTCTAGTAACCATAATGTCCCTCATAAAACAATTGCATACAATATGTACTGTACTTCTATTTTAGTGAGCACTTCTGTCAGGTTAGTGCTGCCAGTGGCCATTTACCATTTCATAGCAAACTGCTTACCAGTCCTTCAAGTGGAATATTGCAGAAAGAGTGAAGAAATGCGTGATTAAAAATGTTCACGGAGAGTGGACCATTTAGCGCAACCCGATGCTACAAAATAAACCAGCCTTCACACATGTAGGCGCTCATCATAGAAATGACAGTTCTATGTGGTCATTTAATTTTACGATCTCAATTCTCGCATATATTGCACACATAAATATAGAGTTCTCCTGCAGGGAGGTCTGCTGGGTGTTATAAAATCACTAAGACCTCAATGGGTTCAAATGGACATCTTTTATAATTATTGCTATAAAATTTCTTGACAATGCATTTTGTTGTCCAATGGCAAAAGAAAACGATTTTCTGAAAGAACGAGTTTCAACAAAGAGAGCAGTAGAGCTCAGGCGCCTGTCCTTTGGTTTGCTTGTTCTTAAATCACCTTAGTTACTCTTACCTATTGGAAAGAGTCCAGTCCTCCTGAATAACTTTGAAAAAATGTGGCTCTCAGTCAGTGCCTGTATGTTTGAATTGTTTTCTAGTTCGGTGAGGCGGTGGAATATCTGGAGGGAAAAATTAATTTGCTGTTAAATGCAATTAAAATCTATTTACAGGATTTTTTTATGTGCTGTTGGAGAGATTAGGAAAGGGTCCTGAGATGGGTCCATAAACATAGGTTCTGAATCAGTTTTGGGGAAGACATCAGCTTTGAAAAATGGCGCGGGAATTGGATATACACTCATGTGTAAATATATATCTGCACATATATTCCCACAATGTACATATATACCCAGTAAGAGCATATGTGTGACATGTTCAGGGAATACTAGCATCTCAGATGTCCGCTTGGTACTCAACTCAAATCTAACCTGTGGTTCCAAGAAGCTGTAACATCTGCCCCAGCAACATTTCAGTAATTTTTTTGGGCAGACAGTTTGAATCAGGTGGAGGGTAAATGACAGGTCTCAAACCTATCAATGAATTAAAAGGATGTCTGCCCCAAGTAGACCTTTCCCAGAGGAATAAATGGATGAAAACAATGTTCCAATGGCCACAAAAGCCAGTTTTGAAGTCACTGGTCCTCTTTGAAAACAAAGGATGAACAACAATATATGTATATGTGTGTGTATATCAATATAGACATATACGTATGTCATGAAATAGATAAAAAAAGTGTGACAGAATTTCAAAACAACGTATTGAAAATTCCCATTACCTTTTGTTTATAGTATTTCCTCCAGGACAATAAAAAGTAATTAGGTATACTTCTACTACTTAGCAAATATTTAATGTTATGTTAATTGGTTTGGTGCATTTGTCTCCTGTGATTGTCCTGTAACTACTGCAAGGAACTTAATAGTGCTGAAGTATGGATATTCAGAAATGTAATGAGTGTCCAAGTTTTACTTTACTGTGGAATATGGATTGGATTGCTTAATATTTAAATGATTTATCATGGCTGTATGTAATTACAGTACATTATTCTACCTTGTAACAATTACTGAAGACACGGATGGATAGAGGAAGTTTTTCTTCACCTTTGAGGCAAATGCTGTGTCTAGAGAAAAACTACCGGAAGATTTTGTAGTTCTTTAATAATAATCAGTACAGCATTTTACTTCCAGTGCACCCATTTTCAATGAACTTTTGCATGAGAGATAAAGTGCTTTGATGTGTGTGTATGAGATTTATACATACATATTCAGTCAGGGAATCAACAAACATTTATTGAACCCTCACTATGTGCCAGGCAATGTTTTGAGCTCTGGAAATACAAAGACCAACAGAAAAATAATCCTAAATCAACCAAGTCATTCCATTACAAGTTTATAAGTCAGCCTATGATGTTAATGCAACATTAAAGTTTTAAATGCAAACATATAAATAAAATCTATTAGACCCTTAAAAGGCCATGTCTATCCATGCATATTTTCAAATGTCCAGCCACCATTCAAATGAACTAATTGATCTTTAAAGTCTTCTTTTGATTTTAATATTCTCCCTCCTTCTCTCTCTATGTCTCTGTCTCTGTCTCTCTTTGCCTGTCTCTGTCTCTTTCTATCTGTCTTTCTGTCTCTGTCTTTGTCTATCTCTCTCTCTCTCTCTCTCTCTCTCTCTCTCTCTCTCTCTCTCTCTCTCTCTCTTTCCACACATACACACAAACACATTCTCTAGACAATTTATTAACCCTTTCAGTCATCAGATGCCATGGAGTTTTTGTTTTAGGTGAAGGTTAATGTTCTTTGAATAGTAAGATGAGTGGAAGGAAGCCACATTGACAAAGATGATTGGATAGCAATGGACATTTGGCATTCAGAGAGTACATAAACTTATAGATTTAGTGCTAGAAGAGATTTTAAAAGCTACCAGGTATATTCCTTTAATTTTACCTACAAAGAAACTGAGTTTAAGAGAAATTAAGAGTATTGCCTAGGGTCACATCATTAATAAGGACCTGAAGTGGAATTTAATCCCAGTTCAATTTTAATTTAATTTAAATCCTCCCTTAAATTGGATTTAAACTCAGATAAACTCTGACTTGATTAGTATAGTGTTCTGAAAATATGATAAAATTTGAAGATTATTATTAAGACTATTATTGTTACTTTAATTCAAGTGATATGACAAATATGCATCTATATGTATACAATATACATAAATCTAAAATTCTGAAAGAAATTCTGTAAGAATTTTTAGGGAAAGCTCCCTCTTGCATGTAACTTGTTTTAATAGTAAGAAAAGTCAACTGCAAAAACGTTTTAATTATTCTTTATGCCAAAATAACTCTCTAGAAAAGAAATAAACCTCTTGCCAAAGCTGAACCTGGTAGTTATCATGAGAACTCAAAATGAGATCTTTATTTAAAGAGAAGAATAATTTAGCCCAAGCAGTTGCCCCTATTCACTCGAGAAGCACAATAACTTTTGCATTGGAATCTGAAAATGAAGCACCATAAATAAAATAACATGAAAGACTTGAGGTGCATCTTTCCCCCACCCCACTCCAACCTTCTTTTTTTTTGAGACAGCTAGCCTCCTTCCATTGAAGCTATTCTAAGGTCTGTACTCTAGCGCTATTGAAAAATTGCATTGGCTTGCCAAATATCTTAATGACTTTTCTCTCAGCAGTTGGTAATGGTGAAATGTTATTCTAGTAACCATAATGTCCCTCATAAAACAATTGCATACAATATGTACTGTACTTCTATTTTAGTGAGCACTTCTGTCAGGTTAGTGCTGCCAGTGGCCATTTACCATTTCATAGCAAACTGCTTACCAGTCCTTCAAGTGGAATATTGCAGAAAGAGTGAAGAAATGCGTGATTAAAAATGTTCACGGAGAGTGGACCATTTAGCGCAACCCGATGCTACAAAATAAACCAGCCTTCACACATGTAGGCGCTCATCATAGAAATGACAGTTCTATGTGGTCATTTAATTTTACGATCTCAATTCTCGCATATATTGCACACATAAATATAGAGTTCTCCTGCAGGGAGGTCTGCTGGGTGTTATAAAATCACTAAGACCTCAATGGGTTCAAATGGACATCTTTTATAATTATTGCTATAAAATTTCTTGACAATGCATTTTGTTGTCCAATGGCAAAAGAAAACGATTTTCTGAAAGAACGAGTTTCAACAAAGAGAGCAGTAGAGCTCAGGCGCCTGTCCTTTGGTTTGCTTGTTCTTAAATCACCTTAGTTACTCTTACCTATTGGAAAGAGTCCAGTTCTCCTGAATAACTTTGAAAAAAATGTGGCTCTCAGTCAGTGCCTGTATGTTTGAATTGTTTTCTAGTTCGGTGAGGCGGTGGAATATCTGGAGGGAAAAATTAATTTGCTGTTAAATGCAATTAAAATCTATTTACAGGATTTTTTTATGTGCTGTTGGAGAGATTAGGAAAGGGTCCTGAGATGGGTCTATAAACATAGGCTCTGAATCAGTTTTGGGGAAGACATCAGCTTTGAAAAATGGCGCGGGAATTGGATATACACTCATGTGTAAATATATATCTGCACATATATTCCCACAATGTACATATATACCCAGTAAGAGCATATGTGTGACATGTTCAGGGAATACTAGCATCTCAGATGTCCGCTTGGTACTCAACTCAAATCTAACCTGTGGTTCCAAGAAGCTGTAACATCTGCCCCAGCAACATTTCAGTAATTTTTTTTGGGCAGACAGTTTGAATCAGGTGGAGGGTAAATGACAGGTCTCAAACCTATCAATGAATTAAAAGGATGTCTGCCCCAAGTAGACCTTTCCCAGAGGAATAAATGGATGAAAACAATGTTCCAATGGCCACAAAAGCCAGTCTTGAAGTCACTGGTCCTCTTTGAAAACAAAGGATGAACAACAATATATGTATATGTGTGTGTGTATATCAATATAGACATATACGTATGTCATGAAATAGATAAAAAAGTGTGACAAAATTTCAAAACAACGTATTGAAAATTCCCATTACCTTTTGTTTATAGTATTTCCTCCAGGACAATAAAAAGTAATTAGGTATACTTCTACTACTTAGCAAATATTTAATGTTATGTTAATTGGTTTGGTGCATTTGTCTCCTGTGATTGTCCTGTAACTACTGCAAGGAACTTAATAGTGCTGAAGTATGGATATTCAGAAATGTAATGAGTGTCCAAGTTTTACTTTACTGTGGAATATGGATTGGATTGCTTAATATTTAAATGATTTATCATGGCTGTATGTAATTACAGTACATTATTCTACCTTGTAACAATTACTGAAGACACGGATGGATAGAGGAAGTTTTTCTTCACCTTTGAGGCAAATGCTGTGTCTAGAGAAAAACTACCGGAAGATTTTGTAGTTCTTTAATAATAATCAGTACAGCATTTTACTTCCAGTGCACCCATTTTCAATGAACTTTTGCATGAGAGATAAAGTGCTTTGATGTGTGTGTATGAGATTTATACATACATATTCAGTCAGGGAATCAACAAACATTTATTGAACCCTCACTATGTGCCAGGCAATGTTTTGAGCTCTGGAAATACAAAGACCAACAGAAAAATAATCCTAAATCAACCAAGTCATTCCATTACAAGTTTATAAGTCAGCCTATGATGTTAATGCAACATTAAAGTTTTAAATGCAAACATATAAATAAAATCTATTAGACCCTTAAAAGGTCATGTCTATCCATGCATATTTTATGGAAGGCTTGCAAAGTAAAACTTTTTTTTTTCATTTTTACCAGTTCAAAAAGTGATCTTCCCAGAATTCACTATCCTCCTCCCACAATATCTGTTCTTCTCTACTCATTGTTTGCTCAACTAAAATGTCAATTGCTTGGGGTAAGTGGGCAAGTGGCTAAAGAGTATTATTATAAGGACAGCTAGGTGATACAGTGGATAGAGCCCCGGCCCTGAAGTCAGGAGGACTGAGTTCAAATCTGAACTCAGACACTTAATACTTCCTAGCTATTTGACCCCGGGGAAGTCACTTAACCCCAATTGCCTCAGGAAAAAAAAGTATTATTGTATTATATTTGAAATGTTGAATGTTTTAACATAAAATTGCAAGACAGTATTAATAAAGTGGAAAGACATTTGGGTGAACAAGACCCTATTCAATTCCTGCCTTAGACCCACAACGGATGTGGCTCAGGAAAATCCAGCCTATGCAACAGTTTGTGATTTAGTTGGGAAAACAAGGGGCCCATTCCCAAAGTAAAAATGGTGTGAAGAAAATTAATATTATGCTGTATTATATTAATCTGAAATCCCTTTCCCCTCATTTTATCAGACCCCACTTCTTAGTCTGGCTCATCAGGCAATTACTAAAAGGTAATGGATAAGATCATTATTCCCAGCTCTAGGGGTATCTGCTCCTTAACAGGTTTGAGCTTCAGGAGTAGTTCTTCTATCCTTTTCCTCCTTTTCAAAGCTGAAGGTGATTTGGTCTCCATAAGGAAAAAAAAATGGGGTAGGGGGGAGGTCTCATTTTGGATAGTTCTGATTGTTTATCCAAGATTATAAGAAGCTATTGACACCCATGAAGCAATTATGGTTTCTTTATTGCCACATGCTGCTATCAACATGAGTCCCAGATTGGGAATTTGTTGTTCAGTTGTCTCCAACTCTTCATGATCCCACTTAGAATTTTCTTGGCAAAGATACTGGAGTCTTTTGTCTTTTTATTTTCTCCAGCTCATTTTACAGATAAGGAATGAAAACAAACAGGGTTAAGTGACTCCCCAGAGTCACACACCTAGTAAATATCTGAAGCCAGATTTGAATTTAGGAAGATAAGTCTTCTTGACTCCAGGTCTTGCACTGTGTGCACCATGGCATCACCTAGTTGCCTATGCTCAAGTAGACTCAGGAAGATGAGTTCAAATCTGGCAGCTAGATGGCCCTACCTAGCATCCATTGGAGGATGGTCTTGTTTAAAAGCTAGAACAGAATGAACTTTATCAAAACATGAAGCCATTCCAGTTTTTTTAATCAAAGGAGTGCACTTGGATTGTGTAGAAAGCCAGAACTCTGGAGAAGTATACTTGGAACAAGGGGTTAATTCAGAGAAATTGATAAGATAATAGTTCTCTAGTTCACATATACTTAGTACTTAGCATGGTGATGTAATAGTTCTCTAGTTCACACATATTCAGTATGTTGTACTGATGTAATAGTGATAGGGTATATAAGAATTGGGGACAGGAAGTCAGATAGAAATCAGACTGGCAGACTGACAGACACAGACTGTAAGAGACAATAAAGACTTTTGAGTCTATTCTTGTTCATCATCCTGGTATTATCCAGCTGAGACCAAGGTCCTTCCGGAGGACCTCCAGAAAGCTAACCCAGACATTATAGGATTGGAAGTGATGATTTTGCAAAATGTTTAATAAAGGTTCACTTAATATAGTTTGTAGAAAATATTGAAAGACAGACACATAAGAGATGAGAAGGCTGATGATAAAGAGAAACAAATATGTCTCTGGACATTTGTCAAGTCTAAGATAATCTGCCTGAAGCCCCCAATACGAGGCTTGAGACTAAACATTTTATTGAAGTATATCTTGACATCAAATCTTTTTGTGCTTGTTATGAGTTGAAATCTTGGACAAAGTGTTGGTATGCCCTATTGAACTTGAATATCATGGTAATTATGTGGCAAAACAAATGGGAGTTAATAGATATTAATGAATCAGGGAAAATGAGGAATATTTTGTCATAATTTGGGAGGCATTTGCATGCAGAAATTTGAGATGGTTTATCTAGTGAACCTGGTACACTGAACCAGAAGACCTGGATTTCAGGTTCAGGTCTGACACTTACTCTTTGTAATTTTGGGCAAGTCACTTATCCTTTTAGAGTTTTGGTTTCCTCATTTGTGAAATAAAATTAATGATCACTTCTCTACTTCTATTGTAGAGTGATTTTAGAAATCGTGCAAAGGAATAGAGGTAAAATACTTTGCAAAGAGAAAAGTATTATACTACTGCTACTATGACAATGATGATGGCAAAAATAACAGCTATTCTTCTACTACTGTTACTATTATTATTAATATTACTACCACCATTTAGGTAGGACTGGAAGATTTGCAAAGACCATTGGATAAATAGACACAGACAGATATAGATAGATAGACAGATAAATGAAATATATATTAAGCACTTACAATATACCAAACAATTGTGCAAAGCACTAGGGATATACCAATAAGAAAACAAAGATCTTACATTCTATGGGGAAAGATCATACATGAAGAGGAAGTGTAAGATGGAGGAGAAGAGACACAGTGGATGTTGTAGAAGTGGAACGTCTAGGAGAGTGAACCAGGAAGGACAAGAGAAGCATGACTTGTACTTCTAATGACATGGTGGTTCCAGACAAAGACTCACTAATCATCTCTTTGATCTCAGAGTGGAGTCATCCTTGAAGGAGCAAGGAGACTGGTGTGAAAGTGCAGCACAATCAAGAATGAACTAAAAGTTCTATTATTACTCTCATTTTTACAGCTGAGGATATTTTAAAATAAATACAATAAATAACTTGCCTATAGAAAATATTTGAGACAGAATTGATACTTCAGCCTTCCTGAACCCAAGTCTAGCATGATATTCGTGCTAATTACCTAATGGCACCCATGGAGGGGTGCCATAGAATGGCATATAGAAGTACTCGACTGTAGGAGATTAAAGTATGTGAAATTGGTTAGTTCTCAATCTTGTTGATCTTTCTACTATTCTTTTTTTTCTCATCCTAAGTAGTTCTCAAAATAGAACCAACATATTTAGTATTTACTGAATAGCTAAAATGTTTTATTAAAAGCTAATGAGCTGAATGAGTTATACTTTTATAAAAGAAACTCTAAATGAAACTATTTTAGTTGTATTTACTCTCAATGGATCTTTACAATTCTATGAAAAAATAATTTTCATCATTCACTTTTATAAAATTTTCTATTCTAATTTTTTCTTTCTCCCTTCCTTTCATTCCCCTCTCTATGATTGCAAGCAATCTGATATAGATTATACATACAATCATGTTAAACATATTTCCACAAAAATGAAAATAGTATGCTTCAATCTGCATTCAGATGTCATAATTCTTTCTCTGGATGTGGTAGCATTTTCCATCATGAGCCTTTTGGAATTGTCCTTGTTCACTGTGTTGCTGAGAAGAGCTACATCTATCAAAGGTGATCGTGTACATGTTCTCCTGATTTCTGCTCACTTCACTCAGCATCAGTTCATGTAAGTATTTCCAGTTTTTCTGAAATCCACCTGCTCATCATTTTTATAGCACAAGGAATTCTTAGATTTTCAATTATCCAAAGGTTTTCTGCCCTCCACCATTTTAAAAAATCATTACCTGGAATATTGGTCATTCCAGAAGTATATAAGACCAATCACATCACCATCTTTTATCAGTTTCTGTGTAATATAAGCTGCATAGGATAAAAATATGAACTATCTACTTTACCCACGTCTGAATAATACCATTTAAGCTTAAATATCTAATTGCTTCCTAGTCAAGGAATTTTCTGCAAGCTGAATTCAAGCATAAGGAAAAAGTAAGGAACCTTTAAAACGCCTCATTATGCTTTTTTAGACTGATTGCCATAGGAATGATTCCTCTTACAACCTGAGTTTCACAAATTAGCTAAGCAAATTTGGAAGCCTTTTATAGGGATTTTCTTGTGAAATGGTGGCTTTGTCTGTATATCAATGATTCAAAGAACAGAAGTTTTAAAAGCAGAGAGAAAGTTAGATTTTTTAAATCTAGTAGAAGAGAAATAGATCTGCTCATCACGTTAGCATTCATTTATGCTTTTTAGATAACTTTCTGTTTAGGAGATATTGTGTATAATGAGATTAAACTTGGAGCTATCATGCCTGTCTTCAAGTCCTGCCTCTGGTCCTAACTAGTTTGCTGCTGACTAAGTCACAAAACTCTACTGAGCTTTAGTTTCCTCACCTGTAAAAGAAGAGACCTGGATCAGGTCATCTCTAATATCTATTTCATGACTCATATTCTACTTATTGAGTTAGAATTCATTCCTGAAAAATAGAGCACAAATTCTTTCACTAAGTGAAAATAAATGAGTGAAAAATAAACGTGATCTTCGTTTTTTGTAATTTGTCTTATCTCAGTTTCCACAATGGAAATGCTGCTGGCATGGAGGACAGGGGCACAGGACTGGACTTTTATCTTTAACTTTTTACTACTTTTAAAGTCTGTGAAACATACGATGAAATTCAGGAACATGAGTGCTGTTCCAATTGTAAAAATTAGGATCAAGTACCAAAAGTTCTATAGCATGTGGCAGACAATGGCTACACTGACATTATAGAATAAATAATATTTAATAATTTCCCACTTAACATCTACCCCCAAAGGGGAGTGTCCAATTCCATATATAGTTCATATCTTCACATCTGGGATACTCATTCATATGGCCTTTAATTAAATGTTCTTTCCACACATCAGTGTAAAATATTTTCAAATACACAGGTCTTAAAAGTAAGTATCTATAAAACACCTATAAATAATGTTCAGTTTTGCATAAATAATAGGAACAGATCTATGTAGCATGCCATAAGTTTTGCCTAGATGTTTAATTCATCAGCTCATATGAGCCTCAACTGTTTGTGGAACCTTCCCTGCACAGGCAGTTGCTAATAGCTAGCATAGAAATTATTTTACTCATCTTACAGATGAGGAAACTGAGGCTCAAAGTGGGTTTTCTTTCTGTGTCAGTCATGTCTGTCTCTCTGTCTCTGCCTGTCTTTTTTTCCCCTGAGACAATTGAGGTTAAGTGACTTGCCCAGGGTCACACAGCTAGGAAGTATTAAGTGTCTGAGACCATATTTGAACTCAGATCCTCCAGATTCAGGGCTGGTGCTCTATCCACTGCGCCACTCTTGAGGTTAAGTGATCCATCTTTTTCGACCTCCCCAGTAGTAGGGATTAAACACATGCATCACCATCCCTGGCCAGTATCTCATTTTAAAATGGAAAATCCCTAGAAAAATCTTTGGACATCCTGAACAAGTACTTTATTTTGTTGCTATAATAATAGGTGTGTTATGATAGAGAAGACTACTAGTCATGAAGATATATAAAGTGGGTGGATCAACTGAACAAAGAATACAAGGAATTTTAGCACAGATAAATGGACAGGATGGGTGTTAATTCTATAAGCAACAGGAGGTTTGGGAGAGGAAATGTTCCATGGGTGAAGCTGAAAGACATCTTTCTAAAATGTTAGTCAGGTCAGCCCCTGAGTGAAAATTATTTTCAAATATTTAGAAGTTATTCTCTATTTCGACAGAAAAAAATTGAAAGCATTCTCTCTATAAAGCTTGTGTTCTTGCCGTTTCCCTCATCTTCTCCTACCTCTATTTCACATTTTCCTAGAAATTGTCCTATTTCTTTCTTCTTTCCAACCACATCATTATTTCTTACCTACTGCCCAACTGGTCTCTACTGTGTTCTCTTCCTGGCTTAATATACTCTCAGTAACATGACTACCACCAAAGATTCCAATAAGACTAAAGTTCGAATGCATTTTGGTTGCAGGTATCCCTGGAAATAACAGGGCTGGGTTGATTGTTACACAACAAATACTGCTTAACATTATACATGGCAACAACAAGATTATACTATGATAATCCTGATGGATGTGGCTCTCTTCAACAATGAGATGAATCAAACCAGTTCCAATTGTTTAGTAATGAATTGAGCCATCTACACCCAGAGAGAAGACTGGGGAACTGAATGTGGTTCACAACATTGCATTTTCACTCTTTTTTGTTGTTGATTGTTTGCATTTTATTTTGCTTCTTTTTTATTGGTTTGATTTGATTTTTCTTGGGCAGCACAATAATTGTATAAATGTGTATGCATATATTGGATTTAACATACATTTCTACTATGTTTAACATATATTAGACTACTTGCCATATGGGGAGGGTGTGGAAGAAAATTGGAACATAAGTTTTACAAGAAGAATTGTTGAAGGATTGTTGATGCATATGTTTTGAAAAATAAAAAAAAACTAATAAAAAAGAAATACTGCTTAAGGACACAAAGGCAGAAGACTTGATTTTAAAGGCAGGATATCTAAATACACTTAAGTATTATGATTATAATACACATAAGTATTATGATTATATCACCTCTGATAGCCATATTTTAGCATCATAGATAAAAGAGAGAAATGGAAATTGTTTTTGATCTGTGATTAGAAACCTTCTATTTGAATCCAGCTCATGACTAGTTATGGGAGAGACCTTAGACGAGTTATTTAAATTACCTGGACAACCATTTTGATATCACATTGCAATATTTTAAAGTGACTAAGCTGTTTATATTCATTGACCCAGTGAATCTACCATTAGATATATATCCTAAGAATACTCTTCCTGTTTCTCATCTTCCTTATCACATTAGAGAGCAATGCCATTCTCTTAGTCCCATAAATTTCCTCTTCTGTAAACTAAGAGGTTTGAAATATAGTTGACTCATTTCCTTCTGGCTGTAAATCTGGAAAGCACATTCATTTCATCTTTGAATGAAATCATTTTGGTACTTCAAGAACTAAATCAATTTCTATGTGGGAATAAGATGGATATGCTCATACCTACTCTGTAGCTCGGATGTCAGAACTACACATATGAATGACAGTAAAGTATTTAAATAAGATAAGGACTTGAGAGTTACAATAAGTTTGTAATCACAGGATGAGACCCACAGGAGAAGAAATGCATCCTAAGGAGTAACAGAAATCTGGCAGGAAGAAGTTGGGTAAAGAGTATAGAACAGGAATATGTACTAGGACAAAGACTCAGAGATACAGTCTTAGTTAAAATCAATCTGAGGGAAGACAATTGTATCAGAATTTTTTCTCCTTCTTGTTCTATATTGTTATTTATCCTTCCTTCCTGAAGAGGACCATGATAGTAGGGAGGTGATGCCATGATATGCTAGAGATTTATATTGAAGTGAAGGTTGCAGAGTCACCAACTTCATTTTCTCCCCAAGAGACATCTGGGTTCAGGGCCAGATAAACATCAGAACAACTGAAAATGGTCCTGGATGCAGGGAGATGATGGCCCTTTTCAGCTAAGGGTTTTTGTTTTTTTTTTTAATAAATCTCCATTTGACTGAAGCAACACCTAATCCATGAGTAAGGTTAGCTAAGAAATGAGGCAAAGAATGGCTTCTTTTACCTAGTTAAAAAAATCCAATCTGTAAAGAATAAATGAGAAAAAATCCAATCTGCAAATATGTTGAAGAAGAAACCATTTCTAGTCATATGAAAAAGGGTTCTAAATCACTATTAATCAGAGAAATGCAAATTAACATAAGTCTGAGGTATAATTATACACCTATCACATTGGCTAAAATGACAGGAAACGATGACAAATGTTAGAGGGGATGCGGGAAAATGGAACACTAATACATTGTTGGTGAAGTTGTAAGCTGATCCAACCATTCTGGAGAGCAGTTTGGAACTATGCCCAAAGGGCTATCAAACCGTACATAACTTTTGATTCAACAGTGTTTCTACTGGGATTATATCCCAAAGAGATCTTAAAGGAGGGAAAAGGACCCACATGTGCAAAAATGTTTGTAGTGGCAAAAAACTGAAGACTGAGTGGATGCCCATCAGTTGGAGAATGGCTGAATAAATTGTGGTATATGAATGTTATGGAATATTATTGTTCTGCAAGAAATGACCAGCAGGATGATTTCAGAAAGGCCTGGAGAGACTTACATGAACTGATGCTAAGTGAAATGAGCAGGACCAGGAGATCACTGTACATGGCAAAAACAAGATTATATGATGATTAATTCTGATGGACGTGGCTCTCTTCAACAATGAGATGATTCAGACCAGTTCCAATGATCTTGTGATGAAGAGAGCCATCTAGATCAGAGAGAGAACTGTGGGAACTGAGTGTAAATCATATCATTGCATTCTCATTCTTTTTGTTATTGTTTGCTTGCATTTTGTTTTTTCCTCATTTTTTTTCTTTTTAATGTGATTTTTGTTCTGCAGAAGATAATTGTATAAATATGTATGCATATATTGGATTTAACATACATTTCTACCATGTTTAACATATATTGGATGACTTGCCACCTAAGGGAAGGAGTAAGGAGAAGAGGGGAAATTTGGAATGCAAGATTTTGAAAGGCTAAATGTTGAAAAATTATCCATGCATATGTTTTGAAAATAAAAATCTTTAATTAAAAAAATTCAATCTGGTAAAATAAGATTATAAATCAGGATGACTGGAGATGACTCTTATTATCAAAGCTTAAGGCAAGATCAAAGACATGGAACCAGGAAATCTACAGGAATAAAATGACAGTCATCACATATCAGGAATAAGGGAAACCCCAGGGGAAAGTTATCTCCATCTGGAGTAATGGTATTATCTGAACTAGGATCTATAACAAAAGGTCAGATCAACTTGGTCCCCTGTGGGCTTTTTGATTTGTTTTGGAGTGGTGAAATTTAAATTGTTAAGAGAAACAGAAAAATTGTTTACAAGAGTCAGCATTCTGACTGGGAGGTCAATATAGATATAGCAAATCTAACTTGCCTTTCCAAACCTTTTTATTTTATTTTATTTTTGTGGAAGTTGCTTGCATCCCTAGGTCTATACAGTCTGTGGCTTACTCAGTCACACTAGTATGGGTAAGAGCTCAGACAAGGAAGGGTAGAAAAAAGGAATTGGAGTCTAGATTGACATTATCAGGAGGAAGGTTCCACAGCAGAGGGACATCAGGAGTGTTGGTACCATCAAACCAACAGATGAATATTTATTAAGGGTCTACTAGGTATCATGCACTATGGTAGTGTTAGGGATATAAAATTTAAAAATCAGACAATCCCTACTCTCTAGGAACTTATATTCAGAGGGGACAGAAATATGTTGATATAGACAAAATAAATTAAAAGTGAAAAATATGAATAAATTTTAAATAAAGTTATTGAATAAATAAATAAATTAAGTTAATTGACTAAATGTCACTACTAAATAATTAAGGAGGAGTGGTGTTAGGATGGGAGGGATAAGAACAGGTTTCATTAGAGTTGTGTCTTGAAGGAAGAGAATGATTTTATGAAGATGTGAAGCTAGAGTACATTCCAAATATGAAGGAGATCACCAAAAATGCATATAAGTGGAAGATGGAATGCTTTGTATGAAAAACAGAGATTTGCAAAGTGGGATTTAGAGAGTAATACTCAGGAAAGCTGAAAAGGTAGGTTGTGGCCAGCTTGTGAAAGGCTTTAAAGGCTAAAGCAAGATGTTAAAATTTCACTCTAAATAGAGATATTAGAGTTTAATAAGTAGCATAGTCAGACCTACATTTTAGGAAAATTATGGTTATTAGTATAGATAATGAGCTGGGTCAGACCTACATTTAAGGAAAACCATGGAAATTAGTATGGATAATAAATTGGGAGAGATTAAAATGGAACCAATTTGGAGGCCATCACAACAGTGTAGGTACAAGATGTTGAGAACCTTAATTCAATTGGTATCTCTATGAATAGAAATTCACATGAGCACCCTCAAGAAAAGATATGGCAGGAATCAATTAGAAGAATTGATCAATCAACAATGCAGCCCTTTGTTAACTCTAGTACATCTCAATCAAAGGTTTATTATATACCTTTAACTTACCATAATAGTCAAATCCCATCAAATGTTTTAGAGCATTTCCAATCCCAACTAATTCTGAAGATTGGAAAATCATAGACATGTTCTTCTTCAGACTGTTTTACCCATTGCAGCTCCAACTGTAGCTTTTCCTAGTAATGCGGGAGGTGGGAGCTAGGAGCTTGAAACAAGAAAGGAGGTGAAGAGTTTGAGGACCAAGATGAAAAAAAGGAGGAAGAAGAAAGATAAAATCAATATTTTAAATTGATTTTTTAAAGCAAGTGCCTTGAAAAATGAAAGTTTTATTGAGTGAAGTGAAACTTGGATATACCTCACTGCCAGAATTTTCTCACAAAATTATGGTTTGGAAATACATTTCATAGGGATTTAAAAGCATCTAGCAATTCTAAAAGTTGGACATAAAGAGTTTGACTGTAATTATGTCACCATAGTAAGAAAATTCTGGAACATCTTAGGTAAGCCATTAGAGGAGAATAATAATAATTATCCAGGTCTAGAGTTATGCCTGGGGTAATAACCATGACCAAGTAGGATTTATACCAGGAATATAGGTCTGGTTCAATATTAGGAAAACTATTAGCATAATTGACTATATCAATAATCAAACTAACAGAAATCATAATTATCTTCTTGCAAAAAAAAAGCATTTGACAAAATCCAATACCCATTCTTATTAAAAACTACTAGAGAGCATAAAAACAAATGGAGTTTTCCTGACAATGATCAGTAGCATCTATTTAAAACCATCAGCAAGCATGATATGTAATGAGAATAAACTACAACAATACTCAATAGGATCAGGAGTAAAATATGGTTGCCCACTATCATCATTAATATTCCATATTGTATTTGAAATGTTAAGAATAAGAGAAAAAATAAATTAATGGAATTAGATTAGATAATGAGAAAACCAGATTATCACTCTTTGTAGATGATATGATGGTATACTTAGAGAATCCTAGAGAATCAACTTAAAAGCTAATAGAAACAATTCATAACTTTAGCAAAGTTGCAGGGTACCAAAGAAATTGACATAAATCATCATCATTTCTATATGTTACCAACAAAGTCCAGCAGCAAGAAATACAAAGATAAATTCCATTAAAAAAAAAAAAAACTGTAGATAACATAAACTATTTGTGAATCTTCCTACCAGGACAAGTCAGGAACCATAAGAATACAATTGCAAAATACTTTCTACAGAAATAAAGTCAGATCTAATCAATTGGAAAAATATCAAGTGCTCATGGGTAGCTAAGCTAATACAATAAACATGACAATTCTACCTAAATTAATCTACTTATTCAATGCCATATCAATCAAACTCCCAAGAAATTATTTTCCATAGCTAGAAAAAATAATGACAAATTCATTTGGAAGAACAAAAGGTCAAAAATTTCAATGGAATTAATAAAAAAAAAAGTGCAAATGAAAGTGGGTGGTCTAGCTGTAGCAGATCTAAAACTATATTATAAAAAGTGGTTATAAAAACCATTTGGTACTGGCTAAGAAATAGAGTAGTCAATCAGTGGAATAGGCTAGGTTCACAAGACACAATAATAAATGACTCTAGTAATTTAGTGTTTGATAAACCCAAAGACCCCAGCTTCTGGGATAAGAACTCACTGTTTGATAAAATTTGCTGTGAAAAATTGGAAATTAGTATAGAAGAAACTAGGAAATGACCTACACCTAACACCCTATAACAAGATAACATCAAAAAGGGTCAATGTTGAAAAATTATCCATGCATATCTTTTGAAAATAAAAAGCTTTGATAAAAAATTTTTGTACAAACAAAATCAATGCAGACGAGATTAGGAGGAAAGCAGAAAACTGGGGAAAACTTTTAATATCCAAATGTGGCCTTACCTCATTTCTAAACTATATGGAGAATTGACTCAAATTTATAAGAATACAGGAACATAAACAAGATAATTTTCAGATGAAGAAATTAAAATCATTTGTAGTCAGATGAAAAAATGCTCTAAATTATTATGGATCAGAAAAATGCAAATTAAGATAACTCTGAGATACCACTAAGGCTAAGATGACAGAAAAAAGATAGTGATAAATGTTGTAGGGGATGTGGAGAAACTGAGACACTAACACATTGTTGGTGGAGTTGTAAACTGATCCAACACTTCTGGAGAGAAATATGGATCTATGTCCAAAGGGCTATCAAGCTGTGCATACCCTTTGATCCAGCAGTATTTCTACTATCCCAAAGAGATCATAAAAAGGGGGAAAGACCCATATATATGAACTGTTTGTGGCAGCCCTTTTTGTTGTGGCAAGGAACTGGAAGTTGAGTGGATACCCATCAGTTGGAGAATGGCTGAATAAGTTATAGTATATGGATGGTATGGAATATTGTTGTTTTATAGGAAATGATAAGAAAAGCCTAGAGAGACTTACATGAACAGCTGCTAAGTGAAGAATACTGTACCAAGTACTGAACCAAGAGAATACTGTATACAATAATAAGATTATATGATGATCAATTCTGATGGATGTGACTCTTTAATAGTAAGGTGATTCAAGCCAGCTCCAGTGGAATTATGATAGAGAGAGCCAATGGTACCCAGAGAGAAGACTGTGGGGACTGAGTGTGGATCACAGCATAAAATTTTCATTTTTTGTTGTAGTTTCTTTCTTTCTCATTTTTTCTCTTCTTTGATCTGATTTTTCTTTCCATCACAATCATGGGAAAATATATATAAGAATTTCTCATGTTTCACAACTACAGGATTACTTGTCATCTAAGGCAGAAGTTGGGAGGAAGGGAAGGAGAAAAGAAGGTGAATGTTGAATGTTGAAAACTATGCATATATTTTGAAAATAAAATGCTTTAAAATCAAAAAAATAAACCTAAGAAGTCAAATGAAATCCCATCTTCAATAGCCCAACACAATGAAATGTAAGTCTTTCTATTTCCGTTTATTGTTCCTGTGTGAAAATATTAAACTTGTTACAGAATTTAATTATATTAGGAATGGATATAATAAACTAGCTCTGCAAATACTCACTCCCAGGTGCCCCAGATGAATAACTCATCGCTTTGAAATTCCCTATATCAATGAAATCATAATTCTAATACCCATCCCTAAACTTATGATTTAGTATAAACTTAATATTAAACATCAAGACAACTAATAAAACCTAATTTGTAATTGTTTGTATTTATAACTTAAATGATTAAAAAAACCTCCATCAGGATTCTTTGCCCATTCATTCTCATTCACTTTTCACTTTGTGTGATTATGGTTAGTTAGATATTCATGTATTATGCTTTTGCTTTGCATTATTTCACAGTAGTCTTTGCAGATTTCTTGTTCTTAAGTGAATTACAGTCATCAGTCACTTCAATTATATGACCTTTCACAAGTTATTCAATCTTTCTCCTTTTGTTTGACATAAGGTTTTTAGACACATTTTTTGTTACATCCTAGGTTTCTATGAAAATCTTTGAATAAAGATCTCTTTTTTTTGTCATTTTGCTTTTGATAACACTTTCAGAACATATTTCCAACAATGAAATCAAAAAGTATGAGTAAAATGATATAACCATTTTTATAATATTTTACTACCCATTGTAGATTGCTTCCAAAAAGTTCTTGAAATTTGCAGTCCCACCAATCATGAATAAGTTTTTCTGTTTCTCATAATTCCTACATATACTACATTTTATATACACATCTAACAATAGCTCCCCTTTGGACAATTTTAGCAGGCCTTCTTTGGTAAGCCCACACAAATATCTTTTTTACCACATACTCTTTTTACTAACATATATAGAGTAATTTGATCAAAAAAAAAATATATATATATAAAAGATTTTAAGTTCCTGGAACATAGTAGGACCTTTATAAATTCTTGATCCTTTCTATCTTATTCCCTAGTAGCAATGTAGCTTCTGAGAATTCCTAAAACCATTTGCAAGTGCTATAGCACAAAAAAAAGGTGTCTGAAAAAAAGTATAACTCATTATGAATAGGTTCGTATGTAAAGGGAGAATTTATTCCCCTTTTAATTCTTTGATTTAAACTTTTCATTTTGTCTACAAAGGGTGAAGAACAATGGAGACATGCTAATTATCTAGTTGATCTTTTAATTTCATTAAATTTAAAATCAAATAAATAATATTTACTTACTATACATAAAAAAGATATATCTAACATATTCTGCATGAACTGTTATCCTGAATACCTTGGCCAACAGCTAGTCCGAAATGAAGAGCAGGAAACATTTTGCATCTTTCCCTGCTTTTCCCAAACTGTGTCTCAAAGCTCTGGAAGTTTGAAAGAGTCCTGGGAAATCTCTAGTC
Organism: Antechinus flavipes; assembly: GCF_016432865.1. Taxonomy (NCBI): domain Eukaryota; kingdom Metazoa; phylum Chordata; class Mammalia; order Dasyuromorphia; family Dasyuridae; genus Antechinus; species Antechinus flavipes. The sequence continues at coordinate 44,831,589 of NC_067400.1, forward strand.
AGTATAACCTCACTTTTGTGCCTTATTATAAGAAAATAAAAATTTCTATTAAATCAAAGAAGTTAAACATATCCCAATCCTTGACAATGCAATACAATCAAAGACAACAGTTATTCTGTTTCTGATTATGGTTCCTGTGTGAAGACATTAAGCTTGTTGTAGAATCTAATTATATTAGGGATGGATGTTATAAACCAGCTCTGTAAATACTCACTCTCAGGTGCCCCAGGTGAATAGCAACTTAGCCAGTGGTGAGAGGTAAACAATGCTAGTTTCATTTATTTTAATATATCCTAAGGGAGGAAAGATTGGTGAAATAGCTGCCAAAGCTTCTTGTAGATAGTTCTTCACCTGTGCCAGGTTTTCTAGGTGGGACAGGTGTCCTGATTGCAGTCTCTGAGAGAGAAAGTTTGCTGCCTTCTATTTCCGTAGACAAGCCATCACTTTTGATGCTTTGTAGGCTATTTTATTGAATCTATCAAAACTTTATTTTGTACACAGTTACATGATCCTGCACTGCTGAAATCTGACAAGGTCATTTCAACATTTGTTCTAAGTATTTCTAAAGGCATTCTATTTCAAGCTAACTGCATTTTGAATTTGGGGCAAGAGAAATCATAGAAAGATATAGATAAACTGGGATAGAATGAAATATGTACACTCAAGAAAAAATATTATTGAAATAGAAAAAATGAGAACATGAAACTGAGAACTATATAAGTAAATAGGCTTACTGAGGAAAACCGTGAAATAATCCCTGTCCTCAAATAGCTTATATTTAATTGGGGAAAGCCACATGAGCATCCATAGATTTAGGGAAAAAAAGTGAAAATAGATACATAGGTATGGGGGAGTACTAGCTGTCGGGGAGTTTAGGAAGGATCTCATTGTGGGAGATGGCATTTGATTTCGGTATTCCAAGAGGCAGAATATTCCAATAAAAAAACCTCATGCCCCCCCCCAAAAAAAACATAGAAATTACATTGAATACTGTTTATAAAAACAACAGCAGCTCAGTTTGGAATAATGCATAAAGCCTGGAAATGTGGATAGGAGTGATGTTGTAAAGAGATTTAAATGCCCATCAGAGGAACAAAGACTACACCAAAATCAGTATATTGGGGTTGGCATGAGGGAAATTGCAATTAAAATTTGAAAGGATAGAGAGGAAATTTTGGCTTGTTCAGAGAGCCATGTCTCCATGAAGATGGAAGCAGCACAAAGAAAATCTCCAAGAGGAAAAAGAACTCTATTGGGACATGGATGAGGATGAGAGAAGGAGCAAGGAGAGGGGTTGGTTTTGAATTTAGCAGCCAGATATTCTACATCTGGGAACTGAGAGAGCAAGAGATGATTTTTTGCTAGCCATAGTGGATATAGTATTTTTGGTTTTGGAACACCCTCTCAAAAATCTTTTAATTAGCAGAAGGTGTGCCAATTGTCTTTTAAGTTAGAGAACAAGGGAGATTGGGTTTATTATCAAAGCTTTTCTTCTGGAACAAGACTTGGTATCAAGAAGTGTGATACCTAAAGTTTAATAAAGCTTCCCCTGTCACTCTTGTCTTTTATTTAAAATCACTTGAACTAAATATTATTCTAAACCCAAGGGCTAGTCTTGTTTGTACTTTAAATGACAAAAACCATTTCTAAAGAAGTATTACTGATTTTTAAGTTGTGTATACATTTGGAGAATTGTTTAAAGTATAGAGGATAAATGGAATTTTTCTGGGATTTATTTTTCTTCATTTTATCTGTACCATAAAAGAACTGTATAAAAATATCTTGTAGAGTCAGACTGGGAGAAAAGAAAATGAGTATGTTTTAGAAAATACTTTCTAAGCCTAACTCCAGCTACTAGAATTATATTAATTTACTTAATTTCAATGGATTCTAATATAACAGAAAACTGGAATGTGTATGTATATATATTTGTGTGTATGCTTTGATAATGTCTACACAAATTTATGCAAATTAGTAATACGAATTATTAAATATCTACTAAGTACAAAGGGCTGTTAGCTGGTTTAGAAGCTGGTGCAGGTCTGGAGTCAGAAAGACTCAGCTCTCTCAGTCTAAATCTAGTCTCGGGCATTTACTAATTATGTGACTCTGAATAAGTCACTTAAGCCTGTTTGCCTCAGTTTCCTCATCCTGTAAAATAAATTGGAGAAGCAAATGTCAAACCAATCCCAGTATCCTTGCCAAGAAAACCCCAATGGAGTCACAAAGAGTTATTACATAACTGAAACAACTGAATAAAAGCAACATTAGCTGCAAGGAAGTCTCATGATAAATGTGGAAAGGGAGCAACATAAGCAAAAAACAAGAAGAAGGAAGTGCATAAGATGTATTTTAAGAATGAATAAATAAGTTTGCATGAAGAGGCTGCATGAGGAGATAGCATTCAGATTGTGAATGGACTTGAACTCAAGACAGGAGAGTTTGCACTTTGCTTTTTGATCACAGGGTTTTATGGAAGTTTCACAGATCAAAGGTGGGAGATGAAGATGAGAGATGACCCATTGTTCTCCACAAGTATAGAAAGGAGGGAATAGTTGAGCTTGGATCACCAATAAGGTATGGGGTTTGTTTTTCTTCCTTCAGTGACTTTTCAACAAGATAATGTGGAAAGTAGATGATGCAAAGGATATTCACAATAATATCTAATATTTTATGCAATCCTTTAGAGTTTCCTAAGTATTCTACAAATAATTGTGTTCTAAATCAATCCGAGACCTGTTGAAGACCTTAGCTTAACTAAAGCTAAGCTAGCTCCTTAGCTAACAAGACCCACACATTCAGGGCCATCTCCAGTCGTCCTCATCTCTATCTGGCCACTGGACCCAGGTGGCTCTGGAGGTGAAAGTGAGGCGGGTGACCTTGCATAGACCTGCTTCACTTAAATCCAATTCACTTGCAGGTCATGGCAGACCTCCCTGATGTCACAGTCCTCTTCGAAAACAAAGGAAAAACAATAACATATATCAGAAAATCATTTCAGATAAGTACTGTTACTATCCCCATCGTACAGAATGTAAAACTGAAACTTAGAAAGATTGAATAATTGGTCCTGCATCATCCCAGTAAGCATGACTCTAATAAGTGCCTGGGACAGTACTTGAAAAGAAAGAAATTCATTAGAATTAATGCACATCGTTAACAACCTTATAAAAGATTGCTTGACATCATTAATAACAATGAAAGTGTAAATCAAAACAATAAGGGTTTAGTCACACCTGTCAAAGTGTTAAAGATAAAAGATAAATAAATATAAGGACAAAAACAAGCAGTGATCAAGCGAAGTGAGACAAGCACAATTCTAACTGTCCAAATTAGAAACAATTTCTGGGAAACAATTTCTCATTATTCAAAGAAAGTCATTCAACTCTTGATATATTCTAACACAGAAATCTTACTCAAGGATACCACTAATAAGAAGGGTTAGGGCTTATATATAATATAGGTTGCATTTTTTTTTTTTTACAGTTGCTAAGTCAAAATAAGTGTCCATTAATTGGGAACAAATAATGGTATATGTGAACAAATTGTGATTATTATTATATTGGAATTCTATTGTATCTTAAGAAAGATGAATATGATGAATTCAGGAAAACACAGAAAGACTAGCATGAAATAATGCATAAACAAAGATAATAATTTTATTTTTATGTAGCACTACTGTTTGCCAGACACTATAAACAGATCTACAATTATTATCATATTTGATCCTCATTAACTTGGTGAAGTAGGTGCTATTATTATTATTATCGCTTTTTGAAGAAGAGAAAACTGAGCAAAAAAACCCAAAAAACCAAAAAAACAAAAACAAAAACAACAAAAAAAGTGTCTTGACCAGGGTCACATGAGGAATGCATCTGAATTCAGACTTTCCTGATTCCAAGACAATTCTTTATTTACTACACCAAGATGACAGAATAAACTAATAATATACTAAAAGACTTTAAGAACATAAATAAAAATAACACTGAAGAAGAGCTGAACCCTCATGAATTGTAAGGAATAAATGAATTGGGTGTTAGGTAATTGAGAAAGAAACAAGCCTCTAGTCAAAGAAGTGGACACTATAGATACAGAATGAAAAATGGAAAATGACTTTGCTTAAAAGTTTTTCTTTGTCATTAGGAAGAATTCCAAGCAGGGAAAGGATTAAGAAAAGCTGGCTGTTATATAAAAACAAAAGATAACAATAAAACTTTTAAAATAAATAAATAAAATGGATGACACTGCTCATATTCATAAGTCCATATTGTTTAACACCATCTGAAACTCTCTCATCTTTATAACTATTTAATTAAATCAAGTTTTTATATTTTAAGATGTCAGATATAAATAAATTTATGTATTTACATATATATATATATAAAGTTCCTAAGCTGTGCTAGGAATTATATTGGAATATAAAGAAAAACATGAGGCAATATTTGCCTTCAATTGTTTTACATTCTATAGGGGTAGGGTGTGATTCACAAATAGGTGAATAAAGACTTTATACACAAAAAATTGATAGTACTTTCATCCATTTGAAGGCACTAATTTGGGGAATCATGGAAGACTTCCTGAACCTTAATTCAGTCATGTGTGAGCTGAATCTAGAACCGTTCTTACATTTTTTATTGTGATGGTAAAGTCTAGAGACCCCTTTTCAGAATATTAGTTTTAAATGCATAAAATTAAATACACAACTTTCTAGATGGAAGCAATTCCATTGAAATAGTTAAAATAATTGAAAAAAAATAAATTCACAGTCCCTATTCCTGCGTCTAGAAGGTAGCCAAGAGTTCTATGAAATGGAGATATGGTCCATCAACATCTCTCTGTCTCAGAGGAGCAATCTTGGAATAAGTTTAGTGATGCTGTCAGGAACCAGATAGACAACCTTTGTTCTCATCTCTTGGGTTGGCCACTAGGCGATGCTGCTTCCATATACTGGATATGAGCTGAGCCCGGGTAACAAGAATGATGAGAAATTTGGAGGGCACAAGCTTTGCAGTGAGGTTAAAGTAGCATAATGTGCACCATGCTATTTAGTGGAAAAAACACTGCAATGGGCATGATAGAGTACAAATGCTTGGAAGGTGATAACACTGAGAGGAGCAGGAATCATTTAAGGTGGTTAAGAGTAGTATAACGAGGAGTAACAGCCTGAAACTGGAACATTTAGGTTAGACATTAGGAAAACATTTCTAACTATAGGGTTGATTAGACTTTGGAATAATTTGCTGAAAAAAGGTCGATGAGGTACCATCACTAAGGATATGGAAGAGTAGATTAGACAAAATACTTACAGAAAGAGTGAAGAGGTCAAATCCATACTAATGCAGGGGGATGAACTATGTGATCCTGGAGGATTTGTCCCTCCCCCATAGTCACTCCACAGAATAAGATCGGCTTGATTTTAACAAAACAACCATTTTTGTTACAATTACATTGTTTAGTCAGAACCAGAGGAATCAAGCTTCAGCAACGCATCCTTCTTTTGCTTTATTTCTTTTGTGTTTCCTTAGCTTTTAGTGGGTAGATTTTTGCATCAGTGAAGTGGGGGAAAATGGTGCCCATTCTACATACATTACAAGGAATTAATTTGCAGCCAATGTGCTTATATTAACAAATTGTTATTTGGTTGGAAAATAGCCTGAGCAGTAGTTTGTCTCTTTAATGGCCTTGTTTAACAACTCAGTTTAGCTGGTTTTGCTTAATTTTCATGCTCATTTTAAGCTGTTACCATTCTTTTAAGTTTTTCAATGTATTTGAAATTTAACAGGGTATTGGCATTTGCCATTTACCATTTTATTTTTATTTGATTGAATTCATTTTATTCAATATTGCAGCATAGGCACTTTGTTATTCTGTGTCTCATGTTATAATTCAAAGGGCATCTTAGCTCTTTGAATTGAATTCCTCAGCCCTTTATTAAATTCCTATTCAGATGAGTCTTAGAAAAGATGTCTTGAAAGTGTAAGATGCAAATTCTCCAAAGGAATTCTGAGTTCTCTAATGTACCTACTTATATATCAAAATACAAGGTTATTTGTCTGTTAAAAACTTAAGGCTCACTGAGTTATTTACTTATTTTCCTTAAATTTCCTAAATTTAAATTATTTCAGAGGATTATAGAGTTAGAGATCATTTAGTATATCTGCGTCATTTCAGAGATAAGGAAACTGAGAACTGAAGACACAAAATGATCTGCCAAAAATCACACAGGTTATAAACAATAGAACAAAGATTGATATCTTAAATCTCTGATTTCAAATGCAATGAGCTTTCCATTATACTAAACTGAACTCTTCCCCACATATACTCTTTTCTTACTGTTCCTTCTGCTTGTTCATTCATCATCTAGCACAGTGGATAGAGTGCTGAGTCCAGGACAAGTCATTTAATTTTGTCTCAGTTTCCTGGATTGTAAAATGAAGCTAATAATAACTCCCATTTCCCAGGTTTGTTGTGAAATCAAATAAGATCATAGCTTTAAAAATATATCCCAGTAAGTGGAACAAGTCATTTAACTTTGTCTCAGTTTCCTGGATTGTAAAATGAGGCTAATGATAACTTCCACTTCCCAGGTTTGTCGTGAAATCATATTTTTAAAGCACCTGGTATAGTGCCTGGCACATAGTGGGCACTATATATGGTGTGTCTATTCATGAAGTCTGAATTAATATCGGAAGTCTTATTAATCAAAATTAACATAATTCCCTTCCGGCTACCATGCTAGATATTTCCATTTTAATACTTTAGTTAATGCAGATTTACTGCTACCTATTTTAAATGTTCATTTCCTTTGACTTTTTTCTAAATATTTTATAATAGCTTTGAAGCTTGGTTCAGTTTGGGAGATCTTCCTTTATAGCCTTAAAATGGGAAAGATCTCAGAATATCCTAATTTAGATTTTTTTTCTTTAAATGGAGGCAGTGGGATAGCATTCTATACATACATAAATACATGTGCACATATATACCTACATATGCATGTATGTACAAACACATGTGAGAATAGGGGTAAACATTGTGGACATGTATGTAAGAATGGATATATATACACAGATGTATACACATATTAATACATACATATAAGTATCTCTCTTTTTATATATGCATACATATATACACTTACATTATATATATTAGTAATTCTAGGACTCACTGATGCAAAAGGAGGTAAGAATCTGCTTTGCTACTTACTATATCAACTTAAACCAATCATCTAACATATCAGAACTGGATTCTTCATATTTGAAAGAAAGCTTCTGTCAGCAGGTTGTTGTTGTTATTTTTACTATGGCAACCTATGAACTCTTTTATGATGCTGAGGAGTTGTGAGCCACTTCAAAGGAATGAGCATTAATTAAACCACAGGTCTCAAAATACAACAGTATTAAAACCTTAACAGGACTAAAAGTTTAATTAGCATATTGATAAATCCGAAATGATTAGTGATATATGCTATTCAAGAAAAGAATTCTGTTGACTAATTCTAGTTTACTTTTCTCTTAATAATAACCATAAGAATTGCTATGACACTAAGATTTACAAAGTGTTTCACATAATATCTCTTTTCATTCTAGCAATGGCCCTATGTTGCAGGTATCATTATTATCTCTATTTTGCTGATGAGGAAATTAAAGGGGAGAAAAATAAGGTCGTTGAGCCTATTTTTCTGGGAGAAAATAGAGAAGGCAAAATTTGAATTTACATCTTCTGAACTGAAAGTCCTAAACTCTAGCCACTGCATTCTTTATTCTTCAGATTATCCTGGACTTCCCTTTAGGAACATCTTTTCACTTACTATAAACGGGATGAGGTAAATTGCAAATATCAATCAAATCTCACATCCATTTTGTCTAAGTTTATATATGCACATATTTTCTTTCCCTATTAGAATGTATGCTCCTGGAAGGCAGGGATAGTTTCATTTTTGCCTTTATTTTCCTAGTCATCTCAAAATGGCTGGTAAAAAAAATGCACTCAATACATTATTGTTTATTGATGGTCTATTTTTATCATTGTTATACACTTTTGGAGAAAAATAGTGCAAGATATGGCCCTTGCTCTCAAAGAGATTATGATTTAGTAAGAGAGTCAAAACTAACACATAAAATTTTATAAAATGCCTTAGGTCCATGCTACATATATATGAATTATTTTTAGAGTTATTACTAATCCAACTAGCTGTTTCAATGGATCAAAGCAGTGGGCTAGGAATCAGGAAGACTCATTTTCATGAGTTCAAATCTATCTTCAGACATTTATTAGCAAGTCACTTAACCTATTTACCTCAGTTTCCTCATTTATTTGCAAGTCACTTAATCTGTAAAATGATCTGGAGAAAACATGAAATCACTCCAGTATCTTTGCCAAGAATACCCCAAGATAGGGTCATGAAGAGTCAGACACTATGGAAATAATTTAATAACTAAGTCAACAATATAGGATATAATGTTATTTGAGGAAAATCAAAAGTGCTATAGAATTCATGGAATAGGACAATACTTGAAAGTTTGAATGAGTTAGAGAAGGCTTCTGGCAATAAAATAAGGATGAATTGATTTTGGATAGACAAAGAGTAGACAAGAAAGCATTCCAGATGGGAAAAAGACAATGAATGGAGGCTAGAGATACCAATGAGAAAGGTATGTTTGGGATTGGATGGTAGAGGAATGAATTGACTAGGATGGAAGGTGATTGATGTAGTGGGCAGCTAATTTAGAGGCAGGGAGTCATAGCTTCGCCATCTAAATTAGTTCTGCCATTACACATTGTTTAAAGTCTGGTTTGTGACCCTTATAATACATCTAACTCTATGTTGTCTAACCAAGACTTTTTAAATGACATTTGCCAATCCTTTCTGAATATAAGCCAATTTGCATTGCTTGCTGAGAAAGTATACATGCATAAACACATTTTTACAGACTTGATAATTTAGTTTATCCCCTTTACCATTACAGATCCTTTGTATTAGAAGCTGTTTTCCTTCATAGAAGACTTCTCCCTGCTCTGATCCTACTGCCCAATTGACATTGGCAATTCTATGTGGAATCCAAAGGGCCTTTGGGAAGGCCCTTGGAGACCATTCTCCTGGCAATGACTAAACAGTTTAGGGAGAGAAGACACCCTTGGGATACTTGTGTCCATACTAATTGTTTATTATTTAGCATGCATAATGCGGTTTTAATTAGTTCCTCTTATTTTTCTCTTATATAATGAAAAACAATGGACGTCTGTCTTCAGTGGTTATCATATATAATAAGATACAAGATAGAATGTATATAAAAGGAGCCTTATATCCTCAAAACCAAAGAGGTTTCCCTGTCTCCATCGATTATGACTTCATACATAAGTATCCATCTGAGCTCAGGTGAAGGAATTCTGGTCCTGTAAAAAAAATGATGTCACAGTTAACCAAGTATTCTATAACTTTGTAATGCATCATTAGTCCCATTCCAATGAGTATTTCATTCGATGTCCCCCCACACCTTATCACCAGTTGCAATAGTCAAAAGCAAGCTACACCACTCCTCCAATTCAATCATACTTTAGATCTCCTAGGAAGCAAGGAAAGCAGGCTGACATGCAACTGCTTATGAATTATATGAGAAAAAGTGTGATGAATTGTGATAGATTCTGGCAAAAAAAAATCTTGAAAGAAGTAAAAAGCACTTTTACCTTATTTGGCAAATTAAAAAAAATCTCTTCCCAAACAGAATGTTCCAAACGGTTTTGTGACAACTCCAGTTTATAAAGAAAGACCTAAAGGCCTTTTTTCCCTTATTGCTTTTGCGCAAAGATTTGGGGAGAGTACTGGGTGAAAAATCACCAGCTCACGACAGTTGGTGTTCCCATTAGATTCTAGACATAAAAAGTCTCACTAATGTCTTGTTTTGGAGAGAATACAAAGAAAATGTTCTTTGCCATTAAGATACCCAAGGTGAAAGTACTCCCAATTCCAGACCATGAATTACTTGCCATCTACCCTGGGACATCTATTCACATCAACTCCCTCTTACTGAGAATCTGAAAGACTATCTATCAAGCCAGATACAGAATGTTTGGAATTTTTTTTTGGCCTGCGACTCATAGCCTAGATAAACTAACAGGGCAATGAAATTTCAATTTTAGCACAGTGATGACTTCATTCCTTGGAAAACAAGGCACTGCCTGTATTTTTATGTCAAAAGTAATGGTTCCCTGAAGCTGTTTATCCTCCTTTTCCATCATCTTATAGTATTATATCCTTTTTTTTTCTATTAAAGAAATTCACCCCTGTGGTTTTATTGGTACAGGGAACATCCACTGTGGACTTTTCCTTTACCACTATAGATCAGCAACCAATATAGATCCCGCAGTTTAGTCTTCAAGAGTCTCCAACAAGATTTCACTGAGGTAAAGTGACTTGATTAGAATCTTCAACCAGTATCTGTGAAAAGCTGGGCTACAACCCAAGTTTTCCTATCTCCCAGGTGAATTCACTATCCACTGATAAGTTGCTATCTTTTTCCTTTGAAATTTAAATAGGAATCTGTTGTTTTCCCAGTTAAAAAGGAAATAACTTGAAGCTAGACTATTTTCTTTCTTTCTTTTTTTTTATTATTATTATTATTTTTTTTTACTTAGAATGCAAAGCTTACTAAAGTGCTGGACATATAGCAAGTGCTTAATAAATGCTACCTGAAGTGAAAGTGGAATTATTTCACTCTGAACATCCATCCTCCAAAATATGCCATCCAAGAGATTGGCATATAGTAAGTGCTTAATAAATGTTTGTTGACTAATTGAATTGAATTGAATTGAAAGTCCATGAGCATTAAGCAAACTTTGGAAAGACAGAAACACATCTTTCTGAAGGTGAAAACTATAATATTTGACTGCCACTTCTTTGTGATTAGGAAGAGAAAAGAGTGCCATTTCAGGGCCTGTCTTGACATATATGCTGTGCTATCATTTGATAGAGTTATATTATTTTCCTCTATTCTTTTATTGTGCTCTATGGAGATAATAAATGTATCTCCTGATTTGCTTTGTTACAGACTGTAAATGAAACTTTACAAAACCATCTTGAAAATCATGTAGTGAAACAAGAGTTAGAAACATTTTTTTATCATCATTGTTGCCTTCAGTTGAATAAATGTACATTTCTTGCTGACTGCAAAAAAAACCATTAAAAAGCTGTTCCCAGCTAAAAGGTTTCAACACATAGGGAATTATATCACTTGCTTTTTTTCCTCCTGCCTTAGCACAGGCAGACAGGGTTATAATAGCCAAATCAGAGAACATTTGTTTGAATGATCTGTAATCAGCATTACTGTTGTCCGGGGAAGTTGTGAACAGTCTTGCAACCCTTCAAGCCTAAACCCAGGAAACCAGTTGTACCCCATGTTCAATTTGAGCTCCATTGTTATAATGGTGAGATTTTTTTTCTTTAAAGAAAATAATGGTTAAATATCATGTGAATATCTATCAAACATGAATTCAATATGAATAGCAAAGATCAAGTTGAAGAAGAGATGGAAAAAGCATGAAATTCTAGGGACTAATTGCTTGATAAAGAATAATAGTCAGGATGGAGTTGGAAATTAGTCACATTGGTAGTCAGTCCCTATGTTCAATTTAGTTGAATGAATTTGAAATTGACATTCCATGTGGTATCTAGACATATTGTTTGAACACTCTCATTTATAAGTAATAGTGTAAAAATACAAAAGAGTAACAAATGGAGTGGAGACCTAATGGTAGCCAAATTTTAATTGCCTGAGATAGAAGCAATTTTGCCTTGGAGGCAGGGGGAGAGCAAGGATGTCTGTTCTATCTTATTGACATGACAATATCAATAATTTGTGGGAGATTCCAATTTCTCTTTCATGGGACATCGAGATCAATTCACTATCATCTGTCCCTTTTCCATGCCAACTTTGCCCCAATGATTCATTATTTTTCCTCAAAGATGGAACCTTTTCACAAGAAATGTTCATTCATTATGCCTTGACAAGTCTCCCTCAGGTTAGTTCTGGATATGTAGCACCCTTGATATGTGTATTTTTGACAAAATACATGACAGAGAGATGGAGCAAAAAGCAAGCAGGTCTTTTAGAGCTGAACTTTCTATTGTATATATATGAACAATATGAGTTTGCCTTTTTTATATCACGTAGTTGGATGATCTGTGAAAAGCTGAAACACCAAAATAGAAGCAAAGCTATGAGCTTCAGCCTTGGAGATCAGCTATTTGTGGCTGTTAGACGTAACTAGTTCAATTTGATTTTGGGGAGGTTATGAGAGGGATAATACATTCTCCTTGTAAAATGTGATCACTGGGTCACTTGCATAAATATCTCTAGAGCAATGATTTAAAGTAAATTTTGCAGCCAGAAAGTCAGCAGTCATTTCATTAAGTTGGGGGGAAAAAAAAACTACCTTGCATTGGCCAAATTCCCATTTTTCCCACAGAGTGGGCCAAATGCTGACCACACGTTTTTTTCTTCCCCCCTCCCAACAAGCACATAAAATCACAATAGGATTACAGAACTGGGTTTGTATGCAGATTGCTTCAAGGCTAAAATCAAATGGCTCAGAAATTCAGTTCACTTTTCCCGAACATAACTAAAATCCCTGGAGTTTGGATATTTTGTTCCCTATACTCTAAGTTGTAAGTAAAATCACAAAATGCAAAAGTTTTCCTTCTTCATTATCAGCAACTCCAACAGTAATGAATTCTAGAAAAAAGTTGACATAGTTAGCCAAAGTCTTTTTTTTGAATTCATCTCAATTATTTTTTCAGCGTCTCAGGGAAGCACTCAGAATATGATGTTTTCTTCACACTTCCATTCCTCCATTAAAAAAAGTGGATTAAAAATGAATCTATCTAATGACTTTATCTTATAAGTCTTTCTCATTGTTTCTTTTATATTTCGTTCATTGGGTTGTTTAGTAATAAGAAGAAATAAAAAAACAGAAAAGAGAGTTTCAGAGACAGCAGCATTTAAAGCCTGCAATAGAGTTTTTCTCTTGTTTTTGTGAGGGAGTGGAACGGTGGATAGACTGGTGTGAGTTGTTGTTGAGTCTGAGTTTTCTCAGTCCTGTCTGATTCTAATCTCAGACATTAGCTTTATGATCCCTGACAAGCCTCTTACCCCTGTTTGCCTCAGTTTCCTCAATAGCAAAATGGGCTAGAGAAGGAAAAGGCAACTCATCCCATTGTCTTTGCTGGGAAAACCCTAAAAGGGATCACATAGAGTCAGACACGACTGAACAATAAAAAGTTGCTTTTGTTTTGTTTTAGTTAAAAAGTTAGTGAAAAATCAAACGAATATGAAAGCAATGAAAAAGATGACCCTCAGATCATCTGCTCTTAGATGTGTATAGGGAGAAAGCAGAAAATGAAACTTACTGCTTCCCAAAGGTTAAAGACTATGAGACTAATATTAGAAGGAAGAAAAAGATCCAAGGTGACTCTAAAGAAAGACAAAAATTATGAAGTTCTCCCAGTATTCTTTAGTATCATTTTCTTCTTATACCCCACATTCTTCTAAAGAATGAATTTCAGACACAAAGAATAGTAAATACAAAGGTGTTAGGGAAGAGGATGGATTGTCATGTCTGGGCAACCTTTTTTGTAAGGTCAGTTTAATTAGTCTGAAGTGTGTAAGAAGAGAAAATATGAGTAATAAGGCATCAAGGTAAGATGGAACCAAGTTTTAAATGGCTTTAAATTAAATAGGAGTTTATATTTGATCCTCATGATAATAGGATGTTTACTGAGGAGGAGGATTAGGTATATAAATGAATGAAGAGAAAGTGGAAGATCCCAAGAGGTGTGCCAAGGATATTGCTGTAGAATTTACCCTAAATCTTGTCAATTGAGGTATGTGGACATAATAAAAGCACAGTATTAACCTAGAGTAAAAATAGGTGGCAACATGGTGTTGGGGTTAGCATGGGGTTTTGGAACAGGTGCCATCGTTGTCCAGGGACATGATTTTCCTACTACCTCCATCCCAGGCCCTTCTGTACTTGTACTTATCTGGATCATCCCTAGTCTTCCCGAATCTCATTTTCCACTGACCTCAGTTATCTCTGGGGCAGTTTAGAGGTGGGATATAGAATGAAGAAGGCCTGAGTTAAAATCCATCCTCAGATAATAGCTCTATACTACCTCAGACTCTTTACCTGTAAAATGAGGATAATAATAGTATCCACTTTGCAGTTATTGTGAGATCAAATGAAATAATACTTGCAAAATGTGTAGTAAAATGTCTGACACATTGAGCACTACAGAAATGCTTGTTCCTGTCTCTTCCCATCAATTCCTTTCTTCTCTAGAATTTTAGTTACTAAAGTAAAAGGCAGAAATCCATGAGAAAAAATTTTGACTAACTACAAGAAGTATGCAATTTATGAGTAGAAGTGTAGGAATACAGGATACATCTATCCTTCCTATATACTATAGGTCTTCCCCCCCCCTTTTTTTTTGGAAATTTCCAATTTTTTTGCCATATAACAAGTACTTTCTGCTGGATATGAAAAATCTTCTAGTAAAGGCTTTATTAAATGGAACATGCAAGCCACTCTATGAAGGAAAAGAAAACCCTCCATGCTTATACCTTGCTCCCATTGGCTCCTTGTGTGTATCCACAGTGTTTTTTGGCGGGGAGGAGAGGGAGAGAACACCCAGGTTTATGGGAATTAATGTTTTATCGCTATTTTTCTTACGATATTTTGTCAAATACTTTCACATTGAACTAATTGTATCTTCAGATTGACTGTTACAGATAAATACACCATCAAATATAAATAGATTGGTAGGAGTCTGTAAAATATGATTACAGTAGATGCAGATGCATGAAGTCCCTTTATCCTGGGGCAGATATGTTTAGGACACCTGCCTTACAAATTGTATGATAATCCTTATTGGCAAATGTAAAGCTAACTACATATATGTAAATACTCATATAGTGTATTATTTGGGAGTTATCTCCATAGAAGTAAAAATTGAACTCAGTGGAGTACTGTGCACATCAAGGGAAAACATATAGAATAGAAGAAATCCTTGGAGAATAATTTTCAATTGTCTTTCCTCAAGGATTGGATATGGGCAATTCAAGGCTTTCCAATAGGAAAGGTTGCAGAGAATTCTGAGGGAATCTTAGGGAAGAGAAATAGGCAAAATGAAAGTCTGGAATATAGTATAGCATTCAAGCAAAGTGGATTGGAAATCCACTTATTACTTAATCAATATAAGGACTGTATCCCATTCCTTCTACCTCTTTCCTCAGTTTGAGTCAGAGGACTTAACTTCAAATCCCAGCTTGGCTACTTACTTTGTGCAAGTCACTCACCTCCTGACTTCAATTTTCCTGTCTATAATATAAGAGGATTGGACTGGAAGGCTTCTAAAGACATTTCTAATTCTAGATCTCTGATGAAATAAATGAGGACTTGTTAAGAGAGCTGTTCATCATGTTTATAGTCTTCATCCTCTTGACCTTTCTTTGTATTCTGAGTTTATCACAGTGACTAGAACATATTTGGTATCTAATCAAATCTTGTCAACTAAATGACCCCTCATTGAAACATCCATTTAGACTGGCTAAAAAGCTAAGATTTTTTCTTTTCCTTTTATCAATTTTTCCCTTTTATAAAAGGAACATGACAGAAAATTTTATGACACATGAAAAATATTTTAGGATGTATTTCTCAGGCACAGAGATTTAACTATATATACATATATACATATTAAAAATCTACTGCTTTGATATTGAACTGTTGCTACTTAGCCTAGTGATCAAATGTCATTCTAAGAACATTTTTAAGGTCAATTCCATGCTGATTTAATGCAGCAGAGAAATGAAATGGAATTGAAATAGTTTTGTTCCTCTGTGATTGTATTCATTTATCTCTATCTATCTATAAATTCATTCATTTATTTTATTAAATATATGATCAGAAGCACTTCGCTACAAAAAGAGGCACAATGAATTTCCATAGACCTCAGGAATATTTTTCAAGAACATAAGCTAAGTAACTGAATTTTTGGCAAGTAATCTGAAAATGTAGAAGGCCTTATAATGAATTCTTCACTAGTATCCCATTGGCTTAATCAAGCTGCAAAATGAAAGATAACCTAAGTTAATGTAGAAAGTGACAAACGAGTCATCATCTACTCTAATCCTGTCCATATGTTTTCATATGTGGAAGTTGTCAAAAGGGTATCTTTTGCAAGTAAAACTTAAGAAAAAAAAGCAACATTTCTTTGCTGGGATAGTTATAGTTTCAATCTGGGCAGAAGTATCCCTTTAAAACAAGGGATAACCAATTAACTTTTGCAGAACTCTTGAAATGGTTACTTATAAACTACAATTAATATTTTATATAATTTTATATAATTACTATATTTATAGAATGTCTAACAAATAAATGCTGACTACTTAGAAGAAAAAGAATTGTGAACTAAATGTTTTTTCAACTTATTGACATTTTAATTAATTAATTTATTTTTTGGCTGAGACAATTTAGGTTAAATGACTTGCCCAGGGTCGCACAGGGAGACTACAACATAGGATAGTGTAGAGATATGAATTTGATTCCTGCTTCTAACACTAAATAGTTTAGTAAACCCAAGCAAATTCCTCAACCTCTCAGTGATTTTTTTTTCTTATCTATAAAATGTGAGTTTCATTTAGTATCAATCTCACAGAGATGTTCATAGGATAAAATGAGAAAATGTGCCAAGTACTATATAGATCCAAAAGCACTATGTGGTATAAATGTTGGTTGTTATTTTACCAAAAAAAAATGTTTTCAGAATAAGAGTGGGGATGAGGAGAACAAGTTTTAATTTAACGAATTCTCCACATTCTAAATTCATATTCTAAATATATATTGTGGTACACATTTTAGATATGATATCACAAATCCTGGATATCAAATTTGAACTTAAAACACTTACTATCAGTGTGACCCTGGACAAGGCAGTTAGCTGTTTGCCTCAGTTTCCTCATCTGTAAAATGAGATGAAGAAATAAATGGCAAACCACTCCAGTACTTTTGCCACAAAAATCAAAAAACAGTCATAAAGAATCAGACATGACTAAAACAATTAAAGACAATCACCACAAAATCACAGCTCCCGGTGGAGGAATGAAATCCAACCTAAGCAATTTTCTAGTCAAGGAGAGTCAGCAGGATCTGTGTTGAATAGATGATAAGAAATTACTTGAATATGGAAATATGTATTTATTCAAGTAAGTGTGATACAAACTGGCATGTGATCAAGGCAGAGATGTAGAATAATAATAAAAACTAATAAGAATGCTTGATTTGCAAAAGTGGCACACTGCTTAGAATGCAGGCTCTCTAGTCAGGGAGACCTGAATTCAAATCCAGACTCAGAAATTTGCTAGCACTGTGACACTAGACAAATTATTTTATCTCCCTCTGTCTTGCTTTCCTCATCTATAAAATAAGATAGGCACAAAAAGCAATATGCATAAAAATAAATAAAATAGATGGATAACTATAGCACAGATCTCTCAGGTTTTCTGTAAAGATTACAATAGTTATTACTTGTAAGGTACTTTGTAAACCTTAAAGCACTCTTCAAGTTGTTTGAAAAACATTAGTGTACTTTTCATCCTTTAATTTCTATTATTATATTTTAAACGACATTTTGTTTGTTGTTTGTTTAAACAACATTTATTAATACCTCACTGGGTGCTCACAACCATGTGAGATAGATTTATTACTTTCTTTTAACTTTTTTTAAAACAAGTAAGTGAGACAAATAGAAGCCAAGTGTCTCATTTAAAGGTGGGCAGCTAACAAGTATTAGAAGCAAATTTCAAATGCTTTCCAAAGATTTCATTTTAAGCTGGGTCTTGAAGCAAGAGGAAAATTTCAACAGGTGGCCATTTGTATGTTTGGGAATAGGCAGTGGCCTTTTAAACTACACAGACGCTAATATGTCCAAGATGAAATTGGGAAAGACAGATTGGATGGTGGAAATGGAAAGTTCTGGGGAGATAAGTTTCATAGAGTGATAATGGAAAGTTGAACGGCTCCAAAACTATGAAAATGTCTTATTGAAATAGTTGACTTTGGGGTCAAGTCTGTTAAGAGAAGAAAGACCAATAGGAAGGGAAGTAAAGTCACTATCATGAATGATGAACTTGGAGAAGAAAGAAGGGATTATGATTTACTAAAGGCAGTGGAAGACGAGAAATGAGACAATATTTTAAATAGAAGAAATTTAAGCATTCTGCATCCTCAGAATGGAGAAGTTTGAGGGTAATGGTGAGATCAAATAGATTGTTATGGGATAATGGATTTTTGAAATAATTATTTGATTAGAAACATTTGAATTTCATCTTAGCTATAATTTGCCACTTTTCTCTGGGGACTGATTGGTGAGTCCCCTACTTCATAAAAAAGTCTTGACCTCTGCCCATTTTCCTCTGCCTTGCATTTGAAAACTCAGTTCAAAGACACCATTTTATAAAATTGTATATTGATTCAACCATAATCATATATTGGACTTTGAGTTTGCTAGTCTCTTATCCAACAATCTCTTGGTAAATTGATTACCTTGAGCTTTCACTTCCCCTTCCCAGCTGTTTGCCTTGGTTCTGAATGAAATTCTTAGACATAGTTCCAGACTGTGAAAAAGCCATGAACCCAAACCTAATCTCTACCTTTAGGGTGTAAGTGGTTCTGGAATCTGCAATCTGTAAGCACCATGTATCTAAACAGACCTAATTGTCACACATGCCATGGATTTAACTGTTGATGGGAATTGAATTATAGATCAGATTGGAGAGGGAGAGTGGTTTACATCTATCCCATATCAAGCATTCTCTCAGAATGTCATTTATGGTTTCAGTAAAATCATTATTTTGCCCTAGATATCATTTTAGATCCCTGCAAGATCAAACTTTATAGTTTTAATTTTAGTTGAAAAGTAAATTGTGATATGATTATGACATATCTTATTCTATGAAATTATTATGGAAATCTCTCTAACCTAATAGAAATTTTAATAGTTTTTGAGGTTTGCAGGAGCAGTCTAATGCTGAGGCAAAACGATCCTGAAGTATGATAGTCAACCATAGTGATGACTGATATTTACATAGAAAAGCACTTTACATGTATTGTTTCACTTGGACCTCACCTCACTTCACCAAGACTATGTGGGATGGACAACATATGTAATTCTCTTCATTAGCTGAAGGCACTGTGACACAGAGGTTAAGTGCCAGTCCATAATCCTTTAACAAATAATTCTTAAAATTGGTTTTCCCCAAACCAGGTTTCCCTAATTTCAAGTCTAATTCAAGATTTTTTAGTCTTTAGACATTTATATGATAAAGACGTAACTAAAGGATTGTGTATAATTTTCATTTTATTTAATTTCATAGGACAGATCTAGCCATTTGTGTGTGTGTCTGTGTATGTGTGTATATATCTTCTTTACCTAATATTCAGGGGACAGCTCTTTCAAGGAAGGAGAAAATAGTAATGAGTTCATGTCATCTTTGAAAATACCAACCTTGGTTTTGGCTTTAGCTTTAACATATTGCATAATGAGTGTATATTTTTAAATAGAGCTTTTATTGATAGCTTTTATTTTTATATCATTTTCATTTTCCCCAGGTATTCTTCAACTCACAACATCCAGAGCCTAATACTTATGGGAAAAAAATTAAAGGAGAAAAATGTCTGCAAAACCAACCCATATATTGAAAACATCTTGTTTAACACTGTGATCTGCATCCATGGATCCCCATATTTAGAAAGGAGTTGGGGGAGCAATTGGGCTATGATTGGCCTCTATAATTTCCCTGTACTCAATTTTGGTTGGTTTGTGGCTGATGTTCTTTCCATTTATATTGTTGTAGTCATTGGATACACTTTTAATAGAAAATTTCCCTTGGGAAGTCTGCTTTGTTTCTGCATTGTGCCCAGTGTTAAGAAACTTTTGATGATAATGAGGCACTACTGTTTGCAGAGTGTTGTACTAAGCAAAGTGGGAATTCAGAAGAAATTAAGATATGGGAATGATCTTCAAGGAGCAAGCAATAGTCCCAAACTACCTGAGAATAATAGATCCCTATCTGTTCCAAGGGACCTGCTATTGGACCAACCATTGTCCTCTGAGAACATGATGTTTTGAAGACTTTTTCTTAGGATAAACATTTATTTTTGAGGTCCTTTTCTCTTATGGACTATTTCTTCCTTCTTTCCTCTTCCTGTATGAGATGAATGAAGAAGTTATAAGAAAATGAACAAATAGGAAGTGAATTATAAAATGCGGCTATTCTAATGGTAAGATATTTTACCAGAATATTTTGTCAGTGCAAATGTGAATTCTAACTTGTACAGTTTATTTTAGTAGGCCATATTTTTTTTGTTTGGTTTCGTTTGGATTATTAGTATTTGGAGATGCCCTAAGAGACAGTGGTTCTCAAATTATGGTCTAGAGAATCCTAGGGATCTCTGAAACCCTTTTAGAGGGTCTACAAATTCAAAAATAGTTTTTATTTCTAATTTGGTAAATGTCTATAAATATAACCCAGATAAACAAAAGCACTTTGGAGAGATCCTCAATGATTTTTAATAGGATACAGATACTGAAAACAAAAGTTTGAGAACCAAATGGTCTAAATATAGTGACTTTCAAAGTTTTTTTCTTGTTGTTTATTTCCTTACACAACTCCTATCCCTTCTGTAAGTCTCATTTTCTAGTTTATACTTGTAAAGGTATTAAGGATATACAGTGATTTGGGCTAATTCCATTAGCCTTGTGATGAAAAGAGTCATCTGTATCCAGAGAGAGCCATGGAGACAGAATGTGGATCACAAGATAGTATTTTTATCTTTTGTTGTTGTTTGCTTGCTTATTTTTTTTCCTTTCTTTTTTAATCCCCTCTCCCCCTTTTTGATCTGGTTTTTCTTGTTCAGCATGATAAATGTGGAAATATATTTAGAAAAATGTCACATGTTTAACCTACATTGGATTACTTGCTGTTTAGTGAAGGAAGAAGATAGAAAGGTAGGGAGAAAAATTTGAAATACAGGGTTTTATGAGGGTGAATGTTGAAATCTATCTTTGCATGTATTTTGAAAAATAAAAAAAGTTGATATTATTTTAAAAATAAAGATGCTAAAGATTCCAGTATGTTAGATAAGACCTACCATTAACATGAAAAGCAATTTACTAGTGGATTTTATTGTCCTCATTGTAGCAGATACAAAAGGGGAAAAAATGGAAATAGAAGAGACAGCTTATTTCTTCCATAAGCTTCATAGTTAATATCATTTCCTCTAAATAACTCTGCTGTACAGGACTTCAGCTCCCACAAAGGAACATGGAAACCACAGGAAACTCCATCACTTATTATATGAATTGTGAGGTTATTTTTCCTCTTTCTCTTTTTCAAGACTTCAGTCTTTCTTCATCACCAACTATGCAATTGGGAAGCATTAGGGGGAATTTGTATATCAAAGTCAGCATGTGAATCATATTTCATATGTATAAGTTTTGTTAACCCAATTATGCTGATACAAAAAGTGTCTAGCACAGTTCCTGGCACATAGTCGGCACTTAAAAACATTGATTTATGTTTTAGGCTCCTTCAGACTGCAGGGATCATTGTGTCTGCTTACACAGTGCTGAACCAATAGTATTTTCCCTCTCACATACTTTGCAGTTAAATTGATGTTTTTTGCTCTTCCCCATGGTGCCAGAATTGGGTTTTAAAGTATTCCAACTTTTACTAGGACTAAAGGAAAATCAGGTTAATGTGACCATGATAATGACTTCTCTATTTCCTCTGAATATTCTCACTACCATAATTGTTGCTGAGCCTCAGACACTATTTATCTCAGAATAAGTAAGCCACCCAAACCATAGCCCTTTAGTATACACTAATTATGATATGAGTTGTAGAAAATGTCTTTGCACCCATGTATTTATATATCTCATTAATTTGTTATAAAGAGTGAAAAATGTTAATATTGAGTCAAATTGCCTGTAAATGACTTAAGGAATATGTTAATGATCTTGCTCCAAATGAATAATTATAAAGCAGGTGCACTTGAGATGTGATCATTTAACTGACAGCAAACAGCTTCTAATGCCTTCAATAACCAAGATAATGGTGATATCATAGGAGCCTGTTAAAATCATTGCTCACACCATCCATACAGCTAGATTCTCCATGTAGACCCATTGCCCTGCTTATTTAAATAGCAGTTCATTTAAATGACAACCCAGAAGTCAAAACTCCATTTAAGAATAATAGACTTATTTGTCATAAAGTGAATTGCCTTCCAGTAGAGTTGCTAGTTGAGCGAACATTTATTTGGAGTTCTTATTTGTATCATGATGGTATAATTTAGATGAAGAAATCCTAACTTCCAAATGAGAGGCTGCTTTGGATTTCTTCCAATCCTACATTTGAGGCAAAGTGAGAAGAAAAGAAAGAGGTGAATCTTGATAGTGTGTCACTGAGCAGGGGATTCAGATAGTTCAAAGCACTTATTGGGGGAATGATCCGTGCATCCCCTTTCTGCTAGGAATTCCTGGAAGGTTAGGTATGATGTGGGCAGTTAACTTGAAGATTCAGTGTATATAGCTTTGCATTTGACTCATGGGAGATCCCCATTTTAAATGAATTTAATTCACTTCTATAACAACAAAACTAAAGCAATGAAAATGTTTTTTTTTTTAAATTTTAATGTTATTCATGCAAAGTGATGGAGTGAATAAATAACTTAACACTGGAGACAGCAAGAGATATGTTCAGGTCCTGATTCTAATATATACTTGCTCTGTGACTTCGAGCAGATCACTGAATGTCTCAGAGTTACAAGAAATTTTATAAGTATATAAATTACATGAAAGTTGCCTATTCCCTTGTGTAGATCTCTATGGCCTGGGGCAAGACACTTAATCTTTGTTTGCCTCAGTTTCCTCATCTGTAAAATAGGGATAAAAATAGCACCCAGTAAAGAAATAAATAACTACTACTAATACTACGACTGCTACTACTACTACCATAACATCTAATCATAGTAGCAATATAGCAACTTGCCCCAGAAAACCATTTCTTATAAACATCATCAAAAAAGATGTAAATAATGAGATAATGACAATAATAATAAAATACTATTTTAACTTTACAAATAATTAAAATAATAAATTCTTATTATATGATGTTTGGAACACTTTGGGGATTACTTTTTCCATAATAATTTTTAAAACATTATCCAAACTGGAAGTAAACCTACTGAAGAAGTTGGAAATTGTCTAATATTCAAATTTAGTCCTAATTATAGATTTTTTTTTTATCCTTCCAAATTGAAAAGTGGCTATTTGAGAATATTGACAGGACTCCTTTGCTTGGGATATCTGAGTGAAAATGATTATTCAATAAAATTTTATTCTAGAACCAGTATTAATCATAAAAGATTCTGAAGACTGGAACTATCAGCAAAGATTATATAATATATATGAAAATGCATGTTATAGTCTTCATATAATGTATGTGCTATATACATGGTGTCTTAGGTCAGCTTTAAGCTATCAAAGCTTAAAAATATACTGGCTGTTGGGATATCATACAGAGAAAGATTTGGATTATATATAATATATATTCACATATACATAGATACATGTTACATATATCTGTTTATGTATGTGTGTGTTATGTGATGACTGTTATTTCCATGCTGTGAATTTACTAAAATAAGTTAGTTATCTGATAATTTTGGTAGTATCTTCCAATGTCTTGACTTCCTTAAATTATCAAGCTTTGCTCCAAAATGCTTTCCTACCCTAAAAAACACCCCCCATTTCCAATAGTTTCTTATAAGAGTTACTTAAACTAGGAGATACTACAAAGAAGAAATTTAAATGGAGGAAAAAACTGTTGTGAAGATATCTGATCTGATGCATACTAAAACAGGTGTACCTTAATAGGTCTACTAGGAATGTTTTAGCTGTTAGCATCTTTTAAATGCTTCTGCTGAGAAACCATGTTTTCATAACAAGGTCGGTGAGTATTAAACCTGTGATCGTTCTTTCTGGGATTGCTATAATTTACCCAAACAATAAAAACCTGCTAAAAAAAAAAAAACATTTATGTATTTTTAAATGTTGTAATCCAGGGATCCCACTGATATTGGTGGGGAAAGCTGTGCCGAGGCCATATAACCCTGCTTGTACATTGCCAGGACTGCAATCTGCTTTATGACAAAACAGATTCATTTATCTCCAAATAAATAAATTACTTTTGTGAACATTTAGAAACATTTGCATAATTAGGCTGTAAGATCTTAGCAGCCTTTTTCATAATAATTAAACTAATCTAATCTTGGACAGGGTAAACAGACTTACTAGGATGAGAGCAGCCTTCAGGCAAGGAACTTACTACATTCTCTAGGAACTGTAAGGCTGATGATGTTTGTTAATTATGCCGAGCTCTGACTCCCTAGTAATAGCAGCGTTTGTATTGCCTGAAGCTTAGATAGCTACTCCTAGGCACATAAAATTAGACTCTGCTTTTTTGACATTCTCTTTAAAACACACACACACACACATACACAGACACACAGACACACACACACACACACACACACAAGATACTTCAAAATGATTATACGCTTTCAACAAGGAGGCATTAACTTTACACTGATGGATCCCAGATCCGCGCACAATTGGCCCATTCCTAGGTCATGTGATCTTGATTATCTTTAGATCGGGAGCCTTTCATGCCATCTACAGATCTGGGCACACAGATTCAAGACTTAATAAAAGAGCAGTAGATTGAATGACAGCCCTTCAAATTTCCTAGAATCCTAGGGCAGGAAGAAAAAAGAAGAAGAAGAAGCAGAAAACAAATCAGTTCAGCGACATCTTGCTTGATTGAGATCTAAATCGTTAGGCAAATAACATCAAAATGGAATTTTGTAACAGATACAGTGAGAGAATTCAGATCATTCATGTTCTTGTTTAGCAATTTCTGTTTCTTTGGTCAATTCTTTTTGAAACGATTCCTCGTAGGAAAAGTCAGAATGGTGTCATAGAGGGCTAGTTTTGTAAGTCAAGGACCTGAGTATGAATGTCGGCTCTTCCGTTTATAACCGAGACAACATAGGGCAAGCCTCTGCTCTTTGAATTTTATTTTCCTCCTCTATTAAAGAAGGGCATTGGATTGGATGGCGTCTGAGCTCCTTGCCAGATCCAAAATTGTAAACTTAAGGTTGTCATCTGGTTACAAATACATTGACTACTGAATCACAGACCTCCAGATCGTTTTTTTCCTGAAGAGATAAGATGAATCTTCCAAAATTATTTTAAAATTATATACCTGAAAGTTTACCATAGAAACAAACATTCTACCTTATTGATTTGAGTTGCAAAGAGTCTCAAAAATTTCTGAACTCAAGCAACAGGCCTCAAAGTTGTTCAAAAAAGAGTTTTAAAATAGAATAAATAATGATTTGTACCATGCTTGACATAACGATCATATGTAATGAATTTATAAATGTTCATGTGAAATGTTCAAAAAATATTCTTCATAAATGATTTGTATATCGTGGGGAATGTTTGTCCTTTCCATAACATCTCTTTTTTCTTCCCTAATTTATTCACTTAGGCATATTTTTCATTTTCAGTTGTCTTCAGAGGGGCTTCTAGAACAATTTCTTCATTAATTCTTGAGATGTTCAAATCTCACAATGCATTTAATTAAGACATCACAAGCCTCTCCGTGGGAAGAGATTTGTGATGTCACAGGCATAGCTCTGTGAAGCTGACAATCAAGACTTAGAAACTAAGAAAAAAAATAGCATATATATTATAATATTCAGGTTTAGGGGAGAGAAGATGGATAACTACTTATTAATCATTTTTAAAAGGGCTTAATTTCAATGTAAAGAATATTTTTGTTAACTTTTATAAACTGGATTTTATATGTTCATACATTTTATTGCAATTTTTCCTTTTTGTTAAATCCAAGGTTTTTATTTCAGAAATAAGTCTTAAACTGAAAAGACATTTCTTTCAAGAATTGTTTTCCTTCTACACCTGTAAATATGAGGAATAACATTCCATTTATGTCGAACTTAAAGGTTTGAAAAGAACTTTAAAATATGATCTCATTTTATTCCTTATATAAAAAGTCCAGGAAATAGAAGCTATTATTATGCTCAACTAACAGATGAGGAAACTGAGGCAGAAGTTAAGATATTGGCCCGAAGTTACACAGCTAATGAGTTTCTGAGCTCAGTTGGTACTTAGGTTTTACTGATTCCAAGTCCAGTGTTTTTTATTTATGATGTCACCTAGCTGCCATTTAAAATTCTCCATTTTCTCTTTATGACATTTTATAATTGTGATTTCTGAAATATCCCTAGTCTAAGCAGTGCTATATGGATACTACCCAGATCCTTTTTCTCATATAGGACACAAGACATATTCCTTGAACTAATTTTTAAAAAATAAAATTGCAACTCCATTTTCCAAGTGACATTAAGCTCTTAATAACATTATCAGGACAGTATTCATAAAAATACTGATTCGCTATATTAACCTTCTAATACCAGAAACTGAATCTGGTAGATGATCATGAATCTTGGCAAACATACTTCAACAATCTTACTACATGGGAAGGAATCTCATTTTTTATTTTATCCTATTTATTCATTCTTTCATTCATTTACTTTTTGTTTATTTATTTGTTTATTGTAACATTTATTTATTGCATTATTATTCATTGTGACTTAGTAATCAGCGAAGTCTTTGGCTACCTTCTCAGAATGAAATTTGCTTCTTTCCAAGTTCCTAGGTTTCCTAAAAATCTACCCAAGCAAGTATGATCTTCTTCATGTACACTTGTAAATTTATGGAACCCATGTTAAAACCCAAGCTTCTTAGAGACTGCATTAGCCACTGCCTTTTTTGAGTGCATGCTCTGTGAATTGTTGTCCACATAAATGAGTTCCTTATCTCCTCTGTCTCATATATTGCATTCTTAGGGAAGCCTTCCCTGATTCTTCTATTTGCTAGAGAGTCTATCACTTTGAATTAAGTCTATGCATATGTCTGTTGAAGGTAGTTATTCTCTCATGAATTGTAAACTTCTGGAAGATAAAAATAGTTCTTCATTTTGGCCTTTCTAAGCCTAGTGCCATATGCATAGTAGAACCCTCATAATACTTTTTTTATTAAATTAAATTTTAAAGTGTCATAGCATAATTATTCTTGTGGTTATACTTGAATTGCTCAGGAAGGAAAAAAGATATGAATAGCTACCAAACTTCAACTAGAGAAAGAATACTCATATTGAGATCACAGATCTGTGTTATCATTCATTCTGAAACATGACTTCGTACTTGATTTATTCATGATTCCTTACTCTTTATTTACTCATAATTTCTTACTTAAAAAAAAGAAACATATCATGTCAAGTTTTTTAAAAAACACATGGTCATTTGGTAAAATGTAGAACATGTTAATGAGTTTCTTTAGCATTTCCGGCAGTATAGAATTCCTAGATTCCCAAAGAAATGAAGAAAGTAAACTCAATGACTACTTGAATAGAAGATATGTTAAATGACATCCAAATTAGTAAAGGATGTCTATGTCCCAAATTCAAGACATCCCAAGCAGGGTCGAGTGCCAGGTCTAGAGTGAGGAAAACTCATCTTCCTAAGTTAAAAAGCTGGCCACTTCTTAAATGTGTGACCCTGGGCAAGTCATCTAACCCTGTGTTCTTTTTCCTCATCTATGAAATGAGCTGGAGAATGAAATGGCAAATAACTCACTCTAGTATCTTCACCCAGAAAATGCCAAATGAAGTCATGAAGAGCGGGACATAACTAAAACAACACAGTTAGAAAACCAAGCAGGATCCAGAAGAGAGAGAACAGGCAATCAGCTATGTTAAGGATTCTTATATTCATCTTGTGACGAAGCTGAAGTTTCATGTTTTCTCTTTCTGTGTTGGCAGAAAAATTTTTAAGGATATTTAACCTAGAAATGAGAGAGTTATGAATTCCCCCTCGTTGGTCTTTGAGCACTTGTTGGGTATGTGGTGCTGAAGATTCTCTCACAGATGTACAATGGATTATCTAGCCAGGAAAATATCTTCTCTATGATCCTGTAGTTTTGTGCTTTTGGGAAGAAATAAAATAAAAACATTATTTCTCTTGTCTTTCCACAACAATCTGAGAAATCTGGGGTCAGATAGATACGGGTTCACCGGCCATTTAGTTGTGCTTCTTAAACATCTCCATGCCAGGAAAAGGTTTTTATGATACATTTCCTGTATAGAGTCTACCCACTGCCCTTGAGCCATCATCATTCAAATAAATTAAAGAGAATAGCATGGAGAAGGGGGAAAATCCAGAAAATACTTGAAAATTTGAAGTTTTTAAAAAAGAGTGAAGGAATAAAAAATGTGATAATCATGACAGAATACAAAGAAAATTAAAGTCATATATTTAAAATAATCCAAATGGCTCTACCCAGTTTATGCCCAGATGGATGAACTGGGTTAACACCTCATCATAACATCATAAATAGTTGAGTTCCTTGGATGTCCTTCTAAAGTTTGCTTTGTTGTTGCACTAAAATCAGTATGAGCTTTCATTAAATGAACAATGATTTCTTTCCCCAGGCATAATTTTGGTAGGTTAATGAAGAGTGTCTTTGACTTTCATCTAGGAATCATTACAGCCTGACCTGAGGGGTTTAGTCTGTATTCAGTGTTACTAACCTATACTTTGTTGTTCTGGCAGCCCAACCTAAATAAAGTTCCATGCTTGGATACTAATATAGCAAGTGCACAACTTTCTGGGTATTTGATACACAAGTTCTCGTATTAACTTACATTTAAGGGGACCATAAGTATTTGCTATTAAGACATCTTCATCTATTTTTCTTTTTAATTTTGCTTTCTATCAGTTTGAAATATCTCATTTAACCTAGCTTCAGCATAAATGCATGTATAACTTGTAAATAATATTTTGTTTGGTCATTTTTCAGTCATGTCTGAGTCTGACTCTTTGTGATCCATTTGAGGTTTTCTTGCCAAAGACCCTGGAGTGGTTTGCCAGTCTCTTCTCCAGCATATTTTACATATGAGGAAACTGAGGCAAACATGATTAAGTGACTTTTTCAAGGCCCCACAGCTAGTGTGTAAGACCAGATTTGAATTGAGGACATTTTATCTTCCTGACTTCAGTCCCAGCACTCTATCCAATGTTCGATCCCACTGCCCCAGGGATAGCATTACTTCAAGGTTATAAACTCTTTGGCTTCTATAAGTGATAATGTAATTGTCACCTTTTCCACATCAGCACCAATATTTCAAGTATCATCCTTAGAGAAAGTAAGCCAATTGGTGTTTCCCATTTTTTGGACGTCAGATCTTTTGTAGCATCTCCCTTATACAAAATCAACTCTGAAAGCCTTGCTTAAGTTTACGTGCAGCAGACACCATATCACTGCACTGGGAACTTTTCCCGTGGCCCTCTGAGGGAGAAGCTCATGTCTGCCATTCCAGTACAGACACAACAGCTTTACTGACTTCCTCAGAGAAACACCATTATAATTGACATGTACTACTAATCTGTTGAGTGTAACACATGCTAATTTTTCCCCTCTGTGAATAAGTGATATGCTTCAGTGCTTATCACAGCAAGTATGATCTTCTTCATGTACACGTGTGAATGCAATCAAGTCATTTTGAAATTGCATGCAATGTTCTCCTTTGTCCACAGGTACTTGTCATTGAGCCAATCACCATGTAAGCTGCTTACCACCATGCTAGTATATCCCTCCGGGGATGCCAGGAGCATTAGACTTCCTTTCCACTGGAAGATAGGTTATAATGTTACGTTAGTCAAACCCTGTGTCTTTACTCCTGAATTACAGTCACAAAAGAAGTCAGAACTTGATAGATGCTAATCATCTATGATGTTACATATAATGGTTATTGGACAAATAGAGTTAAACGATGGTCCATTTTTAGAAATCGGTGATGGTTTTAGAGCTTTGAATTGCTCTGCTTCTGTTTTCCTGTCTCATATCTCTCTCTCTCTGTCTTTATCTTTTCCTGCAATCTTTTTTCAAAAAGCCAATCTTTTATATATTTTGGGGCTTACATTAAGATGTTTATTTTTTTAAAACTCTACATTTTCAGTCATCTTGTTGCAAAGAAGAAGATGCATTTTACATATAGATGATCATTTAGTAGCCAGTATTTTCCATGTTCTCACCAAGATTCCAGTGACATCTAGTAACGATTCAATGTTTGAGAACATAAATGCTCTTGGACCTACTTGGATCCTTTAATGGATCTGTCATTTCAAAAAGTAGCCTATTCTCTCCAATGCTGCAGTTCTCAGATCAACTATGCAGTCTAGTTCTTGTTTGTGTCTCTCCATCATTTTTCCACTGAGGGTCTATGCCAGATGCTGGAACTTTTCTTTCAGATGTCTTGGTGTTGTGTGGTGCACAAGGATATCCAAGGATTATCACTCTTTCCACAAAATCTACTCATAAACAGAATGGCTGATCATAAATTCATGCTATTTTAAAGATTTAAAAGTTCACCCACCATTGGACTTTTCACTACCATTCCTATGATGACCAGTGATCTTTTTGTTACATGGTTTTAACCAATAGAGTCTCTGAAGTCACTGAAAATTTGATTTTAGGAGACCCTGACCAATAGCAGTTGACGAGCAGTTATGGAAGGCTAACCTACCACAAGTCACGAATCAGTTTTTACTTAGGATCATGTATGACACATATATCATATATAAAGGAAGATTGATATAGTAGACAGAAGGCGATGATTGGATTCAGAAGATACTGCTTCAAATCTTGCTTCTGAAAGAGAATTACAAGAGCAAATTACTTAGTCCTTCAGTGCCCCTAATCAACTCTGTGAGACGATGAAGTGCTAAGAGGGTATAGAGCTGCATTGATAGAACAAATTTCCTTACACAAATGAAATCCTAGAATCAGATCAAAAAGATTAATCATATATGATGCTTCACTAAGATAATAATTCAATGCTTTATCATGTCACAAAGGTGATCATGGGTCTTTAAATGGACAAGCCACTTACCTAAATCTAGTATTTAAAGGTGGAAAGAACTTCAGCAGTCATTTAGTCTAATTCTGTCTTTTTAAAGATCACAAAACTGAAGCAATATGAGATGATGTGATTTGCTTTATGAGGAGTGAACAAAGTTTTAATTTGTACCCAAGTTTTCTGATTTTCTTCAGTAGATATGATCTTATATTGCCTTGAGAGGGACATAGTTTCCAGATGTAGAGAGATGATCCTCTTCTATCCTCATCAAATGTCACACAAAACATTGTGTTCTGTTCTGGATGCCACAATTTAAGAAAAAAACTGGTAAGTTGGGAATCAGAGGATGGCCACTAGGATAGTAAAGTGTCTTAAATTTATCAACTTCGAGGTTTGGTTAAAGGAACTGGGTATGTTTAACCCAGAGAAGAGAAGACTTAGGAGGAAGGAGTTATGATAGAACATCTTCAAGTTTCTGAAGGTCTGTCATGTACAAGTGGGATATGATTTACTCTATTTGGTCTAGTAGTAATGATCTGAATTGCAAAAAGGAAGAATCCTCCTCCACCTCTCCAGGAAACCTATTCCACTTTTAGATAGCTTGAATTGTCATAGGATGTAGCTTTCTTTAGACTGGGCCATCAAGGAGACAAAAGACAGGTAGTGACGTGAAATATTATAGACTTATATGTAATTTAGACCATTAATATACAAGATATTCCTAGCTTAAATTGTGTGAAGCAAATCATGTTTTATTAATAATCATAGAATGAGAATTATATTAAGGCATAAATTGGAAATCTCAGTGTTGAGAGAATCTTTTTCTCTCTGTCTCTGTCTCTGTCTCTCTCTGTGTCTTCCTCTCTCCACCTCTCTTCCTCCCTCCCTCCTATCTCTGTCCTTGTCTCTGTCTTTAGTCTTTCTCTGTCTCTGTCTCTCTCTGTCCCTGTCTCAGTTTCTCTCTGTCTCTCTGTCTCTTTCTTTCTGTCTGTCTCTGTCTCTGTCCCTCTCTCCTCTTCCTCCTCTTCCTCCTCCTCCTCCTCCTCCTCCTCCTCCTCCTCCTCCTCCTCCTCCTCCTCCTCCTCCTCCTCCTCCTCCTTCTTCTTCTTCTTCTTCTTCTCTCTCTCTCTCTCTCTTCTCTCTCTCTCTCTCTCTCTCTCTCTCTCTCTCTCTCTCTCTCTCCCTCTCCCCCTCTCTCTCTAGGTATGAAAGATTTAGGCAATTGCATGGCATTTGTGGAACTTGTGGAGAACTCATTATGTCATTGAAGGATTGGGGGAAATAAGCTGATACAATCAATGATTTCTTAGATCATTGACGGAAAAAAATGCATCAAGGATAAAAATTAATTACAAAATTCCTGGATATATTATAAAGTATTATATATTTATAAAGTGTCACACTCCCACATCTTTATGTATATACTGTAATAACAAGTGAAAAATAAGAGAGATTTGTGTTGGACAGTTCATTCAGAAAAATATTCCCTTTTGAAAATCGTATAAAACCTTAATACTCTAATTCAAATGCATGAACATGGCTAATCCTGAAGCTAATAGGACCCTTGTGTGTTCATCCAAGAGCAGAATTTGGCCCACTGTATATACTATTCACTGTCTTTATTTACATGATAAATTATCCTGCTTTATTATGTCTACTCCCATATCATTTCCATTAGCAGCTATTATTTTAATATAATATATTAAAATGGAATTAGCAATTAAATTACACAACCATTATTCAAACAACATAAAGTGTTTGACTTAAATCCTTAGAAGCAAGGGAATTTATAATTGACTAAAACCAAGTCCATGCATCATGCCTGATAGCAAGACTCTTAATTTCCCATCCATGCTGCTCACAACACCTCCTGGGTGAGAGAAGGAATTACAACTTTTATTCTTCAGATTTTTTTTTGGTTTATTTTTTGGCAGAAAAAGCTGAGTCAATCCTAGAACAATATGCAAGCCCCTGGGTAGGCTGAAAGATTGAGTAGAGCTCCTTTTCAAATTCTGAGCTTTCTGTTCATCCTACCAAGAGCAAGCTATTTTCATACATACATATGATGGTATTTTCCCCCTTATTTCTTCTTCTTGGGACAAACAAGAGTAAAATGACTTATTCAAAGTCACATATGAAAGTCTAAGGCAGGATTCAAACTTGTATTATTCTGACTCTGGATCTAATACTCTGTCGCACCAAGATGCTTCACTGCCTTCCTGACATTGTCATTTTTCCTACATTATTTAGCATTTGATAATGTACTCTCTTTTATTTTTCAAAGTGTTTCTTATGTCTCCCTCCAATTTTTCTAACTAAAGTATAAGCTTCTTGATGATAGAGACCATGTCTTGTAGGTTTTTTTGGGGGGGGGTATTACCTGATGTTCCTAAAAAAATTCCACATTAAAATTACAAGGCATTTTACTGAAGCAAAATTGAAGTGCAGTGTGGTTCATTTGGTGCAGGAGGACACATAGAATAGTACTTCCCATTCTGTTTGGAGATGTAAAAAAAATGGAAAGAACATTAATTTGATATCAGAGCTTTGGTACTTGCTACTTGTAAGGCACTAGGTAAGGCATTTCACTTTAAGTTTCAATTTCCTTCTTAGTAAAAAAAGATATGGTTTGGATTAAGGGATTCATAAAGCATCTTTCAGATTCCAGTTTTATAAAGAGAGTTTGTTTCACATTCATTTCAGTGCTTCAAGAAATCTATTATTTCATTTTTTTGTGGATATTACCTTTGATCAGTGTAGTTAGAAAGCCCACCATGAATTCATAGATCATTTAGTGATTTTTTTCTAGGGTCTTTAAAATTCATACTCCATTACCCAGACTTGTGGTAAGCCTTAGGTAGTTGGAAGTTATTTGCAATTTAGTTTTTAAATTATTAACATATTTTATTTTTATATTGCCATGACATATAAATATTCTGTCTCTGTCTCTGAATTTCTCTCTTTGTCTCTGTCCCTCTGTCTCTCTCTATACATACATGCACACATGTACATATATGTGTGTATCAATGTCTATTTTCTTCAGACTTAGTTGTAAGCAAATACAATGCAGTATATAACTAATGTTATGAGGACTCATAAATACAAAATGAAATACATTATTATAACTATATATAACTTAGGATAGGAAGTGGGTCAATTATGTAGTGATAATGAAAGAGAACACATGAACATCTTAGTGCAATGGTACAATCTGTGTCTATATGTGTGTGTTTGGGTTTGTATGTCTATACTATGTTGGAACATCTTCCTTAGAAATTGTAGAGTAGGGTAGGTACATGAAACACCCAGGATGGAAAACATCATAAGACTCCAGAAGTGAAGTTGCAAGAGATCTTAAGTGCCATCAAGTCTAGCTTCCTTCCTTCCTCCCTTTCTCTCTTTTTCTCTTCCTCTCTTTCTCTTTCTCTCCCTCCCTTCCTCTCTTCTTCCCTCCCTCCCTCCCTCCCTTCCTTCCTTCCTTCTTTCCTTTCTTCCTTTCTTCCTTCCTTCCTTCCTTCCTTTTTTCTTCTTCCTTCCTTCCTTCCTTTTTTCCTTCCTTCCTTCCTTCCTAGCTAGCACTTTTTACATTATACCATATCTCCTTCCTGGTATGAAGGAACTGAGGGGAAAGGGGCAGGAAGTATTCATTGGTGAAAACACAGATTAATCAAAACATTTCCTTAATCTAGAGAGAAGATAGATAAAGTTTACTTTTATATCATCTAGAAGAAAAATAAATCTGCCTAGCAGATATAGTTTAAATAAGATTGCATGAAGTTTGTTTGTCTTTTCACAAGAATAAACTGATTTCAGGTACTTTTACATACAAAATATTATGGAGCATATCACCCATTGCAATTATCTGTTCATTTAAGCAGCTCCTCTCCTGGGCAATGCTATTTTTTAGCCTAATTCAAGTGACTTTGTATATCTAATAAAAGGACCATAGTTTTTGACACATTTCATAACTCTTAGTTATTACAAATATGGACTATCCTTTTGCCAAATTAATACAGTTATATGATTTCTTTAAAATATTATAAGTGTCATATATTTAATCGTATATGTAGGCCAAGATCAGAGAGATACTAATTTGTTCCTTTATAAATCCAAGGCAATCCATATTGTTTTTAGGATTTATGCAATCACCTTTATAACCCATGCTGCTAAAACTGTATTAAATTATACTGATATTTTAGAGAATCTCTGATTATCTAATTATCTTTGGTATGTGAATAAAGCTTTAGCGAATCCCCTTCCTAGTACCATCATGTTGTTCCTTTGGGATGTCTCACATTAATGTACAGCAACTTAAAAAAAATAAAACACAACCACACAAAAATACAATGATATCACATTACAAAGCAATTTTAATTAAAACTATTGAGAATGTCTTGTTGCTGTTGTTGATGATAGTGGTGTTTAGGCTTCCTCCTCTGAGGATGATGTAAAATGGTGATATAGATTTTCCATTGGGAAACCCAGCAAATGTGAGCTTTCAGTCATCTTCATGGGACCTTGCAAGAGTTCATCTCTAGTCCCTGGTTGAGTTCTTGTGGGAATAGAAGCACTGCATTCTTGGCTTGACATCAGTGCCGTTTCCCAACGTTACCATGGTGACCACCTATGCGGCATCACTAACACTTTTCACAACAGCTCAATTTAAGATTCAAGTTGAGCGTTTCCATGATTATGGGAGGGTAATTATTTCATTACTCAAGGGAAGAAGATTTAGGAGGTAAATAGCTCTTCATTAAATCTTAAATGATTCCAGTCTTTTTAGGCCACAGAAATGCCAAATATTAAAGTGATAAAAACTAAAAGGGTAAAACATAAGTAGGAATTGGGGGGGAAATCTATTTTCATACCATTGTCACAATTTTTTTTTCCAAAAATTCAGTTAGCAACAGAAGAGCAAGGAAATTTTACAAATAATGACTTAATTTTGAAGAAATGATGTATATAGTGAAATATATGAATCATTTATATTTATGTATATGGGATCATTTCAAAAAGTCACTTAAAAGATAATGTAACCATACATTAATAATCACCTCCTTCTTGCCTGTGGATCAAAGTGAGAATTCCATTAATTAAGGAAAGATTCTTATTTTAAAGATTAGGTCTCAATACTTCAGGGCTGTGGAATTTTTTGTCATCATAACATTGGAGTGTGTATCATTGTCAGGGCTATCTGCAAAAGAAATGTTCTAATAGGAGAGGTAATGTGGTATGATGACTAGAGAGTTGGGAGCCAAAAAGACGTGGTTTTAAGAAATGCCTCTGACAGAGTCATCATGTGGACCTGGAAAAATCACTTAACCTCTCAGTGCCCTAGGAAACTCTGGGATGATTTAAGTTGCAAAGAACTGGTAGAGTGAGATTCTCCATCTGAGAGTACCCAATGTCAACAAAACATAGAACTAGTGGCTATTAATAACATTGTGGACTTTCAGAGGCCCCAAAATAGATAAAGACACATAAAAATGAAGTTGGGACAATCATTTCTTCTCCTTTCTACCAAGGTCACCAGTTATTTTAACTGGTGGTTATACTGTGCTCCCCTGATGCTCCCCTGATAATCACTCTCATTCCAGGTAACCAGTGAAAGTATATATGGGAAAATGAAGGCTTCTTGATGAGTTTCCCTCTCCTGAGTCAAGGTAAATAGGTCCTAGACCCAAAAGCGTAGAGTATGTGCTATTGCCTAATTTCAAACACAATATGAGACATGACTGAAAAATAAAACACAACAAAAAATAGCCTACTGCCTATTGCTTCCTTGGTTTACTCTAAGATTTCTATCTGTTGCTCCCAGATGGGGCAAGATTCCCTAAATCCCTCAGTGTGATTATTTCCCTATTATTTTTGCAGGTTGTAATCATGTATTCATGTACAATGCTACCACCAAAACATAATTCACTTTATTAATATGAAGTAATCCATAATCTGCAATACTTGGATGCTTACTTCCTTCAACCTTTTTCCAGTCTGTAGATTACTTGGTGATAGTTGTTTTTGGTACCGTACTAGATCCTTTAAAGTTCATGGATTCTTAATCTGGAGACCAGGAATATATTTTAAAAAATGGTAACTGCATTTCATCAAAAATAAATGATTTTTCTTGTGCAGCAAAATAACTGTATGGATATGTATACATATATTATATTTAACATATTTAACATGTATTGGTCTACCTGCCATCTAGGGGAGGGGGTGGGGGGAAAGAGGGGAGAAGTTGGAACAGAAAGTTTTGCAAGGGTCAATGCTGAAAAATTACCCATGCATATAACTTGTAAATAAAAAGCTATAATAAAAAAATAAATGGCTTCCTTTTTAAGCAATGTGTTTTATATACTTAGAATATTCTTATTAAAAGTAAAATAGTAATAATAGCAGCACTTATCTTCCAAGGTTATTGTGAGGAACAAATGGGGCAATATTTGTAAAGAACCTAGTGCTGTTTCTGGCACATAGTAGACACCTAATAAATGCTTATTGGTTTGCTACTTTTTGCTTCCTTCCTCCTTTCCTCTCTTTCCCTCCCTCCTTCCTTCGTTCCTCCCTCCTTCTTTCATTACTACATCTTTCTTTCCTTCCTTTCTTCCTTCCTTCCTTTCTTTTTTCTTCCTTCCTTCCTCCCTCCCTCCCTTCTTTCTTTTCTTCTTTCTCCCTCTCTCCCTCTCACCTTTCCTCCCTCCATCTCTCCTTTCTTCCCTCCTTCTCTCCCTCCCTCCTTCCTACCTTCCTTTCTTCCTTCTCTTTTCTTCCAAATCCAAGGATTTCACATTCTAAGTTAAGGGTGACACAATAGAAATAACCAACTGAATTTCTCTCTTTATAGTAAAAAAGAAGGAAACATGGCAAAAAAGAAAATATATATGTATATATAGACTATACAGTTTGATTTGGTGGAGACCTAGGTTTGAATTCTACCTTCTCTATTTACTAGTTTTGGGACTGTATGTCACTTATCCTCTTTGACTTTCATCTTCCTTATCTTTAAAATCATCATCATAATAATTGTTATACCTAATCCACAGATTTGTTTTGAGTATCACCTGAAAATGAAAATGGATTGGTCACATGATGAGAAAAAAAGAGAGCTTATGGATACCCCACTTGTTTTACTGGTATCATCGAAATATCAAGGGGAATAAAAGAAAAAAAACTCACTCTGAGTGGGCCTCCCATCACTAGCTTACAGGAAGACATGGATAAGAGTTGGATGGGATGGGATGAATAGGTGTGAATGGGCTATTTATATTATAAGACGGAATATTCATTTTGATGTGATCCATACAAGTACTTGGAGCATCAAAATATATAAAATTTAAAAGCTCTTATGTTTGTAAAGATCAATAGAGTGTCTGAATATTTTGTTCTGAATGAAAGTGAAGTCCTCTGTTATGAGCAGAAATATTTACTAAAATAATTGCTTAGTTTCATTTTGTGATAACAATTGTACCAACTAACCTAGTCAATTGCCCAAAGAATAGTTAATAACCATGTCATCATAGAATATCATGTAAATGAGCTCTGAAACGTAAAATTTGAAGTGTAATCTTGCTATTCATTTTATCTGAACTAATTATAATGTAGGAATAATTCTCACAGCAGGTGAAAGGGGGAGGGGAAGATAGCCTGTTTTTGCAGAAAATTCTATCAGAATTTTTAAAGAAAAGGGCAATTTTAATAGGAATGATATTTTACCTTCAATATTTTTGCTATAGAAACATTTCCCACAAGGCTTCATTTGGATGACTAAGCTTCAACATGGCTGTAGGTTTTGAGAAGAATTGATGATGAAATCATAATCAATCCATCACCAGCATCAATGTAGTAGAGAAAATGTTAATGCTTTAGCATCAGATATTGTTCATAAATTTTTCAGGCTTCACTTGTGTTCAAAACATTACTTATCACTTTAAGAGATCTTAATGGCTTATGCCTTATATTCATCCACATGTATACAACATCTCCACAGTTCTCACTTTATTGCAGAAATTCACATTACACAAATTTGATTTTATATAAAAAAT
This sequence comes from Antechinus flavipes, assembly GCF_016432865.1. NCBI lineage: Eukaryota > Metazoa > Chordata > Mammalia > Dasyuromorphia > Dasyuridae > Antechinus > Antechinus flavipes. The sequence continues at coordinate 44,870,752 of NC_067400.1, forward strand.
TCTGAAGTAAATCCACATTCAAAAAGAAAAAAAGAAAAAATCCCTTATACAAAGCAGATGCTTTATGATAAGCTGTATGATGAAGGCAGCATAAATGTGGTCGGAAGCAGAGAAGCATCTCTAAGTCAGTTTCTGGATGGCTGCATCCAGTACTTCTGCCTTATTCAGTAGAGATCCTTATATTTTCATCATGGCTGGTGACAGACTTGCTCTTGAGGGGGAAAATCAACCATCTCCCAAGTAGAAGCCAGTAGACTTGGAAATGAAAATAAAAATAATTAGAAAATATAGAGGACAAAAATTGTCATCAATAGCACAGGAACTTAGTCTTTCAGTTTCTACTGTGAACACCATAATGATAACAGAGCATGCAAAAGGCAACGCTTGCATGAAGTTGACTTCTCTGTCAAAACAAGCTGAAGGTTCTATTCTAGAGACACAGAAACTATTAACTATGTACCCAGAAGACTAGACTCAGAATATTCCTTAAAAGTTGATGATGATTCCAGCCAAAGCCTGAAGCCTCTTTGAAGAGTTAAAAGTAAAATACCCTGAAGGAACACAGGTATTTATAGCAAGGGGTGGTTGGTTTGCACAATTTAAAAATGGTGCAGGATTTCATAAAGTGCAAGTGTCAGGACAGGCTGCTAGAACAGATTTTGAAGCAGCAAAGAAGTTCCCTGAGTTACTGCAAAAAAAAAAAAAAAAAGAATGGATCAAGGTTCCTACTTGCTGGAGCAAATCTTTAATGTAGATGAAACTAGCCTATTTTATCAAAGAACGCCAGCTCAGACCTACATCTTGGTGGAGGGAAAAACTATGCCAGGGCATAAAGCTTCAAAAACTAGAGTTATTCTTCTGCTTGGAGAGAATGAGTTTAGGATTTGCAAATTAAATCTGCTCTTGTGTACCACTCGGAAAATCCCAAAGCACTGAAAGACTTTAGCAAGGAAACATTACCTGTGCAGTATTTCACAAATTCTGAGGCTTGGCTAACTTTTATCATCTTAGAACAATGGTTTATGCATTGCTTCCTTCCCTAACTTTAGAAGTTTTATAATGAAAACAGTATTCCTTTCAAGATTCTACTTATTCTGGATAATGCCGTAGGTGACTCTCCTCATCTGAATGATTTTTAATGAAAATCTAACCGTGATCTACCTTCTTCCTCAACACCATCCTTTGGATCTGAAAGTCACTGCAAATTTCAAGGTGTATAATTTATGGCACTACACACAGATAAAGACTTGACTTTCTGTAATTCCTATAATATTTACCAGGCAATCCAGTATAAGACATGGGAAAATATAGAAACATAAGGAATCTGGGGGAAAAAAAAAAGTTGTGTCAGCAGTTTTTCCTGATGGATTTAATAAAGATGAAACACATGAAAAAGAGAATAACTAAATTGTAAAATTAATATAAGAATTGGAGCTAGAAGTGGATGGGAATGACTGGAGGAGTTGATTGAGAACTCTTAGAGAAGAATTGTCAAATGAGCATCTGATTGAACTGCTAGCTGCAAAGATTGCAGAAAAAGAAAAACTTAGGAAACTGAAGTTGAACCAAAAAGATTCACATTGAAATACTTGGCAGAAGCATTTCATCATTTTGGTATATTTGTATCAAAAAATAGATCCAAATATTTCAAGATTTTTAAATGGTCAAAGCAAGTCAAAGACTCCCTTATTATTATCAGATATATGAGTGGGAAAAGAAAGTCACTGTCCAAACTTTTTTTCCATAGCTTCATTTAAAAAGTTGCACAGTCAACACTCAAGGCTGGGTACAGTGAATGAGGAAGGGGTAACATTACTGTATATCTATGTTAATTTTATAGTACTGTACATAATTTATCTTTAATTTTGTCTTTCATTTCATAATCCTATTTATTACCATGATACATTCAGACATATAATAAGTCTGAATTTCAGCATATTTTATGACTTGTAAAAAGTGTACTATTTTGTCTATGCTTTTGTTTTATAGGCTAAGTGAAATGGCTGGGTAGGAGCAAATTTGCAATGTAAAAGTCACTTTACATAGAGGTGTACAAAATGGCTCACTGCAAGAAGACTTTGTGTGTATAGAGAGATATTTTTTCTATTATGCTCTGTCACTAAAATACTGTGACCTAAAATAACAGAAATTTAGGATTAAACCTATTCAGATTATTGAATTATCAATCTAGAGATAGAAGATTATGTCCTTAAAAGACAACCAGTTTCATGGCTACCTCACAAAGAATTATTTCTATGAATCCCAACATGGTAATATTTTATGTAGAGAGTCTCCTTTGATAGATACTCATCTAATGTCATTCTTACTAACTACAAATGCTTCTCAAAATTCTGGCCTGGGTCACTGTTTTTTTTTTAATCTTTTCCTCTAATCTCTTACTTGGAAATCTCATTAAATCCTACAGTTCAATTATTATCCTTATGAAAATAATTCTCAGATGATATATCTCTCTTTATTCTATCTCCTGAGTTCTTGTCATCCATCAGCAAGTGTTTTTTGGATATCTCAAATTAGATGTAACACAGTCATCTAAAAATCAATAATATAAAACAGAACTCACCGCCCCTTCTCCCAAATTTTCTTTGGCTTTTGAGGACACCACCATGTTCCATCAGGCTCATTGATATCATTAATATCATCTTCATCTTTTTAATTGCACTTATCCCATATGGCTAATTCCATTGTCAAATTTTGTTGTTCTACCTTCACTGCATCTTTCATATTCACTCTAATTAAGACTCAATAATCTCTGAGATCCTCCTGAACTCAGATTCTGTGATTTTGTAGATATTTATATCATTTAAGATTTTTTGATAGATTTTATTCTATCATTACCAAGCTAGACATAAAAGAAAGAGATATATAGTTAGTATGAAAAGGTTGATTAATGAAAAATTCAAATGGAAGTTATTCTATATGTTGCTGAGAATGATTTTGCATCCGTGTCTCACAGCAATCATCTGATTCTGAGGGGTCTTGTGGCAATTTTTCTGTAAATAATTTTTCTCTTTCATGTTTCTCACTCTTTATCAGACAAGTGCCATCTTCAAACTCCCAGTATTCTCCATGGTAGGGTTTTTTCCCATAACTTTATATTTGATACCTCCTAGTTGGCTACTCTTGGCAAAAAGTGAGAGGTTTGGGTTATGAGGAAGGAAAAACTGCCTGAAAATTAGAGTAGTCCAAAAACTGAAAGTCTTAGATCAGAAAGTAGTGAATTCTCCAACACTAGAAGTCTAACTGAGAAGTCCCTAACTGAGATGATCACTAGTGAGGGATGTCATTCAAGTATAGATGATATTTTAGGTCCTTTCTAACTTTAAGATCTATTTTTTTGTTCCATAATGGGGTACTACACAAAGTCATTTCCTTTGAGAAAAGCTAAAACAGCATCTTTTGTCCTTGTTTTATTATTTATCAATGAGTTCCCCCTGAAGGAGGCAATAGACATCAGATTATGTTTGGGGTCACTTTAATCAGAATCATAATGGGCTACTCTAATCTATGAAACTGATGTTTTCTGTTATATGCTCACAAATAAGGAGCAATAAAATGGTCAGCTATAATTATTTAGCCTTTATATCCAAAGGGGGAAATCTTTATCTTTATTATGTACTTATTTCCAAGAACCTAGAAAGGTAGGTTTAGTATCACCTCTTATAGATGAAGTGACAAGAGGTTAAGTATTTCATAAGTTTGCAGTAGGTGACCCAAAGAAAGAATAGTAGATTGGTGATTTTAATTTTGTGTTCATGGATTTCTTGCCCTTGGGAAGAATGAACATAATTTCTAAGTATCAGAGTGAAGATATGGTGCATAGAGAACCATTTTCCCAATCAACTGCTCCACTTGCTTTGCCCTCCTAGTCCTTCACCTCTGCTGATTAGTGACAGATTAGAATTGTCCTGAAAGAGAATAAGAACTCTTGATTAGTCACAGCACAGAATATCAACATATTATTGATTCATTATTAGCATGGAATATTCCATTTCCAGGCAATGAGTTGCCGAGGGATAGGCAAACAAAAGCACAAAGCTTCATTATAACTTTGTTTTTTTAAATGGTGGGCAGATATTCTCTTAAAAATATAAAATTTCCAGAAGAATGTCTTCTTAGAAGTGATTTATCATATTATTTAAAGAATAATTGCTATTCCATTAAGAAAAAAAATCTTCTTTTTTGCTTCTCTTTGGCATTTATACACTTTATTTAGCTTAATGTCTATGTATCAATATGACAGATCTACCTTGTTTTCCAAATACTAAAGAAAATAAATAAATATGTACATTACTGTAGGGGACTGTTATATGAATTTCAACATCTCCTTGGATCTGTGATTTCATCTTCCAGAGGTGCAGAACAGAACTCATTTCAGTCTACCATCATACTTAGGGCATCCTTTGTTCTCTTGTTTCCCCCAACCCTACTTTAAAAGTATTACTCCTGGCTTGTATTAGAATTATGGGCATAGCACAACACATCATTGTTCATTCAGCTCCTGTTTCCATTTTCTCTTTATTATTTCTTTGTTTAAGCTCTGGGAGCCTTCCTATAACTCTCCAAGTAAGAGGACCCGGTATTTTCACTAGGTTTACCTAATTCTTTTCTGATGACTTAATAAGTCCCAGTAACTAATCAATTCTGTAGTATTCTATGTCTCCTAGCCATATATCATCACTGGAAGATTATTGATTAGTGATATCAATTAAGAATATTAATTAAATACTTTTTATTAAATGCATTGTTAATAAATAACTCTATTCCAAAGTACAAATCATAGGGCAAAATGGATGTTTTATCTACCATTACAATCAGTGGAATACCACTTGTTATGACCCAGAATCACAAAACTCATAATCAAAAGATACTTCCAAATTGATTTAATCTAATCTGTGCCTGTTTAAAACTTTCTTTTTCAACATAAGTATAATATAGTTTTCTTACTTTCACTCTAATACTTCCTATTATGGGATACCCATGACCTCTAGAGGCAACCAACTCTATTTTTGTATTAATCACATGTTTAAGTTCCTTCCATTAACTCAACAGTTATCTCCCTGAAATTTCCACCCATCACTCCCAGTTCGCCGATTGCCTATTGCCAAACTGTGTCTTGAAAAATGGCAAAAGGAGATCCTATAACATTCTAGGAATCACAACTTACCTCCCAAAGTGGTCTGTTTTTACCCCATCATTGAACATGTCTTGAATTGCAAAGTAATGAATGTCCCAGCTCCATTCACAAGAAATGAAGCAATGAAAGTCAGAACAGGCTTGTGTGTGGACTGCATGTCTGCTGTGTCCTTCCTATGGTGGATGGAGCCAGGATCTGGGCTAATGATACCAGGAAACTTTTAGGTACGAAACTTACAGTAACTTCCTTCTGCCATTGTCCTTATAGCTTTATCTGGGGTTTAAACACTCCGATAGTGAGTTATTACTAATAATTGTTATAAACGCAATTATGATCACTTATCTCTTTAACTAGGATTTTGGCCATAGCACATTCATAAGCAATAAGAAAATTGAGATAAATGTCTGTCAAGAAACTGCACTTGTATAGAAAATTAAATTTAATTAAATTGAAATTTAATTTTAAAAATAAATTTTAATTAATGCATAATTAATTTTAAAATACAATTTTGTTTAACTAGATTATCTATAAAATATATATTAACTGAATATATCCTTTTTAAGGAAAATACAAATCAAGAGTCTTTATCATTAAAGTTGACAATTGTATTACATGTAAAATCTACCCATAGAATTGATACAAGGTCAAAACAGTATAATCTCTATAAAGTAGTTTGCAAAACTTTTTTTCAAAACACACACATAATACATTATGCCCACATGTGTGTATGCATATATGTATATACATTTGTGTGTGTGTGTGTGTGTGTGTGTGTGTGTAAAGCAATCCATCTCATTGTCATTGAAGACAAGATCAGAGTGACCTATAGTGAAACAAGTGATAGACTTACATGGAGACAAGACAATAGATAAGTCTTTTAGATTTTTTTCAGTCCTAGGTTTGGGTTCATAACCAATATTATAGGTTAGTTTGATGGGAAGGAATTTAAGTGGAAAATGTCTTTTAAAATTTTCAGGTAATTCTTAATTTTAATTTTAATTAAATATTTTTATAATTTTAAAATCTGTTCTGTACATTCTCTCTTTCTTCTGCCGATCTATGCTATTAGAACAACATTTTTAATTATCATTTTTCCCCATAATCTCACAATCATACATTTCATCCAATTTATATTAGAAAGGAAATTAGAAATAATCCAATCTAATTTCCTTTTTTACATATGGGGAAACAGAGCCTTAGGATCCAAAGTCACATAGGTATTAATTGACATACCTGAGAACTGAACCCAACTTCACTGACTATAATTCCATGTTCTCTATAGTATCAAATCTGAATAAGTAAAAGTTCAGAAGACCTTTATGTTCCACAGAGGCAGTTGACGTATACCTATGAGAGAAAAACTCAAGTTTTCTCTTTTTTATTGTCACAAAGAACAGACATAAGGAAAGAGGCTATTAATAATATGCAGTAAGAAGGAGATCTAGAAGATTGTTTAAAATAAAGTAAATCCTGAAAATAAGGCGTGTGATAACAATCTCTATCCTAATTCTTGTAAATGGTAGGGGAATTCTCCCTTCTTCATATTCTCCTATCCCCTGGCATGAGCCAGGCTAGACCAGTTAAGAAAGATGTCAGAATCAAGAATATTCTTCCTAATGACAATGAGAATTCAGGACTAAGAGGTGGGATTCCAAGATTCTGGGCAGCAGCAGAAAATGATGAGAACTAGGGATTCTGTTAGGGATAAAAAAAAGTTTGTCTTTTTGAAAGTCAGAACTAGGGAATGAAGTTCACGAGTCTCAGTAGCAGCAGAAGCTAGGGGGAAAAATAGAATTTATTTCCTAAGTTACATTTCTTTGAGGGTATTTGGAGTAATAATCATCAGGATGCATTATATAACCAAACAATTGTAAGGGGTTTGTAAGAAAGAGAAAGTTCATTTGGGAAAAAAGTTATAACAAGAATTCTGGGCATCTGAGAATTAAATCAAAGCAGCATGTAAGGGACAGTCAAGCCAATATATATTTATCTAGCCAGTCCCACCCAAATCTCTTTTCTAAGGAGCTCAGAGTCTATCTCAGACAAGGAAGAAGTTCATTCCCCATAGAGACCAGTCAACATCCCTAAGAGTGTTGGTCAGAGAGCAGAAAAATTAGTGTGTGGGAGAGATGAAACAAGGACTAGATAGTATGCCTAAGGGCAATCTCACATCATGGCAGAGTGAAGCAAAGGATAGAGAAAGCAGTGGTTACAGTGAGGAAGCTCTCCCTCTTGTGGAAGAAGTGGGACACCCAATATAAAAATTCTGAAACAGATCCCTAGTCACCTTGGGCTAGTTATACCTCTAGGTGAAAGGATAATAATATTTGCAACAAGTAGCTATTTAATAAAATAAAATGAATTATACTGCTTACTCCTTGGGGCAATCATGAGAGAGGCACTGTACATATCTTGAAGCAATGTAAAATAAGTTAATGTTAACCTATCTAAATTTACCTTTAATAGTTTTGTGCTTCTCAAGATTATTTTGATGATAATTGATCTTTTTCTGATCAAATTTTATCTATTCCATTAGAAGAGGATAGAATATATAATTTAGAGAAACCGGAAAAAATAAAATATTATCTTTCAGAATATCAACCTTTAAAAACCCCAAATATTTTTTATCTAGGTTTCTGAGTGAAGTTTGAATTTGTGCTTTCCATATCATCTTTGAATTTTTAGTGCTTATCTGTGAATTTTAGATATGTAGTGAATGAATGATATTGGATTGGGGAAAATGAATATGTGTCCTTTCATTCATTAAGTATTGACTAAGTATCTAATGCTGGGCACTGGGAGATGTGTAAAATCTGATTAAGTTAAAGTCTGCTTTCAAGGAATTTACAATCTATCTATCTATCTATCTATCTATCTATCTATCTATCTATCTATCAATGTATTTGTCTGTCTATCAAAATTCTTGAAACATAATGTAGACCAGAGATTAACAAGATTTTGCTCTCAGGAACCCTATGTTTGCTCTCTTAGAATTATTGAAAATCCCAACTGACAAATTTTCTTTATGTGACATATATTTTGATATTTAGCATATTAGAAATTAAATCTGAATTATGTTAGTATTATTGTAAAAATTTTTGTATTCCTAAATCTCCTGAAAGTGTCTCAAGGTTTGCCAAGGTCTTCAGAACACATTTTGAAAGCTGTAGTTCTGGACAATAAATGTAACATAAGCTTAGAAGCTGGAAAGAATTCATGAAGGTGATGGTCCTTCCACGTGGCTAAAATAAGGATATAAGAACAAAGGACTGAGGCACAAGGCATTAGGGGCATTATTGCATATGCATTGAGGCACAGCCCATGAACCTTGACAATTGTGTCACATGAGATACAATTGATTGAACAGGGAATATTTTCCAAAAGAAGAGAACAATCAAGGATGACATGAGAACAGTCTTCAAATATTTGAAAGATTATTCTATGGAAAAGAGTCGACTTGTTTTGCATGAGGTTATGGGACCTATGGGCAGAAAATGGAAAGAGACAAATTTTAGCCGGATATAAGAAATGATTTTTTACTAATAAGATATCCAAGAATAGAGTAAGATGCCACAGCATGGAGTAGGTTTCCCATCACTGGAAGCATAATCCAAGCACTACTTTTGGAGAATGGTCGAGAAGAAATTATTTTCAAGTATGGATTCAACTAGATTATCTCTGAGTTCCTTTCTACTTCTGAGATTCTATGATTTTGATGCCAATTCTATTAGTAAAGAATAAATTCAGAATATCCACTTTAACCAAAAATGGCTTTAACAACTATAAGAGTTCATGAAACTTAAATAGCCATTTTAGCTTGCAAAATGCTTTCCTCTATGTTATCTTTTTTTAATAGCCAATATTTATATTTAATTTACAATTAAAATTATAACTTACAATTTAAAATTGTAATATGATTTACAAAGTGCTTTACAAATATGATCTTATTTTATCCTCACAAGATTTTTGGGAGGTAGGTGTTTTTATTATCATTTTATGGAGGAGGAAATTGAGTCAGACAGGCCGTCGAGGGATTTAATTTTGGTGATGTTTGAAAAGTTGAGGGTTAGTAATGTGGTTAGGGTGGCTATTCAGGGGTCCTCAAACTATGGCCCATGGGCCAGATGCAGCAGCTGAGGACATTTTTCCCCCTCACTCAGGGCTATGAAGTTTCTTTATTTAAAGGCCCACAAAGCAAAGTTTTTGTTTTTACTGTAGTCCGACCCTCCAATAGTCTGAGGGACAGTGAACTGCCCCCCAATTTAAAAAGTTTGAGGACCCCTGATATAGGTGATAAGGTTTAGGATGGTCAGGGTAGGGTTGATGTGGACAATGATGTGGGTCACACAGTACTAAGGATCTGAGTCTAAATTTGAATACAAGTGCTCCAGACCCCCAAGGCCAACATTCTATCTACTGAACCACCTGGCTGCCTCATACCATGTGATTCTCATTTGATGTTTACAACAACCCTGTCAGTCAGCCAAACAGCATTTATTAAATGGCTTATTCTGAACCAGGGACTGTGCAGCTACTGGTACTATATTATTATTATTATTATTAATATTATTATTATTTAGCAGATCATAGATTTAGAGTTGAAAGTAATTCTAGCATGTACCTAATTCAACTCTACCTTTTTACAGATGAGGAGGCTCAGATATGTTCATTGACTTGCTCATATCCACACAGCAGTTAGAAAACAGTAACAAATAGTGGAAGATAAAATTGGTTAATTAGGTTGGGCTTAGGATTTAAAAGGCCTTGAATGCCATGGAAAGGAGTTTAGATTTTATCCTACATGTAATGGAATGCCACTGAAGATTTAAAGTCATGATGAAAGTGGGATTTGAGCATAATTGATATGACAACAAAGTACAACATGGATAAATGCTAACGCCAGGGAAACTATTACATGTGAGCTGCAATATATTGGAAGAAAGGAAAAGAGCTAGATAGATTTCATCAGAGCAGTCAAAAGTATAGTTAAATGCAAGGGATATAAAGAAGCACATAGAGCTGAAAGAGCTACAGAATACTTTAAACTTGTAGGTTACATGCCTTTCTAGTTATGATTACTCAAAAAATGCTTAAGAATGAAAAAAATATAATGGCTTAAACTCATCAGAAGACTTCTATGGAATTTATGACCCAGTAGTCCATGTTCTAAGTTTACTTTGACCAGGTCTAATCTGGGAACAGGCTCTCAGAGTCTTAATTCTTTGGTTTGTTCTCACCCTACTTTTAGAAAATTTCAGATTTAATTCTCTTCTCCATTGAGTTCTACCTTGTCCCTGGCTCCTATAAAAACCAGAGTATGGTCCTGAAATTTAGATTTTCTTGACAAGGGCAATGAACTTGAGGTGAATATTGGTACAACCCCTTCCCCCATGCATGGTGAGTTTTACTTGCTTATCAGAGATCCCACTAAGTAACAGCTTTCATGGTACTAACCTGGTGATCTGAAATCCTTTGAAAAGGGAACATTCTTGAAGAGGCTGAGCAAGCAACACTTTGATATTGTAGAATGAATCTTTCTCCCCAGAGACTAGGGATTCAATAATATATTATCTGGGACTTTGCTCAGAAGGAAAACAAACTAGGGGTTTATAGAAAAACAACCCCCCTTTCTCAACTGATCTATTATCTGAAGAACTCAAGGTAACAGTAAAGAATCCAGTCCTATGTGTACGTAAATTGCATTTAACTTATACTTTAACATATTTAACATGTGTTAGTCAACCTGCCATTTGGGGAAAGGGGTGGGGGGAAGGAGGGGAAAAGTTGGAACAAAAGATTTTTCAATTGTCAATGCGGAAAAATTAGCCATGCATATATCTTGTAAATGAAAAGCTATAATAAAAAAAAAAGAATTCAATCCTTTTATGTCATCAGTTGTAAGCTGTTGGTAGTAATAGAAACATGAGATTTAGAAAAAGAAAAGACAAGCTAGTCTAACCCTCTTTATTATACAGAGAAAAATTAGTTAATTTAGGATCACAATTGTTGGATAAATTTACCAGGTTTACTTTACTGAACTTACTCTTACTTTACTGAAGTAAGAGAGAGCAGTGGTAGATTTGAACTCAGTATCTCTTAACTTTATACTCACTTCCTTTTTCATCATAATGCATTGCTTCCTATCTCATGTCAATTAATTAGTGTCTTGTTGTTAGTTCTTGGATAATATAAACCACATGTCTTGATCTAAGCAAGTCAATATCTGACCTTTTAATTACATTATGGTATAAAAAATGATTACGTGAAGAATCCAGAGCCTTTCAAAATTAAATACATATGTTCTTTCTTATTGATTGAGATTAACATTCTTGAAAATCACCATTTCCTTTGTCAAAATATCGGTAACAGCAATAGAATTTAGGCATATTTTCCTATGAAATTAATGTTTTGTAGTAAAAAGTAAATATTATAGTGGATCAATTGGGATTAAAATTCTACCTCAAACTCATCTTAGCTTTGTGACCTGGGCAATAAACACTTTCCTTAATTTCAGTATTCTCATCTATAATAGGGACATAATTGGAAACTGCCTTGTAGGGTTTTTGTGATGCTCATTATCTCGTGTGGAGATTTTTTGAAAATTCTAAAGCACCTTTACTTTATAAATTTGTCTGCTATTTTTATTAATTGCCTGCTATATATCAATCTGGATTTTCTACACTCTCACTTGGTGATGTCATTAGGTCTCACAAATTTAATTATCTTCTCACTGGAGATGACTCCCACATATATATTTTCAGCCCGCCTGTCGTAAGTTCCAGATCCATATCACCAGGTGTCTATTGAGCATTGACCAGTGAATGTCCAAAAGATTTCTCAAATACAACATAATTTTTTAAAAAAGCAACTCATTATCTTTTTTTTTCAAATTCACGACCATTTCAAACTTTGTTATTTCTGCCAAGAATATTGCTGTCTTTCCTGTCATCTAAGTTCATAATCTCAGAATTATCTTCAACTCCTCACTCACACTCATTCCAAGTATCAATTTAGTTGTCAAGACTTGTCAAGTTGAACTTCAAAACATTTCCTAGTCTTGTCCCCTTTTCTCCACTCATATATTACTCATCCTCATTTATGGCCTTCCCATCACCTCTTATGTATAGTCACCTAATTAGCCTTTTTATCCCAAATCTCTTGCTCCTCTTTAATCAATCTCCAACACAGTTGGAGTGACTGTACTGTTACTGTTCCATTACTGAAGAGATATTTATAAAATAAGGCTCTGATTGTGTCACTACTCTGCTCCTTTCACTCCAGTGGCTCTCTGTTGCTTCTAAAATCTAAGATTTAATAAGAAACCAACATTCTAGGACTTTTAAACATTGCTTTTTCATAGACTTAATAAAGTCTAGTTTACCTCTTATCAGAATAATATCTTTAAATACATAAAATAAAATAAGATTACAAAATGAAATTATTGTATTGAAATATAGTCATCACTTAAAAAAAAGTTCGTAGAATCTGTTCTTCCAACATTTATAGAAAAGGAAACTAAGATCCATTTACGTTAAATGTTTTGCCCAAAGTCATGCAGTTAGTACCTTGAATGTGATTCAAGGCATTAGATCCCACAATCTATCTTCTTCCCATTAGACCTTGCTGTTTAAATACAAATGGCTGTATGCTATATTCTAGCTAACTTGTCTTCTTGCTGATCTTCATATTTCAATCATTTCCCATCACTATGTCTTTATACTGGCTGTCCTTCATGTCTAGAATACCCTCCAACTTCACATCTCCCTTTTAAAATCCCTAATTCTACTCAGCCATCATGTCTTACATGAGGTCCTTCTTGATCAGTTCCTACCACTTCCTCAGCTTGTAGAATCATTTGCTCCCCAAAATATATAGTATTTACTTTGTATGATTTTGTATATGTTACAGTCAGGGGAGTTAAGAATAAATTCTTTAACAATTGATTACTACTTCACTTTCCATAATGTATATTCTATTTTACCTGATGAATGTAAGTTTTTTTAAGGGAAGGAAATATTTAATTTTTGGTTTTGTTTTTCAATATCTTCAATACCCACCAAATGGTAAGTGTTTAATAAATGCTTTTTTAATTAATTTCATCAATTTCCTAAATTTGTGTAAGAGTCCTTGGTCCTAGGATTTATGAGAATATAAGATCATGAGTATCTATAAGGACATAAAAGTTACAGACTCTATGTATGGATGATGGCATAGAAAGGTAACCATAAGTATGACCAATCCCCTTTTATTGCCTCAGCGAAGTGGGATACCTAAAAATTCTAGGATATAGTTCTTGAAGAGAGTGGGATGAGATATGTGCAAGGAAAAAGATTGGGGATGAAAGTAATATTTGCTATATTCAATTATGAATACTCAGAGGTTCCAAGATGACTTGGTCTATTTTGGACCAAGGGGTTCCTAGAAGTAGAATCCCCTAAAGTATACATTTGTAGAGATGACTAAATAATATCCGTGAATGTCTTTTGCTTTGCATAGTTGCTTGACCCAGGACCAAAAGACTTCCTATTTGGTGAAAGCTAGATAAGGATCAGTGAAAAACTAAAGGCAGCCATGTTTGACTTCCATTAGGAGGGACCATATATTCTTACTATAATTATGAGTAAAGTACAATTTTTGATAGATGGTCATATTGTCTCCATTCCTTTTCATGGAATCTTTACTTCTGCACAAACCTTAGAGACAGGAGGATTTGATTGATTATCCAGTTCACTTTGGTAAAGTCTGAATATAGATCCTGCTTGTTGTAATATAACAGCCATTGACCAATCTCAAATATCTGCGAAATAGTGTCTGCAGAGGGCTGTATTTCATTTCTAGTTTAGCTTTTCAGTTGGTCCTAATGGTATCATTATACTGAAATGAATAGTCCGATTCTATTGTGGAAAGATATGATAGTTTATGTCCAGAGAGTTAATGAAATTCTGAGTGTCTTAGATGTGCATCAGGCTGCTTGGATTTAGTATCCATGATGCTTGTTTGTATGACTGTGAGAACTTGGCTCAAAGTCCTCTGCCATGTTTGTTACAATCTAATAAGCTAATCAATCCACAAACATTTGTTAAATGCCTACTATGTACCAGGCATTGTGCTCTAGGAATGTAGGGAAAGATATAAAACATCCCTGCCTTCAAGGAACATACATTTGAATGAGGAGATAGCATACAAAAATTTGCACATGCAATCCATTCGATGGTATTCCTTGAGGGCAGGGGAATTTTTTTTTCCGCTTTTGTATTTCCAGCACTTAACACAGTGTCTGGTACATAGAAGGTATTTGATAAATGTTTAGTGAGTTGATTGAAGGTATATAAAGAATAGATGGAAGTGATCTGAAAAGAAAGCAATAGCAACAGCAGGAGCCACAGCAAAAGGAATAGCAGGAAACTTCATGGAGAAGGGAGGATTTAAATTCAGTGTTAAAGAAAGCAAGGGGAGCTAAGAGGCAAAGTTGAAATAGGACCGCATTGCAGGCATGAGGGACAGTTAGTGAAAAGGGACAGCAAAATGTTTAAGAAATAGCAAAAAGTCCAGTCTCTGTTTTGTTAAATGTATAGAGAGAAGAAAAACATAAAAATATAGGGAAGATAGTACTTTAAAAGTCAAATGAAGAATTTTATATGGGATACTGAAAGTAATAATGAATTAATGGAGTTTATTGAATAGGATGTTGGTATGATCTGACATGTCCTTTGTTGATGGCTGAGTTGAGAAGATTGGGATAGAAAGAGACTTGTAGCAGAGATACCGATAGGAAGATAATGTCAACAGACTGTGAGATGCAAGACTTGATTATAGATTGACAACATGGGATGAGTGTGAGTGAGGAGTGCAGGAAGACCCTCAGGTTATAACCCTACTTGCCTATAGATATAGTACAAACTATTCCTACATTTAGTTCCGTTTAAAAATCAACTGAGGATTCCCTCAGCATGTGGTAGTGCACAATTAAAATTGAACAGGGGATTAAGTCCATTCTGAAATTTGAATCATGAAGACAAGAGATGACAAAAACCTGGTAAAGCTATCCTACAAGTTGAAGTTAATTTATATATAAGTATTAATGTTTAATCCCCCTGCTGATTGTTTTGAGAACCTCAGAATTGAAACTTTTGAATTATGATGCTGGAAAAGACTTTTGAGAGTTTCTTGGACAGAAAAAAGATAAAATCAGTCAATACTTAAAGAAATTAATCCAACCCATTCACTAAAGCTGAAGCTTAAATACTTTTACCACATAATGAGAAAACAGGACTCATTAGAAAAGAGGCTGATGTTGGAAAAGATTGAAAGTAATAAGGAAAAGGGGATATAAAAGATGTGATGAATAGATAGTGTCATGGAAACAATGAACATGAATTTGGACATGACTTTGAGAGATAGTGACAGACTGAAGAGCCTAGCATAAGATAATGAGGAGTCAGATATGAACAGCTGAAGAATAATAAAAGAATAAAAATCGACCATTTTTTCAGTTAACAGAGAAGTAAGGTTGTTGCCTGCTTAATTTTGCACATCCTCCTTTCTTTCCTTTTCTCTTTAATATACACATTTCAGCATCATGGGATTTAGGACAGAAAGTAACCTTCAAGATTCCTGAGGAGCTCTCAATATATTTTTGAGAGAAGAAACTGATGACCAGCCTAGAAAAATCAAATGGTCCATACAGACATGGCAGGATGAAAGCAGAGTCAAGAACTGAGCCCATTGGAGGTACTCTGACTACAAATCCAGTGCTAAGCTTCTTGCCTTTAATTTCTTCAATCATGGGGGTCACTTATTAATAGAGCTGTGTTCAATAGGTAGAAGCGGTATGGTGTATTGGAAATAAAACTGGATTAGATTTGGAATCAATTCTTGGTTTGGACCTGTGTTTAAAGCATAGTTTGCCATGTATTAACTGTGTGACCTCAGGCAAATCATACAATTTTTCCAAGCTTCAGTTTACGCATTGGTCCTAATGGGATCTATAAAGTGAAATGAATAGCTTGATTCTACTATTGAGAGACATTGCATTGTGATAACTCATAGCCAGGGAATACATGAAATTTTGAATATCTTAGATGTACACCAGGTTGCAAGGATGCAGTTTTTCCATGACACTTGTCTGGATGAGTCTGATAGCATGGGGCTCTAAGTCCCCTCCCATGGTTTTTGGAATCTGTCAATCTGTCAATATGCATTTGTATAGTTATTACTATTTGCTAGACATTGTGCTCTGGGGATATCAGAAAGGGAAAAAATATACCTGCCCTCAAAGAGCATTCATTTGAACAGGGGAGACACCATACATATAAATACCCACATATCCATATATGTATGTGTATATATATATAATATGTGTACAATCCATTCGATTATAAGCTCCTTGAGAGTAAGGACAATCTTATGCCTCTTTTTGTATCCTAAGCACTTAGCACAGTGCCTGACACACAGTTGATCTTTATTAATATTTCTTGAAATGGATTGAAGATATATAAACAATAATTAGAAGTGATCTGAAAGAGTAGAAGCTTATGATCCCAAAGCTGCCCTGTGCAACACAAATGTGATGGTGACAATTCCTGATAGAACTGCAATTGAAGAGTGTTCTTCTGCAATTTTTTGAAGTGTGTGTGTGTGTGTGTGTGTGTGTGTGTGTGTGTGTGTATGTGTGTTAGATTGGGGGGTAATTCCTAATGAAAAGTAAATTCTGTAATATGATCACAAAGCACAAATCTTTTTTAGCCTAATGTTTGCTATCTGGCTGAGTTCATGAACTTTTAAGGTTCTTTTGCGGTCACTTGGCCCCATGTACCCATCCAAATTTTGGACCAATCTTTTATCTTGCGCATTGCTTTCTCACTTTAAGATCCCTCCCTCTGAAAGCACATCCCTGTTGTTTGCGATATCTTCAGATGTGCGGCAAGCACTAAAATAGATACAATCTGGTAGCCTGTCAGGAAAACACAACAAAAAAACTGCTGGGTCAGGAGCACAGCTGTTGGTGGAGGGCATTAAATTTTTTACACTCTTTCCCATAGGCCAACATGCTTTAATGCATTGATTTATATTTTAATAATGACAAACTCTGTTGGCACGAGCATCTCAGCTCCTCAGAAATTAGATAAAATCATAATTTAGACACAGGATAAAAGGTTGAGGGAATTAGCATTTTGCAGCATTAATTAGCTTATTTGCCCCAGCTTATTTCTGATCAAATGGAAGATGCTCAGCGCGCCAGCAAATAGGGCTATGAGTATCCTTCAATTGTACTGGTTGACATTGATGTTTCTAATGCATGTAAATTCAGTAGCTTTGCCTTGATTTTTTAAAAGGATGATTTTTTTTAAAAAAATGGTGGTTCGTTTTAGATCATTATGGAGAACAATGAACAAAGGAAGTTGGTGGGTCTAAAATATAATGTTGAAAAGGAAAATGTTGAAAGGGATGTCTGGGCTTTGAAAACATGCAGAGGGAATGTACACTGGGTTTGCATTTTCTCTGTTCAAAACCCTAATTCCTTCCTCAGCGTTAGAGCGTTTCGCCTCTTCATTACAATTCAAGGTTGAGGGCTGAGATGGGTAACCTTAGCAGGCAGGCAGTTCATTTCAAAAGCAACTGTTTGTATTTTCTCAAATGCACAACTGAAATCTTCCCAAAGCCATCACTCTTCCGGCATCATCCTTCCCGGGTGCATCTCTTCTTTTATCGGGCACAACCTGAGATTTCCTCCCTCTCCCATAGTCTCCTTCTGCGCTCTCGGAGCATCTCTTCTCTTCCCTTTCCACATGGCTGCTTGGTTTGCAGAGAATGCCTTCTTACAGATGTGTTCCCTCCCTTGACAAACAATTACTCCTGTTCCCCTCAGCAGGAGGCCATTAGGACATCATCACGGGTTCTGCTAAGTCATCTCCCCATCACAGTTCTGTGCAATCACCTCTCATCTGAGACCATCTCGGCATATGCCATGCAGGGAAACTAGCAGTCACAAACTGCAGCACCTCCAGGCATATTATTTGTTATTTTGGTCCGGGAGGGTGACAGATAATGGCTGGTACGTTAATGTCTAAGGGGCTCATTGGATGCTATGGCTGGCGTCGTCTGTAGAAAACTTGGGAAAGACAGAATGGCTTATCATGTTGCTATTTAAAAAGGGGGGGGGTGGTGGTGAGAAAGCAGCATTTCACATTTCCATAGCAATTACAGGCAGTCGATAAAAACATGACAACAGTCGTGATTTTGGAAAGTTATTCTCCTTGTGTAGACTTACGGAGTGCACAGCTTTGGAGAAGTAAATTACACAGTAGGAGCTGTTTGCTGTACAATAGTTTTAGAGGCTACATGTTCATCTTCATTGAAATCTTACAAACTTGGGTTTTATGAGTTTGTACTTTGGAGGCTTTGGCTGTGATAACAGAAGCATGCCTTTTAAATAAGTATATCCTGAGAAGCGATGGCCTTTGGCTCTTAGGGACTCTGCACACACTGAACACCCTTAGTTTTCGTTTGGCTCTTTACTGGAGAGTGCCCCATACTGGATTCTGGGAAGCAGTGGTGCTTAGTGGAAAGTGCTCTGGACTTAGTCTCCAGAAGCCCTGAGCTAGAATACCCCCTTCAAATAACTTACTACCTGTGAGAAAACAGACTACTACTTTGGCTTGGCCATCTAGTCAACTTTCAGTTCCCAGGAAGAGGATCATACATAAATGTGATGGAGGAAGGAAAGACAGAAGGAAAGTTATCACTTTGCTGTTGCTGTCATACTGTTTGGTTTCCATCAGAATTCACTTCAGAGTTGCTATGAGGTTCAAATAAGGTCAAATAGCACTTGTTTCTAAAGTATTGAGGAAACTATTATTATCCTAACAGTGGGGGAATGAGCTAATAAAAGAAAGACCTCAGAAATAGTTCACATTATGGTGACATCATGTCCAAAATATAATAGTTTCCTAAATATTTAATAATATAAATTAAATAAGTAAATTGAATATAAATAAATCTAAAAGCTTCCTCCTTTCCTTCTTCCTTTCTTTCCTTATTTCCCTTTCTGGATTTCTTCTTCTTTCCCTTCCTTTTTTTCCCCTTCCTTTCACACTTGATTAGCACTCAGTGAGTGAGGGGAGGAGATAATTGACTCCTTCCTTATACAAGGTCCTTCTTAGGATAGCCCTGTGATTTCAAAGGTGCTCCCACTTCCCGGCTTCCATTCCATTCTGCTTATTGGCAGCAGCTGGTCAGTAATTGTTACTGGTGTCAATATATTATTGATAATTGAGGCATGACTTTCCCAGAATCAGATAGCTAGTAAGTATCCATCGCGCAATCTAAATTCAAGTCTTCCTGAATCTAAGACCAGTATTCTATCCACTAGATCCATGGTGCCAAAATTACTTACTTCTGTAACATTGGAAAATGTAACAGTCAAAACTACTTACTTCTGTAACACTGGAAAATGTAACAGTCAAAACTACTTACTTCTGTAACATTGGAAAATGTAACAGCTAAACTCACAAAAATCGAGTGTGTCAGATTGCCATGAAGATGAAATCAAGCAGCGGATGGCCATTAACATTCTGGTCCTCTCCCTGTCCTCACTGTGATTCAGCAGACTGCATGTGTGGTGGATTAACAGCTTGACCTGGAGTCTGGAACACCCAGCTTCAACATTATATTTTAGACCCACCAACTTCCTTACTCTCCATAATGAGCTAAAATGAACCACCATTTTAAAAAAATCATCCTTTAAAAATGCTCTTAAACTGAGTGATTCTGGACAAGTCACTTAACTAATCTTAGCTTTAGTTTCCTCAACTGTAAAACAAACATTATAATAGCAATAACATATATAAACTCTGTTGGAATCTTATGTGACATCAGTATTATTAGATGATAAGTAATGGGGTTTAGTGAAGCACAGGACTTGGAGCTGAGAAAAGCTTCAAATATCACCTCTGACCCTTTATCCATGGGCAAATCACTCCATTTTTCATTTGTAAAATGAAGATAATAATATCTGTAATGCCTCCCTCCTAGGATTGTGTTGATAACATTATCTGTGTTGTAGTAAATATATATATGTGGGAAGAGTGGGGGGTGGGTGGGTGTGTATGTATGTATATAATATATGTCTAGTTCCTGACTTTATCTGGCTTAAGTCTCAGCTCAAATTCCACCTTCAGTGAATTGGCTTTTCCAATGCTTTTAGCATCTTCCTTTAAGATTATCTCTAATTTACACTTTCTCCTGTGTGTATATACATATATATATATATATATATGTGTGTGTGTGTGTGTGTGTGTGTGTGTGTGTGTACCTATGCATGCATGTATAGTTAAACATTTACTAAAAACATTTTAATCTGGTTCAAATGAGTGGGAGTATGACATTCCTAATGCTTGCTAATGAATTATGATAAATGTCAATGGAAGGAGGAGTTAGTAAAAGCACATATCTCCTAAGTACTAAAATGTTTAAGACCATTCACTGTTGGATTAATGAAATAAAACCTCTAACTGGTGAGGTCTTAAAAATGGATATTTATGTAATAAGTCTTTAAGTTTATAAAGCATTGGGAATTCAATTGATTCTAGAAGGTAACTACTAGGACCATTCTTCATATTAGAAAGTTCAAATGACTCAGCTTCTTTTGGGGTATGGTTCAAACCCTAGTTTCCTGATTCTAAAACCAGCATTTCTTCCACTATGCCAAATTAGGCCATTTCCTAAAGCCCAAAAAACAAGAATATGAATCAATTAAAATTGTTTTCATCTGATATCTAAAAAGCTGTGTAAATCACAATTTGATTGATATTGATAGAAATAAGGGAATATCATTTGTTGAAATCCCTACCAACCAACCTGATTAAAATCAACAATCATTAAGCACCTACCATGTACCAGATCCTGTCCTGAACACTGGTATGCAAAGAATATGGGATAAAAGCAATCCCTGATCTAAAAGAACTCATAGCCTAATAGAAGAGAAGTATAGGAAGACAGTGTAAATTAGAGGTAATCTCAAAGGGAAGATGCTAAGAGCATTGGCAAAGCCAGTTCACTGAAGGTGGAATTTGAGTTGAGACTTAAGCCAGATAAAAGTCAGGAACTAGAAATGAAGTGGGAGAGAATTTCAGTAATGTGGGGCTAAAACCAGAGACTTTTGTATTTTAATCTGAAGGTAATTGGGAAGTACTAGAGTTTATTTAATGAGGGTCTTACATGGTCAGATCTATCTATGCTTTAGAAAGATCATTTTGGCAGCTGAGTGAGAGGATGAATTAGTGGAAAGAGAATTGGGTCAGTGACTCAACCAGCAGGTTATTGCAACAGTCCAAGCATGAGATGATGAGCATCTGCACCAGGGTAATTGCAATGTTAGAAGAAAGAAAGGGTCATATTAAAGATGTTGGAGAGGAAAAATCAATAGGTATCACAACATATCCAATATGAAAATGAGGAATAGAGGATAAGCCTCGATGGTGAGCCTGAGTAACAATGATGATACCCTCAACCATAATAGAGAAGTTAAGAAGATAGGAGATTTTAATGTGGGAAATTCATGTTTGGACATGTTGAGTTTAAGGTGTTTACACAAGGATTGGACAGTTGAAGATATGAGTCTAAAAGTCAGTAGAATGATGAGAGTTGGATAAATTGAAGTGAGAACTAGAGTGATTTGTGAAGAGTTGCTAACTGAACTCATAGGACCTGAGAAGGAAGGGGAGAGTCAGAGTCAGAGAGAGAGAGAGAGAGAAATTCAGGGGGAGATAGACAAATACAGACAAAGCAAGAGACAAAAAAAAGAGAGACAGAGAGACAGAGATAGACTTGGGCAGAGGCATCCAGACTAGAGAGTTGTAAAATACTCGAGGCTATTGGACATGGTCTGGATGAAGATCCAGAAAAGAATACTGAGGAGGGGTACAACAAATAGGAAGAAAACTAGGAGAGAATGGTGTCACAAAAACCTGGAGAGAAGAGAATATTGAGGAGGATAGCAACTTCAGCAATGACAAGCACTGCAGGAAAGTAAAGAAGGAAAAGGATTAGATCTGGTAATTAAGAGATCATGAATAACTTTTGATCATAAGATAAAAAACTCAAAGAACATTTAAAAGCCTTCATAATCCTGCTCCAGGCCATGTTTCCAGGCTGATTAAATAACTTCCCTTCATGCATTGTACACATCAGTAAAACTGTCCCATTGGCTGTTCCTTGTCTTATTGTAGTTGTTCAGTTATTCAGTCATGTCTCACTCTTTGTGATCCCATCGAATTCCAAGCCTTCTAACCACCCACTCCTTAAGTCTATCCAAGCTCATTCCTTCCATGGCAGTATATATTCATCTCTCCTCTGATTTCCTTTTCTTCTTTTTCTTTCAATCTTTCCCAACATCAAGCTCTTTTACCATGAATCCTGTCTTCTCATTATATTTAAGTAAGCTTCAACTTCAACATTTGTCCTTCCAATGAATAATCTCAATTAGTTTCTTTTCAAGTATTGGACTGATTTGATATCCTTGTTGTCCAAGGGACTCCCACAAGTCTTCTCCAGGATCACATTGAAAGCATCCATTCTGATATACTCAGCTTTCTTTACAGTCAAACTCTCACAGTCATGCATTGATAAGGGAAAAGCCATAGTTTGACTATATGGACCTTTCTGAGCAAGATGGTGTCTCTGCTTTTTAGTATGCTGTTCAGATTTCCCCTAGCTTTCCTTCCATGGAGCAAGTATCTTTCAATTTTGTGGGTATGGCAGCCATCTGCAGTGATCTTTGAATATAAAATCTGACACTGTTTCCATTTCTTCTCTCTATTTGCCTGGAAGTGATGGGACCAGTTGCCAAGATGTTAGGGTTTTTTTTTTTGATGTTAAGCTTCAAGCTAACTTTTACACTCTCCTCTTTCATCTTCATCAAGAGGCTTAATTCTACTTCACTTTCTGCCATATCTGAACATTATATCTGAGCAATATATCTGATATTGTTGCTATTTCTTTTGGCAATCTTAATTCTGGTTTTTGATTCCTCCCTCCTGGCATTTTGCATAATGTATTCTGCATATAAGCTAAGTAAATAAGGTTTCTTGTGTATAACATTCTAAACTCCATCTCTGAGCCTTCAAACAGGCTAAATCTTCCATGCCTGTAATACTCTTCCCCCATCACCTGTGCCTCTTGGAACATATAGTACCTATCAAGACCCAGCTCAAATATCATATGCTTCAAGATGTCTTTCCTGATCATTCTTATTGGTCTTTCCCCCATCACTGTACACAAACACATATATATTTACAAAGGGTTCAAACTCAGGTTTTAAGTCACTTATTGGTTCTAAAAGCTAATTTCAGAAATTGAAACATGAATCACGGTCTCCCAACAATTGCCCCAAATTCAATCGAAAATGGTCCCTCAGCATATGGTCATGTAATTACTGTTACAATTATAACACCAAAAGTAAAATTAAAAGTCCAACCCATAACTCACATATGCAAATGGGATTTATTGGAAGAGATGACCTAGTCTATGGGTCCCCAAATGACAGAGAATGGTGCCAAATTTTCAACAGCTTCTCTGGGGCTTGTGAATGAGTGAACAATCAGAAAAAAAAAAAAAACAAACAAACATTTATTTAGTAAGCATTTACTATGTACCAGGCATTATTTTAAATATTGGGAAGGAACAAGTGAGGTGGAGATGGGGTGAAGAAAAGAAAGAAGAGAATGAAGAAGAGAGGAAGGAGAGAGAAGACAGACAGGCAGGAAGAAAACCAATAATTATTGAGATCCTATAATGGGTCAGGCACTTCAAAAATGGAATGATGATTCCTCACCAAAACCCTGGGAGGAAGATGCCACTATTATCTTTAAGATACAATTGATGAAACTGAGACAAAGAATAAGTGACTTATCTTGAATTATATAGCTAGTAAGTATCTGAGTTTAGATTTGAA
Organism: Antechinus flavipes; assembly: GCF_016432865.1. Taxonomy (NCBI): domain Eukaryota; kingdom Metazoa; phylum Chordata; class Mammalia; order Dasyuromorphia; family Dasyuridae; genus Antechinus; species Antechinus flavipes. Next base: position 44,894,859 of record NC_067400.1, read on the forward strand.
CTCAGGTTTTCTTGATTTGAAATTCATTGCATCACCTAACGCTCCATTCCCCCCCTCCCCTTCCCTTACTCTTTACCCTCTCCCTCCCCTTCTCCCTCTCTCTCTCTTTTATCCCTTCCTTCTTCCCTGTCCCTCTTCCCTCTTCCTTTTCCCTCTTCCTCTCCCTTTCTCTCTTCCCTCTTCCCTTTCCCTCTTCCCTCTCCCTCTCTTTCTCCCTCCTCTCAAAATATAAGAAGCAATGTGCTCCCTCCTTATAATGAGCTTACATATATAAAGACAACATATTTAGGTTAGTGGTGGCCAGTGAGGGGTGTTTTAGTTAGGGGTATTTCAGGAAAGATGAGTGGAATTACAAGCTACTTGAATGATGTATCCTTTCTAGCAATAACAATTTAGATGTGATTACTGTTCTCATGGATATAGATAGAGGATGGGGAAAGAAAATTGAAAGAAAGAGAGAAGAGGAAACATGTAGATGGCTGAAGAGCAGCAATATATGATGGATATTATCCATTGAAAAGTGGATGCTAGAGTGCCAAGTCTGAATTTGAGTTTAAAATGATTAGAATGCAATTTGGTGAGTATAAATTGTTTAAAATGGCCAATTCTCACCATGCAAAAGCTTAGAGCCTCAGAAGGGGAGCTTTGAGTGCAAGGAGATGGTGTCTGGAACAGAGCATCATGAGACTTATGATGAGTCTTTATGTTTCCACACCAAAGATGAACTACCATGAAGATGGAGAAAAGGAAAAGAGATTTTAGGTTTGGTCATTATTATTTTTCTATAGAAGACTTCCTTTCTGATCTGTTTTTCATAACAGCACAATCTCACTTCTGTTCTTGTCTCAATACATGCACACATATTTATAGATACACATATTCATGTATTTATTGGGGGGGGGGGTGTAACATACATAGTGGATAAGGGGACTGAGTTCCCTCAATGGCCTTTGGAGTTTATGACTGGTCTTTTGGTCAACAGGGTTTGGTCAACATTCATCACTCTCAGCAACTTTATGATGATAGATGTTATCTCAGGATGAGTGTCTTAACCAACACAACTTGCGGGCAGTGTGCCATAGTGGAAGAAGTAATGATTTTATGGTCAGAGGGCCTGGGTTTATATCTGAGCTTTGATACCTAGCATCCACATAACTTGAACAAATCAGTCAGCTTCTCTGCACTTGAGTTTCCTCATTTGTCATCAGAAAGTTGTATTTCAAAAAATCTATGCTCTCTTACAGCTCTTTAACTACTAAAGAACTTCTCACATCTGCTTTATTGAGTAGCTTTGGGATACAACTTACCTGAATGTAAGGTCTGCTTTTTTTTTTTTTTTTTTAGTTTTTTGCAGAATTTAGAAAATGACAAAAATAAAAGGAATCTACAGTTGACTACACAAAAAACTATTAAACTTTTTAATAATTTATTTTTTAATTCATTAATCAATGGCAGTAAAATTATTCTTCTGGGGAGGAGTGAAGGGAAAAATCTTTCAAGAAGAGGTTTGCATTTGTGGTTTCATTAACTGATAAGTGGATTCACTCCCAAGCATGAGATTGGTTTATCATTTAATCCTCTACAAGCAAAACATATATCAACTCAAATGACCTTGATGTGAGTTTCAACTTAAATCATGAAATAGGTTGCAACTGAAATATGAAGTCCTGAGCTATCAAAGGCTTCTACCATGTTTAAAGAGATTGTTTTAGCTGATTAACAAGTTACCACCTATGGGAATTAGATAGACTAATAAATTATTGTATGAGAGGAGGCCATTGAGTGATACTGGGAGATATGAGATGGGTCTAGTATGGCCTCAAGTGTTTTGGCTAACACTGTGAACATCTGGGTACAACCTAAGACTGTTGAGAGGAAGCTGTCACTTGTAAGAGATGAGAAACAAGGAAAAAAGAGAGAAGAAATGTGTGTCTAATTAATTTCACCTATGGATAATTCTAGCTTCATCTATACAGATGTCAATTCAGTTTAATAAACTTTTAAGCATCAATTATGCACAAACTAATACAAGACAAATTAATATACTATCTGTCCATATCCCTAAAATTAATCTTAATATTTATTTATTTATTTTGTAGTCTTGGGAAATTTTTGTTGTTGTTGTTTTGCCTGTTACCCAACAATGCTTGGTCTCAGCATTTATGTCAGCTGAAATACTACTAAGTTTTCTGTCTATGCGTTCATCCAAGTCTTTACAACCAGATTTAAATCCTGTTTACTGTACTCCATCTCTATCTTCTCTGGAATGATTGAATGGTATCAATGATATATGTACAATCTCCCTGGAGACCATAGAAACTTCTGAGTTCTCTTTACTAAAGGATAAATGGTATTGATGGGGAATGCAGGTAAATAAACTAGTCTTTCAATCAAAGTGTTCAATAGGAACTTTATAATTAGTATGGAACCTCCCTAAGAAAACGGCTTAGGTTATCTATATCTAATGTTTCTATGTAAAAATAAATATTGTTTATTTATTGTCCCTGAGTATAGAACTATTGTGTAACTCAGGAATTCAAAGCATAAAGATTTCTTTAAAATATTTTCTTCTTAATGAAGTTAACACAGCAGAATATTCCTAAATCATCTGCTACCAAAGTGAAAACAATCTTTCATTTCCATTTTAACACATGGAACACAAAGTACTACTGGGCTTTGCTTCCAGAATTTTAACTTTCATTGTTGGTGCAACAAATCCCATTTTAGCTTCTATTGCTACAGTGTAAACTTTCAGTTGATGATTCCTCTTCAACCCTCTTAACAACAGTACTCATTTTCAGTCCCTGATGAACAAATCAATGATATGTAATTCAGGAAGTCCTTTTCAGAGTCTAGTTCCAATCTTGTAAAACTCAATTTGCAAAATTCAATTGGTCCTTTTGATCAGTTTCACTAATCCATTTGAAGAGCTTAAAGTCCCCCAAGTGGTCCTTCATTAATAGTTAAAATGAATGCATACATATTGGATTGTTTCTGGACAAGAATGGCTACATCTCTTTGGACTTGATAGCATTTATTTGATGAGTAGTTAATGAAGAGTGATACATGTCTAGAATGTCCTCTATCTTTAACTTTACCTTATAGAATTCTGGCTTCTTTCTAAGCTCTTTTCAGCCATCATTTTTTCACACAAAACCTTGGCTAATCTCCCCAATAATTAGCCCTCTCTCCTCTCTATTATTCATAGATATATATTTTTTTCACTTGCTTCTCCTGTCATGATGCAAATTCCTTGAAAATAAGTTCTGTATCATACCTCTCCTGAGGGCCGTGCATGAATAGGTACCTATACAGTTTATACTTTTGAAATGATAAAATGAATTGAACACTACATAGAGTTGCTATTTATTTTCCGTTAATAAATCTCATAGATGGGGTGGATGATCAGCCCAATTCCCATTCCTTGTCTTGAAAAGATACTTTAATATTCTACTGCTTAGAAAAATAAATGTTTCTATGTGACTAGTTCCTCTTCAAACTGGGCGAGGGGAGGGGAGAAATCACATGAGTATTTAGACTTAAAAGACCACATACCTTGGGAACTATTTCCAAAATAGTATTTTCTTTGACCTCTCCCTCCAGAAAAAGAAAAAAGAGGCCTTCAGAAACTGTAATAAACTTTGGCATACCTTTCTCCCTCTACCTACCCCCATACTTACTACTGTTTGCTAAGATATCTTAATGTGAACAAAAGCATTATGTTATCTAATTTGCTTCCTCTGTGACTCAAGGGAAGTACCAACCGGTGTTTGGGAAGGTTCCACCATGTTGCAAACTTATTATATTAATTTTAAAAAGATAGAAAGAGGATTATAAACATTTCAAAGAAGCAGAAAATATCTGGGTAATCAATCAACGATAAGGATAGCTGGGTGAACCACGTTACCTCCTTTTCCTCAACTGTAAAGTAATAAAGGCATCTATATCACAGTGGTTTTTGTGAGGATCAAATGAGATATATTTGTAAAGTTCCTGGCATAATAGTAGCCTGTTTATTCTTTTCATATTCTTATTTTCAATAAGAGGCAGGAAAATCTAAGAGAAGATATAAACATTAGGGTGATTTCCTATTTATATTTTTCTTCTTTTAAACAAAAAATGCTCCCTAGAATTTTATATCCTGAAGATTTGCTCTCATCAAATGAACCCCATTGTTTCTGTAGGATGAATAGGAGAAACAACATTTCCCTGCTAAGTTGAGAGTTAGACACTGGAGCTCCAAAAGCCAACCTCTTTCAAATGTACTTTTCAAATTATATAGTATAGAGATGACCCCTGAAATTATAGTGACAGTGGTCCTGCAGAAAGCATAATTGTTTGCTCATGGTAAGCTTGTGAAACAATATTAAACCATTTACAGTGATTAAAACCCCCTCGACAAATGTGTGTAGAAATAATCCATAGACATAATTGCTGCACATTCCCGCCTTCGTACAAGAATGTTTAATATTTACACAAATATGCATGTTCTTTTGGCACTGTCTTTGATCAGCTGTAAATGAAAGCGCCAAGAGCCTCTCTTCCCTGCATACAACAATCCACAGAACCCTGCTTTGTCTTTTACCCATTGTCACCCCCAAATAAATAAATGATACAAATGGTGCTTTACTGGTTTTAAAAGTAAAGCCAGAAATTATGTGAAGTTGGGGCTCCTGCATTATTCATGAGTTCTGATTGAATGGGATCATTATCTCTGGCCTTACAAGCTAATAAATACTGTCTAATGCCTGGATACTGTTTTGATGTAATAGTGTCAGGAAAAAGAAAAAAACAACTGACTTCTTTGCAAGCTTGGGCCTAAATTAGGGAGGAGCTGCCTGATGAGTTCATTGCAGGAGAGACATGTGTGTGTGTGTGTGTGTGTGTGTGTGTGTGTGTGTGTGTGTGTGAGAGAGAGAGAGAGAGAGAGAGAGAGAGAGAGACAGAGACAGAGAGAGTCAGAGAGAGAGACAAGACAGACAGAGACAGACAGACAGACAGACAGAGACACGGAGAGAGACAGAGACAGAGCAGACAGACAGACAAACACAGACAGACAGACAGACAGAGACAGAGGGAGAGAGAGAGACAGAGACAGACAGAGACAGAGAGAGACAGACAGAGACAGAGACAGACAGAGACAAAAACAGAGACAGAAACAGATTATAGCTATGAGTGTGTGTACCTATATGCATATATATACATAACAAATGCTTTTTCATATACTACATATACATATACTATATATTCTGCTTTCTATTCTCATGTCTGCAAGAATATTCTTTTAAATACAAGCAGTTTAGATACTCAGGTATGCATCTATTCGCCTAATATTTTCTTGTATTTTCCTTCCTTTTTCCTTTTGTTTTTCTTTCCTCCTTTTTTTCTTCCCTACTATCAGACTATACATTTAAAAAAGAAAGGGGGAAGTGATTTCCACAAATGCCAACTGAGACTCAGGCAATGATTATGCTATCTAATCGTTTGCATGTGAACGTCAAATAATCTTAAATTACATAGTTCAATGTTTTGTTTTTTTTTTTTTTAGGATTGATTTCAATGAGTCTATATTCTCTGGAGTTTAATATCTCTATGAAACCATAGGCACAAGAGAAAGCCTGTATTAAGGTTATGCTCTTAAAAGCTATCATGGGAAGATGTAGGTTTGTTGAAGGTTTGTGTACAGAGTTTACAGTGTCATTGAAATTCAGGGAGGAGAAGAACCATAATCAGGATTGGCCTGGTTTATTATATATCTTAATAGGCAAATAGCTTGAATAATATGGAGGAGCATCTGTAAAAGACATCAGAAATGAAATAA